>NC_136634.1:22750208-23317708 GCF_949748355.1 Melanostigma gelatinosum
TGGGTACTTTATACACCACTGGTGAGAACTCAGATTCAGCCATGTATCCATCTAGTGCTTTTCTCTCAAGTTTTTCAGGTCAAAATGGCATCAGGGCATGCAGAGGCACCCTCTCGACTTGGTTTGAACATTGCCATTATCAAGGGTAAAATATGCCACTTGAAGGAAGACTTCAGCATTTGTTACAGTACCAGAGAGTTAATACATAAATGACAATGAGAATCAATATACTTAATTCCGTGGCCAACCATGACAACCAATTGTGTGTACGTTTGTTGATAAAGCCTAGTCAGCCGGGTAATATATTTCTACTTATTACAAATGGGATTTCTGCTTAGCTAATTTCCCAGCCTATCACTTATATCTCAGGAAAAACAATATCATGATAAAAACAGGCAGACAGCAAATTTGAGAGTGAAAGGGAAAACATTTATTTTTGATAGCATATTTCACATCATATTGTATGATAAGAAACCGCTCATCAGGCAGTGTGCTTTACTCTGCTACTTCTTTTCCCTAAAAACACACAAAGACAGGGTTTGATTAGGTTGATTTCAATCAAACTTAACTCACAGTAACTTTCTGTCACATTAAATTAAATTTGATTTGATAGAACAGAATTATAGAGTTACCTTGCCAGAGTCACGGCTCTTTGCTCTCAGCTTGTTGACCTGGGACTCTGCAATGTCAGCACGCTCCTCAGCCTCCTCCAGCTCATGCTGGACCTTCCTGCACTTGGACAGATGAGAATTGGCCTGCTCCTCCTGGAATATCACAGACAAAGTTAAAGATATGGAACACTTTTTAAAGTTTAATGTGTGACGGAAACATTTTTCATGATTGTGTACAACATGAATATGACATAACTGTTTACATTGCCAAAATCAAAAAATGTGTTTCTAACTATATAGCTATGGTGCTTGATAGCTGATTGTTTTTTTCCCGATAATTCTCGTCAACATGATGAAATATAATGTTACAGTGTGTAATATGTATTTGCTTATTACGATATCAGTTTTGCGTAATATTGCTTTTGAGTATCAGTTTGAGTTATTCTAAATTATATGTAATTGTAACAACAAATACATTCAACCACACAAAGTTGATTCTCCAACCTCTCTAGCACTTATTTTAGTATCAGATGACTTACATTTGGTAGCTGATATTATACGAAAAAATGAGAACGAATATGAATGCTTTTGCTGTACTTTTACTTTTATGAACTTTTTTTTTTACTTTAACAAATTGTCAGTATTGAAAATAAATATGTTATCCTTACCGCTTCCTCAGACTGCCTCTTGTAGGCCTTCACCTTGAGTTGCAATTTGTCAACCAGATCCTGCAGCCTGGAGCCATTTTTCTTGTCCTCTTCAGTCTGTAATAGACAATGTAGATGTGCAAGTTGAAATATCTTTAATGGTAAGTATATTGGATAATTTTGTCCTGTACATTTTAACTGTCAAAGTGCCTGTACCTGGTAGGTGAGCTCCTTCACTCTCCTCTCATATTTGCGGACACCCTTAACAGCATCTACTCCACGTCTCTGCTCAGCCTCAACCTCTGTCTCCAGCTCACGCACCTTCAAAACACAATAAGAAAATAAGTAAGTTTCCATGTTGTTTCAATGTCTTGCTTCAGCTTTGTAAACCTTAACATGACTTTCTTACCCTACACTCAAGTTTCTGGAGCTGCTTCTTGCCACCCTTCATGGCCAGGTTCTCAGCCTCATCCAGGCGGTGCTGCAGGTCCTTGACACCAACCTCCAGGTTCTTCTTCATCCTCTCCAGGTGAGCACTAGTGTCCTGCTCCTTCTTCAGCTCTTCAGCCATCATAGCAGCCTAGAGGAGACAGCATAACATGTTATTTAGCAACATCTTAAAAAAACACATTGGAGTTAAAGTAAGAACAAAGTTTAATCCTACATCAGTGATGGCCTTCTTGGCCTTCTCCTCTGCATTCCTCGCTTCCTGAACAGTGTCATCCACTTCACCCTGGACCTGGACCAGATCAGCCTCAAGCTTCTTCTTGGTGTTCATGAGGCTTGTGTTCTAAAAGATAAAATGATTTACTCAGTTAAATTATCACATGTCTGATTTTTACATGATAGTCAATCTCATCATTGAATTATTGCAGAAATGAAAGGAGTTTGTTCACCTGAGAGTGCAGAAGTCCAACACGCTCACTGGCGTCCACCAGCTCCTGCTCTGCAATTTTGCGGCTTCTCTCTGTCTGCTCCAGAGCAGCTCTAAGTTCCTCAATTTCAGCAGTCATGAGACCGTTCCTGCGTTCCACCATGGCAGCTTGTTCCTTGAAGTCTTCCTGGGCTCTAACAGCATCATCAAGGTGCAGTTGTGCATCCTAGTGAAAGAATATCATGAAAATATTCCCATGAATGCCAAAATGTCCCTGTACTGACCGTAGACTGTGGAACAACTCTGTGTCTTACAATACCTTAAACTGTGCCTGCACATTCCTCAGCTGCTTCTGGGACTCAGCAGCCTGGCGATTGGCGTGGCTCAGCTGGACCTCCATCTCATTCAGGTCTCCCTCCATCTTCTTCTTGATCCTCAGGGCATCGTTCCTGCTCCTGACCTCAGAGTCCAGAGTGCTCTGCATGGAGTCAATCACTCTCTGGCTGTTCCTCTTGATCTGCTCCATCTCCTCATCTTTCTCTGCCAGCTTCCTGTCCACCTCACCCTTGATCTGGTTGAGCTCCAACTGGATACGCAGGATCTTAGACTCTTCGTGTTCCAGAGTTCCCTGACGATATCAAAGAATGAAATATTCATCACTGCCTTCAATCCATTTATGCTTTTTGTTACTATTTGCAAATTGTTTCAGAAGATCTCTCCAGGAATAAAAGATGTACCTCAGCCTCTTCAAGAGCTGTCTGGATCTCACACTTCTCTGTCTCCAGCTGCTTCTTGGACTTCTCCAGCTCATGGATGCTCTTGCCAGTCTCACCAATCTGTTCAGTCAGATCTGAGATCTCCTCTGCAGATAGATACATTTGTTCAATATTGTTAAGCCTTGAAGTGTAAATATAAATACTGTATTCTAACACATACACATGTTGAATACAATGAACATTTTACATTATGTTGAACTCACGTTGCAGGTTCTTGTTTTCACGCTTCATGGTTTCCAGGTGATCCAGAGTTTCCTCATAAGAGTTCTTCATCTTGAACAGCTCAGTGCTGAGAGAACGAGCCTCCTTCTGTGCTCCCTCAAGCTCTGCCTGACCCTCCTCATACTTCTGTTTCCACTCTGCCAACACCTGAATAGCACAATTACTACAGTTCAGTTGGTTGTGTAGCACTATGAAGACAAATATATATATCTATGTTATTGTTTGTATGGCTTGGCTACACAAAGTAAACAATGCTACCTTGTCAAAGTTCCTCTGCTTCTTGTCAAGGTTGGCTGCGAGACTGTTGGCCCTCTCCACATCAATCATGAGGTCCTCCACCTCACTCTGGAGCCTCTGTTTGGTTTTCTCAAGAGAAGCACACTTGGAATTCACTGCCTCAATCTGCTCCTCAGCCTCCTGAAGGCGCTGGGCAAGCTTTTTCCTGTTTGAATAAGAATGTGTCGCTCAGTGAACTACAAATCGTTACAAAAACCTTTTTCCAGATATTTTTGAATGTATGAAATACAAACAAATACATCATCTGAGACCTTGGATAAACACATGCAAGCAGTGCTGTAATCTAAAATGTTTGCCGCAAAATATGATATTAACTGCATGTAAAGTATATAAATGCATTTAAATTCAATTATTGATACAAGCAAGGCATTTGCCAGTTGAGAATCCCTAAAATGCTAAACTTCTGAATTGGCTATCTAATTGTTTGAATGTTACTCACTTGGATTCCTCAAGCTCCTCAGTGCGCTGAATAGCATCAGTCTCATACTTAGATCTCCACTGAGCCACCTCACTGTTGGCCTTGGACATTCCACGCTGCAGCTCAGCCTTGGCCTCCTGCTCCTCCTCAAACTGCTCCCTCAGCAGATCACAGTCATGGCGAGCTGATTGCAGTCCATGGGCAAGAGCATTCTTGGCCTGTTTATTAAAATGATTCATGAATTTACAAGATTTCTAAATTCCAACTCGGATAATTCCAATGTACACTTACTTAATGGTTTCTTACCTTAACCTCCTCTTCAATCTGTCTCTTCATTTCCTCAATCTGCTGTGTGAAGGCCTGTTTGCCTCTGGTCAGCTGGGAGACAAGGGCTTCTTTCTCTTCAATTTGACGGCTGAACTCACCTTGTGTGAAAAATATCATGATACATCAGTTCATCTTACGTTTCTCAATAACATGCACAACAAATCCTTCAATGATAACTTGTAGATACCATTTTCTGTCAGGAGACGGGCTTTATGTGAACTTGTGTCATTGATCTGACGAACATTTTCATCATTCTTGGTCTTCAGTTCGCTATATTGGTCCTCAAGAGTACGGCACATCTTTTCAAGATTTCCCTAATGAGAAAAAGAGACATGAGATCATTGATCAGATTTCATTCATAATATTACATGCTATATTATCGACATTAATTTAGAAACTAAAATAGCATGTAATGCATTGTTTACCTTTGCTTTAGCCACATTCTCCATGTTGCTGGAGAGGTCATCGATCTCCATCTTGTATTCACTCTTTTCCTTCTCAAGCTTCTGCTTAACACGCTGGAGGTTGTCAATCTGCTCTCCCAGCTCAGCAACGCTGTCAGCCTGCTTCTTGCGAAGAGCAGCAGCAGTGGATTCATGCTGCAGAGTGGACTCCTCAAGGTCTCGACGGAGCTTCTGGAACTCAGCCTCACGCTTCTTGTTCATCTCAATCTGAGCAGAGGTGGCACCACCAGCCTCCTCCAGCCTCTCACTGATCTCCTCAAGTTCCCTGGAGAGGTCAGCTCTCTGCTTCTCCACCTTGGCACGAGCAGCACGCTCAGCCTCAATCTCTTCCTCCAGTTCCTCAATGCGGGCCTGTTGAATGTAGGTGTAATTTCTTTCAGTAAACTTTCACTTTTGATACACACATTAGGAAATGGGTGCAATAATGTTTTCTGTAACAAAATATGTCACCTGAAGCTCCTTGATCTTCTTCTGAAGCTGAGCACCCATTGACTGCTCATCTTCAATCTTGCTAAGGAGCTGACTGGTTTCAAAGTCCTTCCTGTGAGAATTAAAGATAAAATACATATAGTTCATGCAGTTGACATTCATTTTCAAAAGAATGGTTGTTGTACAAATTCAAAAAAGTACATTACTTTTTAATTTTCTCATCAGACTGCTGCTTTTCATTCTCAAGATCCATAATGGATTCCTGGGCCAGCTTCAGATCACCCTCGAGCTTCCTCTTGGCTCTCTCAAGGTCCATACGCAGCTTCTTCTCTTGCTCCAGAGAACCCTCAAGCTGAAGAAATAATATTTGTTCACATTGTAATCATCATGACCAAAAACAATTTTACTTCTTCAATCAGAGTGTATTTGTAAACTTACATCGTCCACTTGCTGCTCAAGCTTGGTCTTGGCCTTGGTCAGAGTGTTGACTTTGTCTTCCTCTGCCTGGAGGTCATCAAGAGTCTGCTGATGAGCCTCCTGAAGGGCTTTCTTTTCCTTGGTCAACTTAGCAAGGCTCTCATCCTGAGAGGCCATCTCCTCGGTCAGGTTCTTGACCTAAGTGTGCAAGAAAGATCTCGTGAATAAGCGCTGATCATTATCATTTTACTTGATATGATGGTCAGATTATTATTTACAAACCTTGTTCTCAGTGGCATGTTTCTCCTTCTCCACTTTGGCCAAGGTAAGCTCCAGGTCATCAATATCCTTCTTGAGCTCAGAGCATTCATCCTCCAGCTTTCTCTTTTTGGCAGTGAGCTCAGCGTTGATTTCCTCTTCATCCTCCAGTCTCTCACTTGTCTCTTTGAATTTGGCCTCCATCTGAATCTTGCCCTTGATAAGACCCTCACATCTCTCCTCAGCATCTGAGAGATTATCTCCTTCCTAATCCATTTAATGCAAATAGATGTCAGCACACCAACAATGAACAACATGAAAAAGCACAACTGTCTGTTGATGTGTACTCACAGATGTTATTTGCAGCTGCAGATCATTTTTCTCCTGCAGAAGGGAAACCATCTTCTCCTCCAGCTCCTTCTTCTTGGACAGGGCAGTAGCCAAGTCAATTTTCATCTTATCATAGTTCTCCTTCATGTTTGCCAGCTCCTTCTCAGTTTCAGCAGACTTCAGCAGAGGCTTGATCTTGTAGTACACCTTCATCCATGGCCAGTGTTTCACATTCATGAATGAGCGGATATTGTACTGGATGGAATAGACGGCTTCTCTGCAGACAAGAAGTAGCTGTTATGGACAATGTTGTTTGTGATTTTTCATACCATGATTCAGAATGAGTTATTTTCAACATGCCTCCTCTCAGTCATCTTCACAAACTCCTTCCTCATGACGTAACCACGGGCCAAAGCTTGAGTCATGGTGACCAGTGATGCCAGTTTTTCATCTCTCATCTCCTCAAGGGTACCCAGCAGACCGGCCTTGAAGAAGACCTAAACAAACAACAAATACATTACAGGTAGGATGAACTGAGGAAGTGAATACTTCACATCATCTAAAACTCAGCATGGTCTGTCTGCAACGACCACTTCTGTAATGGTTGATTGAATAAATACAACAATTGCTTCCTTTCTAGACCTAACCTGTGTCGGATCCATTTTTCACTCACACGTTCATATGCTGTCATTTTTATCTATGCAGCTGTCCCAGAATCGCGGCTAAAAAATGTGTTATCTGCTGTCATCTGCTAACAGCTAACAACTAATGAAATGTCCTCCTGCTGACATGAGAAGACATGCCTGAGTCCACGCTCAATTGAGTTTTTCATTTGCGAATATGACTGCGATTTACTGCAACAACAGGACGCCTTTAGTCTCTAACCCTGTCCGTATATGATCATTGCTGTAATGTTTGATTGAAGAGTCCACACTGAAGCAATTATTGATCACTTGTGGCCACAACCGGCAGGTTAACAGTAGTGAGGAGTAACCACTGGAACCACGACCTCGGTCCTTGAGCATACAGTCATAAATTAGCATTAAAAAAACATTAGGCTGATGGGTCCAGCAGAATGTGAGATTAGCCGTAGACAGACAGACAAAAAGATGCAAACAACAATCATACTACATACTGGACTAAACAACTTAACCTCCTTGGTAATTATTCTTTGGTTAAATAAGGAAGGGAAAGTGCTTACCTTGGTGTGTCCAAATTTGTACTCATCATGTGGGATATCAATTGACCCAAGCAGCTTCTCTGAAGCCTTCTTGTTGTCAATGAACTGGCCGTCGGGGATGACACTGGCATTCAGCACCTTGTACCTTTTATGAGAGAGTTAATGGTCATTTTGTGACCTTTTTATTTCAATAGTCCACATTAACATTCCATGAAAAATATCCATTGATACCTCTGCTTGAAGTCAGCATAGATAATTCTGCTGGGGAAACCTTTCCTGCAGATTCTGATACCCTCCAGCACACCGTTACACCTGAGCTGGTGGATGACCAGGAAGTTCTCCATCAATCCTGTAAAAAAGACATTTTTTTAATCTTTAGAACTATGTGAACCATACCAAAAAAAGAAAACCACTCCTCAAAGACTCTTGAGATTGTGTTCTCTATGTACCTGGAGTCTTTGACTCATTGGGAATCAGGCAGCGCACAAAGTGAGGATGGGTGGCCCTCAAGTTAGTCATCAGCTTGCCCAAGTTCTCCTGTAGATCCAGATGTAACAACTGTGAGTTTGAGTATAAACTAAGACACATAAGATACGTTTGCAATGTCAAACCTTACCCTAAACTGTGAAGACACAGTCTGCATGGAACCACCCTTCTTCTTGGCTCCCTTCTTGCTGCCACCAACCTCTGTTGATAATTTGAAGTGGACATATTTTTTAGAACGACATAAAATGTACTTGAACACATGCTACAGTTCAAAATATACAGTATCTATAACATTACAATGTGTTTTGGTTCACTGTAGCTACTATCGTACCTTCAACTACAGGTGGATACAGAATAGGCAGCAGTTTCACGTTGGATTTCTGGTAGAGCTGGATGACAGAGTCATTCAGTGGATCCTTGTTCTTGTCCAGCCAGCCACCGACATTGTAGTCCACGGTACCAGCATAGTGCACCAGGGAGAAGTGGGCCTCAGCCTTGCCTTTGGCGGGCTTTGGCTTCTCAAATGCTTTGTTTTTGCCAAGATGCTGGTCATACAGCTTGTTCTTGAAGGATACATCTGTTGCCTTGGGGAACATGCACTCCTCTTCAAGGATGGAGAAGATGCCCATGGGCTTGAAAAAAGTGGGAAGAAGTTTGTCATAAAGTGATACATTAAGTCAAATTAGGGAAAATGAAGCATAGAGTTCATGCAGGACACGGAAGTCATACGCCCCAGCTGTAACCAGCTGACAGCCAGCCAATTGAATCATAGCTTCCAATTGGCCACACACCAATCACAACCCACTCTCACTTCAAGGAGGTTTATTTAATATGACTCCCTCCTCACTGATTCATTCTACACCTACGCTGTTACAGACCGTACTGCTGGCGAAGCTTTGCCTCCTCCAGCCCAGCTTCCACCCTTTTTTAGTTCAGAGTTCATCTTTAATGGGAAATGGTTGAAATGTATTTAAAAAATGTAATTCTGGCTCATTCCTGTAAACCCTTTGGGGTTGTTGCTCAGTGCTCCCCGTTTTGGCTTGGTAGCTGCTGGCTAATCCGGGGAGCATTCAAAGAGCTGAGCCATCATCGTCAAGTTTAACTGTCTTTCCATTTGTTGCAATAAATAGTTAAAATCTATGACTATAGTGTTCCTGGCTGAAATTATATACAATCAAAAAATGAAATGATTACCCTTTCAATCAGCTCGATGCAGGCAGCTAAGTCCATGCCAAAGTCAATGAACTCCCAGACAATACCCTCCTTCTTGTACTCCTCTTGCTCCAGGACAAACATGGTGTGGTTGAAGAACTGTTGCAGTTTCTCATTGGTGAAGTTGATGCACAGCTGCTCCAATGTGTTGAACTGCAAGGAAACATAACCTCTTTCTGTTAATAAGAATGATTATGTCATTAAAAGTATTGATTGTTGAATTTTTGTAATTTAAGCTTACGTCAAAGATTTCAAACCCAGCGATATCCAGGACACCGATGTAGTACTGCCTTGCTTGTTTAGTGTCCAACATCTGGTTGATACGGATGACCATCCACAAGAACATCTTCTCATAGATAGACTTGGCCAGGGCAGGCACTGAGTTACCCACCTGAATGAAATAACGATGTGATTTGATAAATTAACCGTTATGTAAAATAATATATTATTGGTGTTCTTGTATAGTCATTCTAATGAGATAAATGACACAAAGAAAATCCTAAATGACAAAAATGCATCTATGATTCAATTCAATTCATTTGTTATAGCCTACAATCACAAATTTGCATCAGAGGGCTTTACAATTTGTACACATATGACATCCTCTATAGGGACCCTCACATCGATACAGGACCCCCCCCCCCTAGGTTCAGCATTCAATTGATAAAACTTTAAGTAGTAACATTGAACACTTACATGGCTTTTATTGTATCGAGTAAACCCTGTAATACATTATTTTAGTGGAACTAATATAACTAATCTTTTTTCAAATAGTAGGATATTGAATGTGGATAATTCATGTTTACCTGAGGTACAGTCTGTCCCTTGGTGACATACTCATTTCCGACCTTCACTCTGGGATAGCACAGAGCTTTCAGCATGTCAGCGGAGTTCAAACCCAGCAAGTAAGCAACCTTGTCAGCCTCTGAAAATAATTCAGTGATTTCCATCATGATATGAACAGAAACATGTGATTAGGAACTCTATTTATCTTAATACTGTTGTTCCCAAGCTACTCACCCTCTGTGCCATCAGGCTCAGCCTGCTCCTCACGCTGTTTTTGCTTGAACTTCATGCTACCATGGTGGAGCACTGCACCAGTCATCTTGTAGATGCTCATCTTTTCTTCATTTGTGAAGCCCAGGATATCAATAGCATTCTGAATTCAAAAGATGTGTCCACAACAAAACATAATCACTTTAGAAAATTCACTTAAAAGAGCAGTTTTGCATGTATTGCACAAAATATATTTCAATAGTTTGAATTGAAGATCACTCACATCAGTGGCTTCCAGCTCTTCTTTGTCATCAATGCTGGCCACAGCGATCTGACCCATGCTGCACATGGGGAAGTCGTAGGGGTTGGTTGTGAGGAGTGCCAAATCTGATGGTCAAAAAAGGTTGAAAATGTCAATAATTTAGTTTCATATGAAAACAGAAGGTGAAACGTTGCAACATCTCAATCTGTTTACCAAGCAGCTCAGGTTTGTGGCCGGTCATCATCTGGAAGAAGATGTGGTAGCCTCTTTCAGCAGGAAGCTGGAATGTCACTCTAGACTTCTCCAGCAGATCTACAAATATTGTTTATAAGTCACAGCTAGGCCAATTTTCAATTTGAGCAATTTGTATGGACAGGGAGTATTACGGTATTACTTACATGTCTCAATATCAGCACTAGCCAGTTTGCCCGTTGCACCGAAATGGATTCTGATGAATTTACCCTGTTTGTAACAAAGGGATTCTTAATGTCCCTCTTCATGGACAATCAGTAACAAGGCCTCTCACATGTGTAGAAATTGTTTCATACTTACAAAACGAGAAGAGTTGTCATTCCTCACAGTTTTGGCATTACCGTAGGCCTCCAGCAGGGGATTGGCTGCAATAATCTGATCCTCCAGTGACCCCTATAATCCAGTATTAGAAGCGATATCAGAAAATGACTTTGGAAAATGTTCCATTGGTAAAGAACCCTGAATTGTAATCATCAGGAACATACCTTTGATGTGTCCCTCTTCTTCCCTTCTCCACCAACTGAGATTGTTGCAAAGTACTGGATGACACGCTTGGTGTTCACAGTCTTTCCAGCACCAGATTCTCCACTAGGCATAAACACAGACTTATAAGAATCTGATCAAGATATTTGACTATCTTCACCAAAGTCAACAATTGTAAATGAACCAAACTTACGTGATCAAGACAGACTGGTTCTCCCTATCTGTTAAATAAGAAACAAAAGAGTGAACTATGTTTCACTGCAACAGAAACCTCATACAGTGATATCCTCTACATTGTTATGATAATGACTCACCAGTTGACATGAACTGATAAGCGTTGTCAGAGACAGAGAAGATGTGGGGTGGAGCCTCCATACGTTTCTTTCCTCTATAGGCAGCTACACATTCAGAATCGTACACTGGGAGCCACTTGTAGGGGTTCACAGTGGCACAGAACAGTCCAGAGTAGGTCTGAAAGTTATCGTAAGAGTTTCAACAGTTAACATTGTGTTTCCTGAAAGTAAAGTAATTTTCAATAGTTCTCGTTCTCCTTCGATAGATTGTCTTACGTAGATCATCCATGCTGCATAACGCTCTTTGAGGTTATACAGCACAGCAGCTTCATTGAGATGGGTCATCATGGCCATGTCCTCAATCTTGTCATACTTGGGAGGATTCATTGGAGTGACGTCAGCTTCTTTAACTGTCCTCTCCTGAAACATGACATTTGTCACAATGAGAACTGATCATATTGAATTCCCAGTTGGCTCTGACTTCATCATACCTACCTCCTGAGTATCCAGGATTTTGACTGTGACTTTGTCACCGTCTTTCTTGACGATTGTTCCCTTCAAGTACAGCTCCTTGACATCGGCCACATAGCAGGCACTCTTGGCATCAAATGGTGCGGCTTGAGCCTCTATTCTCTCCCTCTCTGGCTTACGTAGGTAAACGGCAGCTTTGCCATACGTGGCCATCTCCGCGTCTGTACTCATGGTGGCGGCTTATGTCTGTTAGATAATTACAAAGGAACTGCAATCTTAGACTAATATTTTAATTCCATGTAATTTACATAACTTGAACTTTAAATACAGAAACAAATCCACATTGAAACCATGTATGTGTAAGGTTACAGGTGGGCTTCAACTTTACAACTTTACTTCGAACTTAAGTCTTATTCAGACGTTGTTATTACAGAGAATACATTTTTAACATGTTGAGTTTTGTCAAAATATTTGGATAAAAACCGAATCTTAATCAGAAACATTTTGCATATGTATTAAACACTTAAAAAGACAAATTAATCATTTAATAATCATCCTTACCTGACCCCCTCTCTCTCAATAGTATTCACCAATCCTGTTCAAAACAGTTTTTGTTGTTAGAGTAGGTGTAAAAACAAAATGCATGCAACAATTGTTTCTATTCCTACAACTTATTTCTTAAATGAAGAACACATTCAAATTATCTCAATCTTAAGAGAGCATGATATTACCACAGGCAGGAACTCAGGTCTTCAGTGGCACAACTGGTCGCGTTCTTGAGTTGCCTTTATACGGATCAGATCTTGATGACACAGTGAAAGTTAAAAATGGTATACATACCAAGTCTGGTAAGGCAGACAGCCCATCGTTTACCATGTATTGTATATCATCTGATGTTTCAGGTTTCAGCTTATATGGCCTGGTCTTGATTTTTGCTTAATCATTACTTCAACAGAAGTTTATTTTAAGCTCTTGAACACCCTCTTCACTTTAAAGTAGGTAAACGAATTGTAAAATATATCAGTGCTTTGTTTTTATAAACTGTTTTTTTAAGTATAATTTTTGACAACTTTATTTCAAACTTTTAACTTTTAACTTTTTATATATTTTCAATTTACAGAATCTTATTGCGATCAGCAATTTAAACAACAATAATATAAGTATGTCGTGGATGACTTAAGCAATATATACATACATATATATATTTACTTTTTTCTTGATTCATTTTTATTTAATTTTGAGTTTTTCACTTTCATTTCGTGCCTCATTCAGTTGTATGATGCAACACAGCACGAAACAAGCACAGAAAGAATCCAAACTGTAAAGACACTATTAATGCAGAAAAAGAGATAAATCAATTAAAAACAAAGATTCTTGAAGCACTATCAGTTTGTCCACTTATTAGGATACTCATTTTTCTTATCTGACAGAAGAACACTAAGTGTGGAGGTTGATTATTCTCTGAAAGGTTGGAATGCACTCTCTGTTAAAAAATCCTATGACACTCATTAAACTCCTCTCTTACACTTTACATTTTGTGGCTAGATGTGTTTTGATCAGGGTGAGGGTGTTTCTGGGATGCCAGAAGTTATTGAACCGTCTCATTCAAAAGCATTGGCCTCCAAAGATGGTTTCTCAGAGCAAACGTATATTGAATTAAGCCCACTATTCATTCATGCTCATGCTAAATATTCATGTTGGGATTACAGTGACTTGGAGGACACAATTAGATCAAAACAACACAGACAATGCAAGTGAAGATCAAAAACCATTTTTATTGTGGCGTAATTCACATCATATTTTATGAGTCGAAAAAAACCCTCAGCCGAAGCGCTTTATTCAGCAACCTCTTTTCCCTGTGAAAACAGAAAACAATTATGACATAAAGTGCATATGCGCCTACATACACATCATACTCTGTAATGGTTTTGTCTGTCGTTCATTTTCTGAAGTTTGAGGCTATATCGTAACTTTTTTTCAGTCATGACTTAAGTGTTACGTGATATACATTAAAATAGTTGGAATTTCAATCGATTTAATTTTCATCAAACTGAATGTTAGTTACCTTGCCAGAGTCACGGCTCTTTGCTCTCAGCTTGTTGACCTGGGACTCTGCAATGTCAGCACGCTCCTCAGCCTCCTCCAGCTCATGCTGGACCTTCCTGCACTTGGACAGATGAGAATTGGCCTGCTCCTCCTGGAATACAAGAAAAAAAAGTTGAAGATATGGAACACTTTTTAAAGTTTAATGTCTGAGGGAAACATTTTTCATGATTGTGTACATGAATATGACATAACTGTTTACTTTGCCAAAATCAAAAAAATGTGTTTCTAACTATATAGCTATGGTGCTTGATAGCTGATTGTTTTTTTCCCGATAATTCTCGTCAACATAATTAAATATAATGTTACAGTGTATAATATGTATTTGCTTATTACGATATCAGTTTTGCTTAATATTGCTTTTTAGTATCAGTTTGAGTTATTCTAAATTATATGTAATTGTAACAACAAATAATGCGACCACGCAAAATTGATTCTCCAACCTCTCTAGCACTTATTTTAGTATCAGGTGACTTACATTTGGTATCTGATATTATACGAAAGAATGATAACGAATATGAAAATGAATGCTTTTGCTGTACTTTTACTTTTATGTACTTTATTTTTACTTAAAGAAATTGTAAGTATTGAAAAGAAATATGTTATCCTTACCGCTTCCTCAGACTGCCTCTTGTAGGCCTTCACCTTGAGTTGCAACTTGTCAACCAGATCCTGCAGCCTCGAGCCATTTTTCTTGTCCTCTTCAGTCTGTAATAGACAATGTAGATGTGCAAGTTGAAATGTCTTTAATGGTAAGTATATTGGATAATTTTGTCCTGTACATTTTAACTGTCAAAGTGCCTGTACCTGGTAGGTGAGCTCCTTCACTCTCCTCTCATATTTGCGGACACCCTTAACAGCATCTACTCCACGTCTCTGCTCAGCCTCAACCTCTGTCTCCAGCTCACGCACCTTCAAAACACAATAAGAAAATAAGTAAGTTTCCATATTGTTTCAATGTCTTGCTTCAGCTTTGTAAACCTTAACATGACTTTCTTACCCTACACTCAAGTTTCTGGAGCTGCTTCTTGCCACCCTTCATGGCCAGGTTCTCAGCCTCATCCAGGCGGTGCTGCAGGTCCTTGACACCAACCTCCAGGTTCTTCTTCATCCTCTCCAGGTGAGCACTAGTGTCCTGCTCCTTCTTCAGCTCTTCAGCCATCATAGCAGCCTAGAGGAGACAGCATAACATGTTATTTAGCAATATCTTTAAAAAACACATTGGAGTTAAAGTAAGAACAAAGTTTAAACCTACATCAGTGATGGCCTTCTTGGCCTTCTCCTCTGCATTCCTCGCTTCCTGAACAATGTCATCCACTTCACCCTGGACCTGGACCAGATCAGCCTCAAGCTTCTTCTTGGTGTTCATGAGGCTTGTGTTCTAAAGATACAATTATTTTCTCAGTTAAATCATCACATGTCTGATTTTTACATGATAGTCAATCTCATCATTGAATTATTGCAGAAATGAAAGGAGTTTGTTCACCTGAGAGTGCAGAAGTCCAACACGCTCACTGGCGTCCACCAGCTCCTGCTCTGCAATTTTGCGGCTTCTCTCTGTCTGCTCCAGAGCAGCTCTAAGTTCCTCAATTTCAGCAGTCATGAGACCGTTCCTGCGTTCCACCATGGCAGCTTGTTCCTTGAAGTCTTCCTGGGCTCTAAGAGCATCATCAAGGTGCAGTTGTGCATCCTAGTGAAAGAATATCATGAAAATATTCCCATGAATGCCAAAATGTCCCTGTACTGACCGTAGACTGTGGAACAACTCTGTGTCTTACAATACCTTAAACTGTGCCTGCACATTCCTCAGCTGCTTCTGGGACTCAGCAGCCTGGCGATTGGCGTGGCTCAGCTGGACCTCCATCTCATTCAGGTCTCCCTCCATCTTCTTCTTGATCCTCAGGGCATCGTTCCTGCTCCTGACCTCAGAGTCCAGAGTGCTCTGCATGGAGTCAATCACTCTCTGGCTGTTCCTCTTGATCTGCTCCATCTCCTCATCTTTCTCTGCCAGCTTCCTGTCCACCTCACCCTTGATCTGGTTGAGCTCCAACTGGATACGCAGGATCTTAGACTCTTCGTGTTCCAGAGTTCCCTGACGATATCAAAGAATGAAATATTCATCACTGCCTTCAATCCATTTATGCTTTTTGTTACTATTTGCAAATTGTTTCAGAAGATCTCTCCAGGAATAAAAGATGTACCTCAGCCTCTTCAAGAGCTGTCTGGATCTCACACTTCTCTGTCTCCAGCTGCTTCTTGGACTTCTCCAGCTCATGGATGCTCTTGCCAGTCTCACCAATCTGTTCAGTCAGATCTGAGATCTCCTCTGCAGATAGATACATTTGTTCAATATTGTTAAGCCTTGAAGTGTAAATATAAATACTGTATTCTAACACATACACATGTTGAATACAATGAACATTTTACATTATGTTGAACTCACGTTGCAGGTTCTTGTTTTCACGCTTCATGGTTTCCAGGTGATCCAGAGTTTCCTCATAAGAGTTCTTCATCTTGAACAGCTCAGTGCTGAGAGAACGAGCCTCCTTCTGTGCTCCCTCAAGCTCTGCCTGACCCTCCTCATACTTCTGTTTCCACTCTGCCAACACCTGAATAGCACAATTACTACAGTTCAGTTGGTTGTGTAGCACTATGAAGACAAATATATATATCTATGTTATTGTTTGTATGGCTTGGCTACACAAAGTAAACAATGCTACCTTGTCAAAGTTCCTCTGCTTCTTGTCAAGGTTGGCTGCGAGACTGTTGGCCCTCTCCACATCAATCATGAGGTCCTCCACCTCACTCTGGAGCCTCTGTTTGGTTTTCTCAAGAGAAGCACACTTGGAATTCACTGCCTCAATCTGCTCCTCAGCCTCCTGAAGGCGCTGGGCAAGCTTTTTCCTGTTTGAATAAGAATGTGTCGCTCAGTGAACTACAAATCGTTACAAAAACCTTTTTCCAGATATTTTTGAATGTATGAAATACAAACAAATACATCATCTGAGACCTTGGATAAACACATGCAAGCAGTGCTGTAATCTAAAATGTTTGCCGCAAAATATGATATTAACTGCATGTAGTGTATATAAATGCATTTAAATTAAATTATTGATACAAGTAATGCATTTGCCAGTTGAGAATCCCTAAAATGCTAAACTTCTGAATTGGCTATCTAATTGTTTGAATGTTACTCACTTGGATTCCTCAAGCTCCTCAGTGCGCTGAATAGCATCAGTCTCATACTTAGATCTCCACTGAGCCACCTCACTGTTGGCCTTGGACATTCCACGCTGCAGCTCAGCCTTGGCCTCCTGCTCCTCCTCAAACTGCTCCCTCAGCAGATCACAGTCATGGCGAGCTGATTGCAGTCCATGGGCAAGAGCATTCTTGGCCTGTTTATAAAATTGATTCATGAATTTACAAGATTTCTAAATTCCAACTCGGATAATTCCAATGTACACTTACTTAATGGTTTCTTACCTTAACCTCCTCTTCAATCTGTCTCTTCATTTCCTCAATCTGCTGTGTGAAGGCCTGTTTGCCTCTGGTCAGCTGGGAGACAAGGGCTTCTTTCTCTTCAATTTGACGGCTGAACTCACCTTGTGTGAAAAATGTCATGATACATCAGTTCATCTTACGTTTCTCAATAACATGCACAACAAAACCTTCAATGATAACTTGTAGATACCATTTTCTGTCAGGAGACGGGCCTTATGTGAAGTTGTGTCATTGATCTGACGAACATTTTCATCATTCTTGGTCTTCAGTTCGCTATATTGGTCCTCAAGAGTACGGCACATCTTTTCAAGATTTCCCTAATGAGTAAAAGAGAGATGAGCTCATTGATCAGATTTCATTCATAATATTACATGCTATATTATCGACATTAATTTAGAAACTAAAATAGCATGTAATGCATTGTTTACCTTTGCTTTAGCCACATTCTCCATGTTGCTGGAGAGGTCATCGATCTCCATCTTGTATTCACTCTTTTCCTTCTCAAGCTTCTGCTTAACACGCTGGAGGTTGTCAATCTGCTCTCCCAGCTCAGCAACGCTGTCAGCCTGCTTCTTGCGAAGAGCAGCAGCAGTGGATTCATGCTGCAGAGTGGACTCCTCAAGGTCTCGACGGAGCTTCTGGAACTCAGCCTCACGCTTCTTGTTCATCTCAATCTGAGCAGAGGTGGCACCACCAGCCTCCTCCAGCCTCTCACTGATCTCCTCAAGTTCCCTGGAGAGGTCAGCTCTCTGCTTCTCCACCTTGGCACGAGCAGCACGCTCAGCCTCAATCTCTTCCTCCAGTTCCTCAATGCGGGCCTGTTGAATGTAGGTGTAATTTCTTTCAGTAAACTTTCACTTTTGATACACACATTAGGAAATGGGTGCAATAATGTTTTCTGTAACAAAATATGTCACCTGAAGCTCCTTGATCTTCTTCTGAAGCTGAGCACCCATTGACTGCTCATCTTCAATCTTGCTAAGGAGCTGACTGGTTTCAAAGTCCTTCCTGTGAGAATTAAAGATAAAATACATATAGTTCATGCAGTTGACATTCATTTTCAAAAGAATGGTTGTTGTACAAATTCAAAAAAGTACATTACTTTTTAATTTTCTCATCAGACTGCTGCTTTTCATTCTCAAGATCCATAATGGATTCCTGGGCCAGCTTCAGATCACCCTCGAGCTTCCTCTTGGCTCTCTCAAGGTCCATACGCAGCTTCTTCTCTTGCTCCAGAGAACCCTCAAGCTGAAGAAATAATATTTGTTCATATTTTTAATCATAATTTTTAAGAAAAATCTTGCTTCTTCAATCCAAGAGTATTTGTGAACTTACATCATCCACTTGCTGCTCAAGCTTGGTCTTGGCCTTGGTCAGAGTGTTGACTTTGTCTTCCTCTCCCTGCAGGTCATCAAGAGTCTGCTGATGAGCCTCCTGAAGGGCTTTCTTTTCCTTGGTCAACTTAGCAAGGCTCTCATCCTGAGAGGCCAGCTCCTCTGTCAGGTTCTTGACCTAAGTGTGCAAGAAAGATCTCGTGAATAAGCGCTGATCATTATCATTTTACTTGATATGATGGTCAGATTATTATTTACAAACCTTGTTCTCAGTGGCATGTTTCTCCTTCTCCACTTTGGCCAAGGTAAGCTCCAGGTCATCAATATCCTTCTTGAGCTCAGAGCATTCATCCTCCAGCTTTCTCTTTTTGGCAGTGAGCTCAGCGTTCATTTCCTCTTCATCCTCCAGTCTCTCACATGTCTCTTTGAATTTGGCCTCCATCTGAATCTTGCCCTTGATAAGACCCTCACATCTCTCCTCAGCATCTGAGAGATTATCTCCTTCCTAATCCATTTAATGCAAATAGATGTCAGCACACCAACAATGAACAACATGAAAAAGCACAACTGTCTGTTGATGTGTACTCACAGATGCTATTTGCAGCTGCAGATCATTTTTCTCCTGCAGAAGGGAAACCATCTTCTCCTCCAGCTCCTTCTTCTTGGACAGGGCAGTAGCCAAGTCAATTTTCATCTTATCATAGTTCTCCTTCATGTTTGCCAGCTCCTTCTCAGTTTCAGCAGACTTCAGCAGAGGCTTGATCTTGTAGTACACCTTCATCCATGGCCAGTGTTTCACATTCATGAATGAGCGGATATTGTACTGGATGGAATAGATGGCTTCCCTGCAGACAAGAAGTAGCTGTTATGGACAATGTTGTTTGTGATGTTTCATACCATGATTCAGAATGAGTTATTTTCAACATGCCTCCTCTCAATCATCTTCAAAAAATCCCTTCTCATGTTGTAACCACGGGCCAAAGCTTGAGTCATGGTGACCAGTGATGCCAGTTTTTCATCTCTCATCTCTTCAAGGGTACCCAGCAGACCGGCCTTGAAGAACACCTAAACAAACAACAAATACATTACAGGTAGGATGAACTGAGGAAGTGAATACTTCACATCATCTAAAACTCACCATGGTCTGTCTGCAACGACCACTTCTGCAATGGTTGATTGAATAAATACAACAATTGCTTCCTTTCTAGACCTAACCTGTGTCGGATCCATTTTTCACTCACACGTTCATATGCTGTCATTTTTATCTCTGCAGCTGTCCCAGAATCGCAGCTAAAAAGTGAGTTATCTGCTGTCATCTGCTAACAGCTAACAACTAATGAAATGTCCTCCTGCTGACATGAGAAGACACGCTCTGCCTGAGTCCACGCTCAATTGAGTTTTTCATTTGCGAATATGACTGCGATTTACTGCAACAACAGGACGCCTTTAGTCTCTAACCCTGTCCGTATATGATCATTGCTGTAATGTTTGATTGAAGAGTCCACACTGAAGCAATTATTGATCACTTGTGGCCACAACCGGCAGGTTAACAGTAGTGAGGAGTAACCACTGGAACCACGACCTCGGTCCTTGAGCATACAGTCATAAATTAGCATTAAAAAAACATTAGGCTGATGGGTCCAGCAGAATGTGAGATTAGCCGTAGACAGACAGACAAAAAGATGCAAACAACAATCATACTACATACTGGACTAAACAACTTAACCTCCTTGGTAATTATTCTTTGGTTAAATAAGGAAAGGAAAGTGCTTACCTTGGTGTGTCCAAATTTGTACTCATCATGTGGGATATCAATTGACCCAAGCAGCTTCTCTGAAGCCTTCTTGTTGTCAATGAACTGGCCCTCGGGGATGACACTGGCATTCAGCACCTTGTACCTTTTATGAGAGAGTTAATGGTCATTTTGTGAACTTTTTATTTCAATAGTCCACATTAACATTCTATGAAAATATCCATTGATACCTCTGCTTGAAGTCAGCATAGATAATTCTGCTGGGGAAACCTTTCCTGCAGATTCTGATACCCTCCAGCACACCGTTACACCTGAGCTGGTGGATGACCAGGAAGTTCTCCATCAATCCTGTAAAAAAGACATTTTTTAATCTTTAGAACTATGTGAACCATACCCAAAAAAAGAAAACCACTCCTCAAAGACTCTTGAGATTGTGTTCTCTATGTACCTGGAGTCTTTGACTCATTGGGAATCAGGCAGCGCACAAAGTGAGGATGGGTGGCCCTCAAGTTAGTCATCAGCTTGCCCAAGTTCTCCTGTAGATCCAAAGTGGTGACTTATCATGGCATGTTACAGTTGTGATTTTGAGTATAATTTAAGATACATAAGATACGTTTGCAATGTCAAACCTTACCCTAAACTGTGAAGACACAGTCTGCATGGAACCACCCTTCTTCTTGCCTCCCTTCTTGCTGCCACCAACCTCTGTTGATAATTTTAAGAAGACATATTTTTTTAGAACGACATCAAATTTACTTGAACACATGCTGTAGTTCAAAATATACAGTATCTATAACATTAAAATGTGTTTTAGTTCACTGTAGCTACTATCGTACCTTCAACTACAGGTGGATACAGAATAGGCAGCAGTTTCACGTTGGATTTCTGGTAGAGCTGAATGACAGAGTCATTCAGTGGATCCTTGTTTTTGTCCAGCCAGCCATTGACATTGTAGTCCACGGTACCAGCATAGTGCACCAGGGAGAAGTGGGCCTCAGCCTTGCCTTTGGCGGGCTTTGGCTTCTCAAATGCTTTGCTTTTGCCAAGATGCTGGTCATACATCTTGTTCTTGAAGGATACATCTGTTGCCTTGGGGAACATGCACTCCTCTTCAAGGATGGAGAAGATGCCCATGGGCTTGAAAAAAGTGGGAAGAAGTTTGTCATAAAGTGATACATTAAGTCAAATTAAGGGAAATTATTTCACAAAATTAATTGATTACCCTTTCAATCAGCTCGATGCAGGCAGCTAAGTCCATGCCAAAGTCAATGAACTCCCAGACAATACCCTCCTTCTTGTACTCCTCTTGCTCCAGGACAAACATGGTGTGGTTGAAGAATTGTTGCAGTTTCTCATTGGTGAAGTTAATGCACAGCTGCTCCAATGTGTTGAACTGCAAGGACACATAACATCTTTCTGTTAATAAGAATGATTATGTTATTAAAAGTATTGATTGTTGAATTTTTGGAATTTAAGCTTACGTCAAAGATTTCAAACCCAGCGATATCCAGGACACCGATGTAGTACTGCCTTGCTTGTTTAGTGTCCAACATCTGGTTGATACGGATGACCATCCACAAGAACATCTTCTCATAGATAGACTTGGCCAGGGCAGGCACTGAGTTACCCACCTGAATGAAATAACGATGTGATTTGATAAATTAACCGTTATGTAAAATAATAGATTATTGGTGTTCTTGTATAGTCATTCTAATGAGATAAATGACACAAAGAAAATCCTAAATGACAAAAATGCATCTATGATTCAATTCAATTCATTTGTTATAGCCTACAATCACAAATTTGCATCAGAGGGCTTTACAATTTGTACACATATGACATCCTCTATAGGGACCCTCACATCGATACAGGACCCCCCCCCCCCTAGATTCAGCATTCAATTGATAAAACTTTAAGTAGTAACATTGAACACTTACATGGCTTTTATTGTATCGAGTAAACCCTGTAATACATTATTTTAGTAGAACTAATACAACTTATCTTTTTTCAAATAGTAGGATATTGAATGTGGGTAATTCATGTTTACCTGAGGTACAGTCTGTCCCTTGGTGACATACTCATTTCCGACCTTCACTCTGGGATAGCACAGAGCTTTCAGCATGTCAGCGGAGTTCAAACCCAGCAAGTAAGCAACCTTGTCAGCCTCTGAAAATAATTCAGTGATTTCCATCATGATATGAACAGAAACATGTGATTAGGAACTATATTTATCTTAATACTGTTGTTCCCAAGCTACTCACCCTCTGTGCCATCAGGCTCAGCCTGCTCCTCACGCTGTTTTTGCTTGAACTTCATGTTACCATGGTGGAGCACTGCACCAGTCATCTTGTAGATGCTCATCTTCTCATCATTTGTGAAGCCCAGGATATCAATAGCATTCTGAATTCAAAAGATGTATCCACACAAAACATAATCACTTTAGAAAATGCACTTAAAAGAGCAGTTTTGCATGTATTGCACAAAATATATTTCAACAGTTTGAAGTGAAGATCACTCACATCAGTGGCTTCCAGCTCTTCTTTGTCATCAATGCTGGCCACAGTGATCTGACCCATGCTGCACATGGGGAAGTCGTAGGGGTTGGTTGTGATGAGTGCCAAATCTGGTGATCAACAAAGGTTGAAAATGTCAATAATTTAGTTTCATATGAAAACAGTAGGTGAAATGTAGCAACATCTCAATCTGTTTACCAAGCAGCTCAGGTTTGTGGCCGGTCATCATCTGGTAGAAGACGTGGTAGCCTCTTTCAGCAGGAAGCTGGAATGTCACTCTAGACTTCTCCAGCAGATCTACAAATATTGTTTATAAGTAACAGCTAGGCCAATTTTCAATTTGAGTCATTTGTATGTGTTGGAGCCGACAAATGGCCACTACAGTATGTACAAGGAGTATTATTACTTACATGTCTCAATATCAGCACTAGACAGTTTGCCAGTTGTGCCGAAATGGATTCTGATGAATTTACCCTGTTTGGAACAAAGGGATTCTTAATGTCCCTCTTCATGGACAATCAGTAACAAGGCCTCTCACATGTGTAGAAATTGTTTCATACTTACAAAACGAGAAGAGTTGTCATTCCTCACAGTTTTGGCATTACCGTAGGCCTCCAGCAGGGGATTGGCTGCAATAATCTGATCCTCCAGTGACCCCTATAATCCAGTATTAGAAGCGATATCAGAAAATGTCTTTGGAAAATGTTCCATTGGTAAAGAACCCTGAATTGTAATCATCAGGAACATACCTTTGTTGTGTCCCTCTTCTTCCCTTCTCCACCAACTGAGATTGTTGCAAAGTACTGGATGACACGCTTGGTGTTCACAGTCTTTCCAGCACCAGATTCTCCACTAGGCATAAACACAGATTTATAAGAATCTGATCAAGATATTTGACTATCTTCACCAAAGTCAACAATTGTAAATGAACCAAACTTACGTGATCAAGACAGACTGGTTCTCCCTATCTGTTAAATAAGAAACAAAATAATGAACTATGTTTCACTGCAACAGAAACCTCATACAGTGATATCCTCTACATCAGCGGTTCCCAAACTTTTTAGGCCACGCACCCCCTTCTACATCCCGACCGGGTTCACGCACCCCCAATCCCCCCCCCCGTAGCGCGTTTTTTGTAGACCCAACATGAATGAGACTGCAGTTGTTTTGTAACTCCTCCAATTTTGATATAAAAGAATGTAAGGGGCTTTTGACTTGCACTGGCATGCTTGGTGTTCAGGTTGCGATGTAAATAACGCTTCGGACAGCTGTTAGCAGCTCGCGCACCCCCAGGGGTGCGCGCACCATACTATGTGAATCCCTGCTCTACATTGTTATGATAATGACTCACCAGTTGACATGAACTGATAAGCGTTGTCAGAGACAGAGAAGATGTGGGGTGGAGCCTCCATACGCTTCTTTCCTCTATAGGCAGCTACACATTCAGAATCGTACACTGGGAGCCACTTGTAGGGGTTCACAGTGGCACAGAACAGTCCAGAGTAGGTCTGAAAGTTATCATAGAGATTCAACAGTTAACATCGTTTCTTAAAAGTAAAGTAATTTTCAATAGTTCTCGTTCTCCTTTGATAGATTGTCTTACGTAGATCATCCATGCTGCATAACGCTCTTTGAGGTTATACAGCACAGAGGCTTCATTGAGATGGGTCATCATGGCCATGTCCTCAATCTTGTCATACTTGGGAGGATTCATTGGACTGATGTCAGCTTCTTTCACTACCTTCTCCTGAAACATGAAATTTGTCACAATGAGAACTGATCATATTGAATTCCCAGTTGGTTCTGACTTGATGACACCTACCATCTGAGTATCCAGGACTTTGACTGTGACTTTGTCACCGTCTTTCTTGATGATTGTTCCCTTCAAGTACAGCTCCTTGACATCGGTCACATAGCAGGCACTCTTGGCATCAAATGGTGCGGCTTGAGCCTCTATTCTCTCCCTCTCTGGCTTACGTAGGTAAACGGCAGCTTTGCCATACGTGGCCATCTCCGCGTCTGTACTCATGGTGGCGGCTTATGTCTGTTAGATAATTACAAAGGAACTGCAATCTTAGACTAATATTTTAATTCCATGTAATTTACATCACTGGAACTATAAATACAGAAACAAATCCACATTGAAACCATGTATGTGTAAGGTTATAGGTGGGCTTCAACTTTACAACTTTACTTCCAACTTAAGTCTTATTCAGACATTGTTATTACAGAGAATACATTTTTAACATGTTGAGTTTTGTCAAAATATTTGGATAAAAACCGAATCTTAATCAGAAACATTTTGCATATGTATTAAACACTTAAAAAGACAAATTAATCATTTAATAATCATCCTTACCTGACCCCCTCTCTCTCAATAGTATTCACCAATCCTGTTCAAAACAGTTTTTGTTGTTAGAGTAGGTGTAAAAACAAAATGCATGCAACAATTGTTTCTATTCCTACAACTTATTTCTTCAATGAAGAACACATTCAAATTATCTCAATCTTAAGAGAGCATGATATTACCACAGGCAGGAACTCAGGTCTTCAGTGGCACAAATGGTAGTGTCCTTGAGTTGCCTTTATACTGAATCAGATCTTGATGACACCGTGAAAGTTAAATTTGATATACGCTCCAAATGTGGTAAGGCAGCCCATCATAAAACATATGCTGTAATTCAGTCAATCATCTGATGTGTCAGGTTTCATTTTATATGGCCTGGTCTTGATTTTGCTTAATCATACTTCAACAGAAGTTTATTTTAAGCTCTTGAACACCCTCTTCACTTTAAAGTAGGTAAACTAATTGTAAAATATATCAGTGCTTTGTTTTTATAAACAGTTTTTTTAAGTATAATTTTTGAAAACTTTATTTCAAACTTTGAATTTAACTTTTAACTTTTTATATATTTTCAATTTACAGAATCTTATTGCCATCAACAATTTAAACAAAATAATACAAGTATGTCGTGGATGACTTAAGTAATATATACATACATATATATTTACTTTTTTCTTGATTTATTTTTATTCCATTTTGAGTTTTTCAGTTTCATTTCGTGCCTCATTCAGTTGTATGACACACCACAGCACAAAACAAGCACAGAAAGAATCCAAACTGTAAAGACTATTAATGCAGAAAAAGAGATAAATCAATTAAAAATAAAGATTCTTGAAGCACTATCAGTTTGTCCACTTATTAGGATACTCATTTTTCTTATCTGACAGAAGAACACTGAGTGTGGAGGTTGATTATTCTCTGAAAGGTTGGAATGCACTCTCTGTTAAAAATTCCGATGACACTCATTAAACTCCTCTCTTACACTTTACATTTTGTGGCTAGATGTGTTTTGATCAGGGTGAGGGTGTTTCTGGGATGCCAGAAGTTATTGAACCGTCTCATTCAAAAGCATTGGCCTCCAAAGATGGTTTCTCAGAGCAAACGTATATTGAATTAAGCCCACTATTCATTCGTGCTCATGCTAAATATTCATGTTGGGATTACAGTGACTTGGAGGACACAATTAGATCAAAACAACACAGACAATGCAAGTCAAGATCAAAAACCATTTTATTGTGGTGTAATTCACATCATATCATATGTATCATATATATGAGTAGAAAAAAAACCTCCGCCAAAGCGCTTTATTCAGCAACCTCTTTTCCCTGTGAAAACAGAAAACAATTATGACATAAAGTGCATATATGCACCTACATACACATCATACTCTGTAATGGTTTTGTCTGTCGTTAATTTTCTGATGTTTGAGGCTATATCGTAACTTTTTTTCAGTCAAATAGTTGGAATTTCAATCGATTTCATTTTCATCAAGCTGAATGTTAGTTACCTTGCCAGAGTCACGGCTCTTTGCTCTCAGCTTGTTGACCTGGGATTCTGCAATGTCAGCACGCTCCTCAGCCTCCTCCAGCTCATGCTGGACCTTCCTGCACTTGAACAGATGAACGTTGGCTTGCTCTTCCTAAAAAAACACAGAGATTGACATAAAGGTCAAACAAATCTGCCATAATATCAAGTTTCCATTGTTTAAAAAAGAAATATGTTATCCTTACCGCTTCCTCAGACTGCCTCTTGTAGGCCTTCACCTTGAGTTGCAATTTGTCAACCAGATCCTGCAGCCTGGAGCCATTTTTCTTGTCCTCTTCAGTCTGTAATAGACAATGTAGATGTGCAAGTTGAAATGTCTTTAATGGTAAGTATATTGGATAATTTTGTCCTGTACATTTTAACTGTCAAAGTGCCTGTACCTGGTAGGTGAGCTCCTTCACTCTCCTCTCATATTTGCGGACACCCTTAACAGCATCTACTCCACGTCTCTGCTCAGCCTCAACCTCTGTCTCCAGCTCACGCACCTTCAAAACACAATAAGAAAATAAGTAAGTTTCCATGTTGTTTCAATGTCTTGCTTCAGCTTTGTAAACCTTAACATGACTTTCTTACCCTACACTCAAGTTTCTGGAGCTGCTTCTTGCCACCCTTCATGGCCAGATTCTCAGCCTCATCCAGGCGGTGCTGCAGGTCCTTGACACCAACCTCCAGGTTCTTCTTCATCCTCTCCAGGTGAGCACTAGTGTCCTGCTCCTTCTTCAGCTCTTCAGCCATCATAGCAGCCTAGAGGAGACAGCATAACATGTTATTTAGCAACATCTTAAAAAAACACATTGTTAAAGTAAAAAATAAGTTAAAGTAAGAACAAAGTTTAAACCTACATCAGTGATGGCCTTCTTGGCCTTCTCCTCTGCATTCCTTGCTTCCTGAACAGTGTCATCCACTTCACCCTGGACCTGGACCAGATCAGCCTCAAGCTTCTTCTTGGTGTTCATGAGGCTTGTGTTCTAAAAGATAAAAATATTTTCTCAGTTAAATCATCACGTCTGATTTTTACATTGTAGTAAATCTCATCATTGAATTATTGCAGAAATGAAAGGAGTTTGTTCACCTGAGATTGCAGAAGTCCAACACGCTCACTGGCGTCCACCAGCTCCTGCTCTGCAATTTTGCGGCTTCTCTCTGTCTGCTCCAGAGCAGCTCTAAGTTCCTCAATTTCAGCAGTCATGAGACCGTTCCTGCGTTCCACCATGGCAGCTTGTTCCTTGAAGTCTTCCTGGGCTCTAAGAGCATCATCAAGGTGCAGTTGTGCATCCTAGTGAAAGAATATCATGAAAATATTCCCATGAATGCCAAAATGTCCCTGTACTGACCGTAGACTGTGGAACAACTCTGTGTCTTACAATACCTTAAACTGTGCCTGCACATTCCTCAGCTGCTTCTGGGACTCAGCAGCCTGGCGATTGGCGTGGCTCAGCTGGACCTCCATCTCATTCAGGTCTCCCTCCATCTTCTTCTTGATCCTCAGGGCATCGTTCCTGCTCCTGACCTCAGAGTCCAGAGTGCTCTGCATGGAGTCAATCACTCTCTGGCTGTTCCTCTTGATCTGCTCCATCTCCTCATCTTTCTCTGCCAGCTTCCTGTCCACCTCACCCTTGATCTGGTTGAGCTCCAACTGGACACGCAGGATCTTAGACTCTTCGTGTTCCAGAGTTCCCTGACGATATCAAAGAATGAAATATTCATCACTGCCTTCAATCCATTTATGCTTTTTGTTACTATTTGCAAATTATTTCAGAAGATCTCTCCAGGAAGAAAATATGTACCTCAGCCTCTTCAAGAGCTGTCTGGATCTCACACTTCTCTGTCTCCACCTGCTTCTTGGACTTCTCCAGCTCATGGATGCTCTTGCCAGTCTCACCAATCTGTTCAATCAGATCTGAGATCTCCTCTGCAGATAGATACATTTGTTTAATATTGTTAAGCCTTGAAGTGTAAATATAAATCCTGTACAACACATACACATGTTGAATACAATGAACATTTTACATTATGTTGAACTCACGTTGCAGGTTCTTGTTTTCACGCTTCATGGTTTCCAGGTGATCCAGAGTTTCCTCATAAGAGTTCTTCATCTTGAACAGCTCAGTGCTGAGAGAACGAGCCTCCTTCTGTGCTCCCTCAAGCTCTGCCTGACCCTCCTCATACTTCTGTTTCCACTCTGCCAACACCTGAATAGCACAATTACTACAGTTCAGTTGGTTGTGTAGCACTATAAAGACAAATATATATATATATATATATATATATATCTATGTTATTGTTTGTATGGCTTGGCTACACAAAGTGAACAATGCTACCTTGTCAAAGTTCCTCTGCTTCTTGTCAAGGTTGGCTGCGAGACTGTTGGCCCTCTCCACATCAATCATGAGGTCCTCCACCTCACTCTGGAGCCTCTGTTTGGTTTTCTCAAGAGAAGCAAATTTGGAATTCACTGCCTCAATCTGCTCCTCAGCCTCCTGAAGGCGCTGGGCAAGCTTTTTCCTGTTTGAATAAGAATGTGTCGCTCAGTGAACTACAAATCGTTACAAAAACCTTTTTCCAGATATTTTTGAATGTATGAAATACAAACAAATACATCATCTGAGACCTTGGATAAACACATGCAAGCAGTGCTGTAATCTAAAATGTTTGCCGCAAAATATGATATTAACTGCATGTAGTGTATATAAATGCATTTAAATTAAATTATTGATACAAGTAATGCATTTGCCAGTTGAGAATCCCTAAAATGCTAAACTTCTGAATTGGCTATCTAATTGTTTGAATGTTACTCACTTGGATTCCTCAAGCTCCTCAGTGCGCTGAATAGCATCAGTCTCATACTTAGATCTCCACTGAGCCACCTCACTGTTGGCCTTGGACATTCCACGCTGCAGCTCAGCCTTTGCCTCCTGCTCCTCCTCAAACTGCTCCCTCAGCAGATCACAGTCATGGCGAGCTGATTGCAGTCCATGGGCAAGAGCATTCTTGGCCTGTTTATAAAATTGATTCATGAATTTACAAGATTTCTAAATTCCAACTCGGATAATTCCAATGTACACTTACTTAATGGTTTCTTACCTTAACCTCCTCTTCAATCTGTCTCTTCATTTCCTCAATCTGCTGTGTGAAGGCCTGTTTGCCTCTGGTCAGCTGGGAGACAAGGGCTTCTTTCTCTTCAATTTGACGGCTGAACTCACCTTGTGTGAAAAATGTCATGATACATCAGTTCATCTTACGTTTCTCAATAACATGCACAACAAAACCTTCAATGATAACTTGTAGATACCATTTTCTGTCAGGAGACGGGCTTTATGTGAACTTGTGTCATTGATCTGACGAACATTTTCATCATTCTTGGTCTTCAGTTCGCTATATTGGTCCTCAAGAGTACGGCACATCTTTTCAAGATTTCCCTAATGAGTAAAAGAGCGATGACATCATTGATCAGATTTCATTCATAATATTAAATGGATTGTTATCGACATTAATTTGGTTACTAAAATCACATGTAATGCATTGTGTACCTTTGCTTTAGCCACAGCCTCCATGTTGCTGGAGAGGTCATCGATCTCCATCTTGTATTCACTCTTTTCCTTCTCAAGCTTCTGCTTAACACGCTGGAGGTTGTCAATCTGCTCTCCCAGCTCAGCAACGCTGTCAGCCTGCTTCTTGCGAAGAGCAGCAGCAGTGGATTCATGCTGCAGAGTGGACTCCTCAAGGTCTCGACGGAGCTTCTGGAACTCAGCCTCACGCTTCTTGTTCATCTCAATCTGAGCAGAGGTGGCACCACCAGCCTCCTCCAGCCTCTCACTGATCTCCTCAAGTTCCCAGGAGAGGTCAGCTCTCTGCTTCTCCACCTTGGCACGAGCAGCACGCTCAGCCTCAATCTCTTCCTCCAGTTCCTCAATGCGGGCCTGTTGAATGTAGGTGTAATTTCTTTCAGTAAACTTTCACTTTTGATACACATGTGGCGATACGTGGACGAACTGTTTTAGAGCGCACAACAACGCCACCCTAGGAGTTGCACCTAGAGATTCACTTTCCCCTGATCTGTATCAGGGTCTCAAAGACACTCAGGTTCATTATACAAATGAGCAGGAGACGTGGTTCCAATACAAAATTATCTTTATTCTGCTAAACAATGCACGGTTTACAGTTTATACACGAAATCCTAAAAGAGCCGTTTATACATTGAAAAAGAGGAGGACTGCGGCTTACCAGTGGCGAGGTGGACCAGCGCAGGTGAGGATCCCAAAAGAGGAGGCACCCCGATCACCCGTGTACACAACACTCACAACCACACGTGAGGGTCTCAACCCGGGGCACACCAAACGACACAGCACACAAAGGGAGACACCACCACCTGGAAGCACCAACCCCACCACCTTGGCTTAGCAGCTCCTACTCGGACAAAAAACACAATTATAAAAAGGCTCTGGTTCTTAAGAAAGGAAACGAAACAAAAATAAGCAAAACGGAAAACAACAATAGTTCGGGTTGGCTGATCAGCCACGGGGGGTGATCAGTAACCCAATCTATACACACTAAAAGCTAAAGTGGGCCTTCACATCCGTTGGTCAGAATACAAGAAGTGAATGGCTCAGGCTAAAAAGAGGTGGTTCATTAAAACAAGGGTGCTGCTAACAACAGCACAAGACAGGGGCGCAGTGCTGATAACAGCAGCGTCAGACTCTGTAGGCGACACAGCGCCGGTCAAAGTACACCAATCCCGTAGGCCAACGCAGTTAGTTGAACCAAGGCCATAGACAAAACACCGGTACACAAAACAGCAGCGTCCTTAATTTACGCAGGGTTAGCTGTAGCCGCAGCTCTGGCGGCGTTCCGCTTGAACCCAACCAAAAGTCCCCGATCAGGCAATGTGCGTCGGCTCCAGAAGGGGGGGGAGGAGGGCATGTAGCGTAGCTACCGGCAGCGACAGCTCCGCAGGTGAATCACCTGTGCAGGACGAGGGGAGCCCCAGAGATAGTCTGCACAGCGGCGGATGTCCAGCAAACCGGAAGCGGGACACGCGTTTGACGTCAGGAGGGAGCAGAGGGGATCCCTGGCGCATTTATGCGATGCCCGCCCACTGCGATTGGCCCGGTAATTAAAGGGACACCGATGCTCCCTTCTGCTACATTCTACCCCTCCTTCTTGCATCGCCGCCCCGACGATGGAACAGACAAGACTAAACTTAGTGTGAACTAACTCCAGGGCCTGAACACAGCAAACATTGCATTAGACACCGGACCAGGGGGAGTTGCAGACCTGTCTGTGATTCTCTCCACTGCTCTGGGAAGATGGTGCACATTAGAGTGCTGACCAGCAGTTGACCGTATGGTCCGACGTACGGCCACATCACCACCATCATGTGGACTGGATAGTGGGCCAGCCCAGGAGGCAGATGGTTTATTCGTCCTCACGATAGCGGGAGCCACTACGGGGTCTGGCACAGCGGACACCGGGTCGAATGGTGGGGGTAGCAGCCCCAAGGTGGTTGGTGTCGCTGCAGTTGGTCTAGCAGATGTCAAGATAGGGGTTGCTCGAAGACCTTCCTGCTGCTGCAGCATCAACAGATCACCATCGGATGAGGACTCGTCCTCAGAGAGTGGCACGTCCATGGAACATGGGCTACTGGTGGAGCCACGACCTGGGGAGTCAGCTCCAACCACGGCTTTTAGCCGGTTCCGATGGACTTGCTTGATCTTACTGTGGTCATCCACCGGTGCAATGGTGTAAACTGGGCCACCATCCTTAGGTGCCTTCAGGACTCTATGCACCACAGGACACCACAGATCCTGGATTTTATGACGTCCCCTCACACTAAAATCCCTCAACAATACCAATTGACCTTTCCTCAAAGGCGCAATTCGAACATGCTGGTCATAGTTTCTTTTGCGACGCTCGGCCGCCAACCTCAACCTCTCCCTAACTCCCTCAAAGGCTACCTGCAGCCGAGTCCGGTGCTCCTGGATCCACTCGTGGACGTTTCCCTCCACCGGATCCTGAACTCTGCCCAGCAGGAAATCGACCGGCAGCCTGGGTTCTTGACCAAACATGAGGAAGAAGGGGGATTCACCAGTGGCCTGATGGGGAGTGGTGTTATAACAGTATAGGACCTGTGGCAGGCAAGAATTCCAATCTCTCTTTCGAGAGACGGGTAGTGTGCGCAGCAAGTTGTGGAGAGTTCTATTGAACCGCTCACATTGCCCATTACCGGCCGGATGGTAGGCGGTGGTGCGAGACTTTCCAATGCCGTAAAGACCACACAGCTGCTGGATCAGGGAACTTTCAAAGTTGCGGCCCTGGTCTGAGTGTATACGGGCAGGAACACCAAACTTGAAGAACCACTCTGCGACCAAAACCTGTGCCACTGTAGAGGCACGTTGATCACGGGTGGGAATAGCCAGTGTATATTTACTGAAAACATCTGTCATCACCAGAACATTTTCCAATCCATTATGGGCAGGTTCTGACCAAACATGAGGGTTCTTGACCAAACATGAGGAAGAAGGGGGATTCACCAGTGGCCTGATGGGGAGTGGTGTTATAACAGTATAGGACCTGTGGCAGGCAAGAATTCCAATCTCTCTTTCGAGAGACGGGTAGTGTGCGCAGCAAGTTGTGGAGAGTTCTATTGAACCGCTCACATTGCCCATTACCGGCCGGATGGTAGGCGGTGGTGCGAGACTTTCCAATGCCGTAAAGACCACACAGCTGCTGGATCAGGGAACTTTCAAAGTTGCGGCCCTGGTCTGAGTGTATACGGGCAGGAACACCAAACTTGAAGAACCACTCTGCGACCAAAACCTGTGCCACTGTAGAGGCACGTTGATCACGGGTGGGAATAGCCAGTGTATATTTACTGAAAACATCTGTCATCACCAGAACATTTTCCAATCCATTATGGGCAGGTTCCAACACAGTATAGTCAATGGCTACAATCTCATTAGGACGGGAAGCCAATAAATGCCCCAAGTAGCTACGAGTGGCTGGCTGGGTGTCTTTGGCCACTTGGCATCTTTCACAGGTCTGACACCAGTCTGCCACCTCAGAAGACATACCTGGCCAGTAGCAGCGAGCTCGCAAGAGCTCCAACGTTCTCTCCACACCTTGATGACCGTGCTCCTGATGAACCCCTGTTAGAACCTCGTTCTTTAAGACAGCCGGCAGCAGCAGTTGGAACGTTGCTGCTGCACTATCAGGGCGGAAGATCCGACGACAAAGGACCCCGTTCTGATCAACCAGGCGGTCCCATTGTCGGAGCAGCACCAAGGCGGGCTGAGATAAATGTTTCCGCTCCTCATGGTTAGGACGCTGCTTCTGTCTCCAGAACAACGAGACTGCCTGGATAACTGGGTCAGCCTGCTGGAGAGAACAGATGTCAGACAGTGTGCGATTAGGCAAGACCGTGACCGCAGCCTGGGTTGCCTCAATCTTCCCCAACTGCAATGCTCGCTGTAACGGTTCCGGAAGCAAGGTGCCAGGGACCATGGCTTCCATGTGCTGCTCACCTGGTGGATGCTGCCGGGAAAGGGCGTCAGCGTTCCGATTGCTTTTCCCTGACCTGTACTTTAACTCAAAGTCAAAGGATGCAAGTTGGGCCGCCCACCGCTGTTCGGTCGCACCCAGTTTAGCAGACGACAAGTGGCTCAATGGATTGTTGTCGGTGTAAACAAGGCACTTTTGGCCCAGCAAATACTCCCTGAATTTCTCGGTCATGGCCCACTTAAGGGCCAAGAACTCGAGTTTCATCGAGCTATAGTTCGACATATTGCGCTCAGTGGGTCTCAGACCTCGACTGGCGTATGCTATCGGTCTAACTTTACCTCCGTGCTCCTGTGAGAGCACCGCGCCTAGCCCGCCAAAACTTGCGTCCACCTCCAGAATGAAGGGCAAGGAGAAGTCAGCATAGGCCAGGACAGGTGCAGTGGTGAGTTTGGCTTTTAACGCACCAAAGCTACGCTGGCACTCCTCTGTCCACTTCTCAAGAACGTCTGACCCTGCCCTCCTTCTGGCCTTGGTGCCTCCTAGCTCGGCTACCAGCTTATGGAGAGGGGCTGCCAGCTTGGCAAAGCCCTCCACAAAGCGACGATAATAGCTGGCAAACCCCAGAAAAGACCGCAACTCAGCTACTGTAGAAGGCGGCTGCCAGTTAGCCACCACCTCGATCTTGCTCGGATCGGTGGAGACACCCTTGTCCGAGATGACATGACCCAAGTAATGCACTTCCTGCTGGAAAAATGCACATTTGGAGAGTTTCGCCTTAAGACCCTCCTGCTGAAGCCGACCCAGCACCACCTCCAGTCTCTCCAGATGCTGTTCTACTGAGGAAGAGAAAACCACAATGTCGTCAAGGTAGAGAAGTAGTGACTGGCACTGTTGGTCCCCGAATAGGCGCTGCATTAACCTCTGGAAGGTGCTGGGGGCGTTGCAGAGCCCAAAGGGCATGCGGTTCCACTCAAACAAACCAAATGGGGTGCAAAATGCTGTCTTGGATCTGTCTTTCTCAGCCATTGGGACCTGGTTGTACCCACTGGCCAGATCCATGGTGGAAAACCAGCGAGCACCTGTCAGTGAATCCAGGGATTCCTCGATACGCGGTAAAGGAAACGCATCCTTTCTGGTCTTGCTGTTAAGTTGGCGGTAGTCAACGCACAGGCGCAGACTACCATCCTTCTTCCTTACCAGAACGATGGGGGAAGCATAGGGACTGCTACTCTCCCTGATTACCTGCGTTTCCAGTAGCTGATTGATGTGCTCTTTTACTACCTCGTACTCTGATGGAGGGATACGCCTGTAGCGTTGTCTTACAGGGATGTCATCCAAGAGCGGAATATCATGCGCCATCAAGTTGGTACAACCCAAATCCCCCTCGTAAGCAGAGAATACTGAGGAGTACTTCCCAAGAAGGGACCTCACCTGATCCTTCTCTTCAGCGGACAGTGAAGACAGGTCAATGGCCTCCAGCTGTTCATCCACCGTTGGACCAACAGACTGAGATGCCACTGTGGCTACACTAGATGACCTCTCTGTAACTCCTGTGGGCAGACTGACAACATTCACAGTATCCAAGGTGCCCACAATTGTGCGGGGATAAAGCAACACCTCAGTGGAGCCTACATTAACAATCGGTATGTAGGCTGTGCCCCCTATCACACGGACCAGGGCAGGTGACGCAAGCAATCCAGCAGGTAAGCCAGTGTCAGAGGGCTCGAACAACACAGTGGCACCAGAGTACTGCTCAGCACATGTAGCCGCCACTACCTGCATCATGCCACCTGGGATACGACAAGCCTTCTTACCCCGGATCTTCACTTTTCCTGCAGCGCCCAACGGGGCCTGCACACTGGCACGATAGCACTTTTGCAGCGCCTGCACGAGAGACTCTGGTGCCCCAGATACTGGGGGAAAGTCAAACAAAGCTTGGCCATACTGCCCAAAGAGCTCTCTGTAGCACCTGCGAATCACATTCATCCCCAACACACCAGACACCGAACGGGACAAATCACCCGGGGGGTCCTTTACGACTAACACCCCACAGCGTGGCATCAATTTGTCACACAGCCCCACATCTAGCTCCAGGTAACCAATGTAGGGAATGGGCAACCCATTAGCGGCTCTAAGCTCCAGCCAGTGACAAGATTGGAGTCGTTCTTGACCCCATGGCTCGAAGTGCTGGAGGAAGAAGCTCTCTGTGACAGTAGACACCATGGATCCTGTATCCACCAAGCAAGGCACCATAATTCCACCCATGTCCACATCAACATGTGGACACGAGGACATCAACTTTGAGGCGTCCGCCGCACCACACAAAACAAACCCGGAGCCAACCGAGGGCCCAACCGAACTGTGGCTCTGCAGTCCGGTGGGTGCTAGTTTTCCGAAGCCTGAGCTGAATAGGGCTGCCTACCAGATGGTGGCGGGGCCTGCGAGGACGGCGGGTGGGGAGGGATGCGAAACCCGTTGCACTCTCTGGCAAAGTGACCAGGCTGTTGACAGCGCCTGCATATGATGGGGCCCTGACGAGGTGCACGATTGCGCGGTTGGGAGTTCTGTAACAGAGCAATGCTTTGAGTAAGTTGATCTAGCTGTTGTTGCTGCTTCTTCAACATTTCAAGCATCTCGGGCAGCTGGGGTGAGTTAACCATCCCCGGAGAACCACCATGAACGCCGTACTGTGTACCAAGGACAGAGGGAACAGAGTGACTTCGGCCTCTCATGCTACCTGGCAAACCCTCCTGTTCCCACCTAATTGCCTCCCCCCTGACGTCAAGCAAAGTTGCGGTCGGCTTCCCACGGACAAACTGTTTTAAGCCACGGCGGAGTGCACCATCTAGAACGTGCTCCACAAATTGGTCTCGCAACAACACTTCAGCATTTAGCATCTCGCTAGGCGCGCGCTGTTTTACAGCCTCCATACTGCTCATCAAGGCGAGGGAGAACTCTTGTAGGGTCTCGCCATCTTGTTGTCGTCTAGAAAAGAAGGCCTCCTGTAAGGCTACATATGACTCGAAGCACCCGTACACCTCCTGTAACGCAGCAATTATTTGGTCTGGATCCCCTCGTTCTGCACTAGAGCGAAATTTTATTTCCTCCCGTGCCTCTCCTTCTAAGTGATCAAATAAAAAGAATGCCTGATCGGAATTAGATAACCTTCGTGCCCTCATACATGCCTGCACCTCCTCAATCCACTCATTCAACCCTATACCTGACCGTCCTCTAAACATAGGGCATTTCCTGTCTCGGGGCATGAACACTAGCCTCTCTGTGACAGGAGCACTGGTAGTGACAGGAGCATTAGGTGGCACAGAAGTAGAGAGCATATCACTAGAGCCAGGGAGGGTGGAAGCCTGTTCCTGGCGTAGTCTTACATTATCTGCTGTCAACTGGGCAATTAAGTCCCTCAACTCTTGCAGATCTTCCGCCATCACTACAAATTGGTCAGGGAAGGAGGACTCTATACTGGGGTGGAGCAGCACTGAAGGGAAGGAAAAAAACTAAAATAGGCTAGCCGAACACCTTACCAGAACCCGCTACATTCAGAAACCCAAAGAACCAGCTGCTGTTTTGCTTTCACCAATAAATAAAAAGTACACAATTAAACACACAATACACCAAATAACATTTACTCAAGGAAACAAAGAAAAAAATGGAACACACGTCTCTGCTTTCAAAAAGTAGACCCTGCCAACAACGCCAAATGTGGCGATACGTGGACGAACTGTTTTAGAGCGCACAACAACGCCACCCTAGGAGTTGCACCTAGAGATTCACTTTCCCCTGATCTGTATCAGGGTCTCAAAGACACTCAGGTTCATTATACAAATGAGCAGGAGACGTGGTTCCAATACAAAATTATCTTTATTCTGCTAAACAATGCACGGTTTACAGTTTATACACGAAATCCTAAAAGAGCCGTTTATACATTGAAAAAGAGGAGGACTGCGGCTTACCAGTGGCGAGGTGGACCAGCGCAGGTGAGGATCCCAAAAGAGGAGGCACCCCGATCACCCGTGTACACAACACTCACAACCACACGTGAGGGTCTCAACCCGGGGCACACCAAACGACACAGCACACAAAGGGAGACACCACCACCTGGAAGCACCAACCCCACCACCTTGGCTTAGCAGCTCCTACTCGGACAAAAAACACAATTATAAAAAGGCTCTGGTTCTTAAGAAAGGAAACGAAACAAAAATAAGCAAAACGGAAAACAACAATAGTTCGGGTTGGCTGATCAGCCACGGGGGGTGATCAGTAACCCAATCTATACACACTAAAAGCTAAAGTGGGCCTTCACATCCGTTGGTCAGAATACAAGAAGTGAATGGCTCAGGCTAAAAAGAGGTGGTTCATTAAAACAAGGGTGCTGCTAACAACAGCACAAGACAGGGGCGCAGTGCTGATAACAGCAGCGTCAGACTCTGTAGGCGACACAGCGCCGGTCAAAGTACACCAATCCCGTAGGCCAACGCAGTTAGTTGAACCAAGGCCATAGACAAAACACCGGTACACAAAACAGCAGCGTCCTTAATTTACGCAGGGTTAGCTGTAGCCGCAGCTCTGGCGGCGTTCCGCTTGAACCCAACCAAAAGTCCCCGATCAGGCAATGTGCGTCGGCTCCAGAAGGGGGGGGAGGAGGGCATGTAGCGTAGCTACCGGCAGCGACAGCTCCGCAGGTGAATCACCTGTGCAGGACGAGGGGAGCCCCAGAGATAGTCTGCACAGCGGCGGATGTCCAGCAAACCGGAAGCGGGACACGCGTTTGACGTCAGGAGGGAGCAGAGGGGATCCCTGGCGCATTTATGCGATGCCCGCCCACTGCGATTGGCCCGGTAATTAAAGGGACACCGATGCTCCCTTCTGCTACACACACATTAGGAAATGGGTGCAATAATGTTTTCTGTAACAAAATATGTCACCTGAAGCTCCTTGATCTTCTTCTGAAGCTGAGCACCCATTGACTGCTCATCTTCGATCTTGCTAAGGAGCTGACTCGTTTCAAAGTCCTTTCTGTGAGAATTAAAGATAAAATACATATAGTTCATGCAGTTGACATTCATTTTCAAAAGAATGGTTGTTGTGCAAATTCAAAAAAGTACATTACTTTTTAATTTTCTCATCAGACTGCTGCTTGTCATTCTCAAGATCCATAATGGATTCCTGGGCCAGCTTCAGATCACCCTCGAGCTTCCTCTTGGCTCTCTCAAGGTCCATACGCAGCTTCTTCTCTTGCTCCAGAGAACCCTCAAGCTGAAGAAATAATATTTGTTCACATTGTAATCATCACGACCAAGAACAATTTTTCTTCTTCAATCAGACTGTATTTGTAAACTTACATCGTCCACTTGCTGCTCAAGCTTGGTCTTGGCCTTGGTCAGAGTGTTGACTTTGTCTTCCTCTCCCTGCAGGTCATCAAGAGTCTGCTGATGAGCCTCCTGAAGGGCTTTCTTTTCCTTGGTCAACTTAGCAAGGCTCTCATCCTGAGAGGCCATCTCCTCGGTGAGGTTCTTGACCTAAGTGTGCAAGAAAGATCTCGTGAATAAGCGCTGATCATTATCATTTTACTTGATATGATGGTCAGATTATTATTTACAAACCTTGTTCTCAGTGGCATGTTTCTCCTTCTCCACTTTGGCCAAGGTAAGCTCCAGGTCATCAATATCCTTCTTGAGCTCAGAGCATTCATCCTCCAGCTTTCTCTTTTTGGCAGTGAGCTCAGCGTTGATTTCCTCTTCATCCTCCAGTCTCTCACTTGTCTCTTTGAATTTGGCCTCCATCTGAATCTTGCCCTTGATAAGACCCTCACATCTCTCCTCAGCATCTGAGAGATTATCTCCTTCCTAATCCATTTAATGCAAATAGATGTCAGCACACCAACAATGAACAACATGAAAAAGCACAACTGTCTGTTGATGTGTACTCACAGATGCTATTTGCAGCTGCAGATCATTTTTCTCCTGCAGAAGGGAAACCATCTTCTCCTCCAGCTCCTTCTTCTTGGACAGGGCAGCAGCCAAGTCAGTTTTCATCTTATCATAGTTCTCCTTCATGTTTGCCAGCTCCTTCTCAGTTTCAGCAGACTTCAGCAGAGGCTTGATCTTGTAGTACACCTTCATCCATGGCCAGTGTTTCACATTCATGAATGAGCGGACATTGTACTGGATGGAATAGACGGCTTCTCTGCAGACAAGAAGTAGCTGTTATGGACAATGTTGTTTGTGATTTTTCATACCATGATTCAGAATGAGTTATTTTCAACATGCCTCCTCTCAATCATCTTCAAAAAATCCCTTCTCATGTTGTAACCACGGCACAAAGCTTGAGTCATGGTGACCAGTGATGCCAGTTTTTCATCTCTCATCTCCTCAAGGGTACCCAGCAGACCGGCCTTGAAGAACACCTAAACAAACAACAAATACATTACAGGTAGGATGAACTGAGGAAGTGAATACTTCACATCATCTAAAACTCACCATGGTCTGTCTGCAACGACCACTTCTGCAATGGTTGATTGAATAAATACAACCATTGCTTCCTTTCTAGACCTAACCTGTGTCGGAAGCATTTTTCACTGACATGTTCATATGCTGTCATTTTTATCTCTGCAGCTGTCCCAGAATCGCAGCTAAAAAGTGAGTTATCTGCTGTCATCTGCTAACAGCTAACAACTAACGAAATGTCCTCCTGCTGACATGAGAAGACACGCTCTGCCTGAGTCCACGCTCAATTGAGTTTTTCATTTGCGAAGATGACTGCGGTTTACTGCAACAACAGGACGCCTTTAGTCTTAACTTAACTTAACTTAACCTCCTTGGTAATAATTCTTTGGTTAAATAAGGAAAGGAAAGTGCTTACCTTGGTGTGTCCAAATTTGTACTCATCATGTGGGACATCAATTGACCCAAGCAGCTTCTCTGAAGCCTTCTTGTTGTCAATGAAGTGGCCCTCGGGAATGACACTGGCATTCAGCACCTTGTACCTTTTATGAGAGAGTTAATGGTCATTTTGTGACCTTTTTATTTCAATAGTCCACATTAACATTCCATGAAAAATATCCATTGATACCTCTGCTTGAAGTCAGCATAGATAATTCTGCTGGGGAAACCTTTCCTGCAGATTCTGATACCCTCCAGCACACCGTTACACCTGAGCTGGTGGATGACCAGGAAGTTCTCCATCAATCCTGTAAAAAAGACATTTTTTTAATCTTTAGAACTATGTGAACCATACCAAAAAAAGAAAACCACTCCTCAAAGACTCTTGAGATTGTGTTCTCTATGTACCTGGAGTCTTTGACTCATTGGGAATCAGGCAGCGCACAAAGTGAGGATGGGTGGCCCTCAAGTTAGTCATCAGCTTGCCCAAGTTCTCCTGTAGATCCAGATGGAACAATTGTTAGTTTGAGTATATATTCTTTTTATTTGTTTTATACGGGGTGACCGTGGCTCACTGGGTTAAGAGGGTTGTCTGTTAACCGGAAGGTCAAAGGTTCGATCCTCGGCTGGGAAGTGTCACGTGTCGAAGTGTATCTGAGCAACACACTGAATCCCAATTGTAACGAGTTTGAGTATAAGCTAATCTATACATAAAATACGTTGGCAATGTCAAACCTTACCCTAAACTGTGAAGACACAGTCTGCATAGAACCACCCTTCTTCTTGCCTCCCTTCTTGCTGCCACCAACCTCTGTTGATAATTTTAAGTAGACATGTTTTTTTAGAATGACATAAAATTTACTTGAACATATGCTACAGTTCAAAATATACAGTATCTACAACATTAAAATGTGTTTTGGTTCACTCTAGCTACTATCATACCTTCAACGACAGGTGGATACAGAATAGGCAGCAGTTTCACGTTGGATTTATGGTACAGCTGAATAACAGACTCATTCAGTGGATCCTTGTTCTTGTCCAGCCAGCCACCGATATTGTAGTCCACGGTCCCAGCATAGTGCACCAGGGAGAAGTGGGCCTCAGCCTTGCCTTTGGCGGGCTTTGGCTTCTCAAATGCTTTGGTTTTGCCAAGATGCTGGTCATACAGCTTGTTCTTGAAGGATACATCTGTTGCCTTGGGGAACATGCACTCCTCTTCAAGGATGGAGAAGATGCCCATGGGCTTGAAAAAGTGGGAAGAAGTTTGTCATAAAGTGATACATTAAGTCAAATTAAGGATAATTATATCACAAAATTAATTGATTACCCTTTCAATCAGCTCGATGCAGGCAGCTAAGTCCATGCCAAAGTCAATGAACTCCCAGATAATACCCTCCTTCTTGTACTCCTCTTGCTCCAGGACAAACATGGTGTGGTTGAAGAACTGTTGCAGTTTCTCATTGGTGAAGTTGATGCACAGCTGCTCCAATGTGTTGAACTGCAAGGACACATAACATCTTTCTGTTAACAAGAATGATTATGTTATTAAAAGTATTGATTGTTGAATTTTTGGAATTTAAGCTTACGTCAAAGATTTCAAACCCAGCGATATCCAGGACACCGATGTAGTACTGCCTTGCTTGTTTAGTGTCCAACATCTGGTTGATACGGATGACCATCCACAAGAACATCTTCTCATAGATAGACTTGGCCAGAGCAGGCACTGAGTTACCCACCTGAATGAAATAACGATTTGATTTGATAAATTAACCGTTGTGTAAAATAATAGATTATTGGTGTTCTTGTATAGTCATTCTAATGAGATAAATGACACAAAGAAAATCCTAAATGACAAAAATGCATCTAAGATTCAATTCAATACATTTTTTATAGCGTACAATCACAAATTTGCCTCGGAGGGCTTTACAATTTGTACACATCTGACATCCTCTGTAGGGACCCTCACATCGATAAAGTACCGCCCCCCCCCCTAGATTCAGCATTCAATAGATAAAAGTTGAAGTAGTAACATTGAACATGGCTTTTATTGTATCGAGTGAACCCTGTAATACATTATTTTAGTAGAACGAATATAACTAATACACTAATAACAATGACATCCTCTGTAGGGACCCCCCCCCCCCCCGAAAGACAAACCAGATGGTGCTTCACTTATTCTAGATTCACCATTCAATAGATACAACTTTTGAAAGTGGTAACATTGAACACTTACATGGCTGTCATTGTATCTAGTGAATTATGTAATACATTATTTTAGTAAAACTAATTTCAAATAGTAGGATATTGAATGTGGGTAATTCATGTTTACCTGAGGTACAGTCTGTCCCTTGGTGACATACTCATTTCCGACCTTCACTCTGGGATAGCACAGAGCTTTCAGCATGTCAGCGGAGTTCAAACCCAGCAAGTAAGCAACCTTGTCAGCCTCTGAAAATAATTCAGTGATTTACATCATGATATGAACAGAAACATGTGATTAGGAACTATATTTATCTTAATACTGTTGTTCCCAAGCTACTCACCCTCTGTGCCATCAGGCTCAGCCTGCTCCTCACGCTGTTTTTGTTTGAACTTCATGTTACCATGGTGGAGCACTGCACCAGTCATCTTGTAGATGCTCATCTTCTCATCATGTGTGAAGCCCAGGATATCAATAGCATTCTGAATTCAAAAGATGTGTCCACACAAAAAATAATCACTTTAGAAAATGCACTTAAAAGAGCAGTTTTGCATGTATTTCACTAAATATATTTCAATAGTTTGAAGTGAAGATGACTCACATCAGTGGCTTCCAGCTCTTCTTTGTCATCAATGCTGGCCACAGCGATCTGACCCATGCTGCACATGGGGAAGTCGTAGGGGTTGGTTGTGAGGAGTGCCAAATCTGGTCATCAAAAAAGGTTGAAAATGTCAATAATTTAGTTTCATATGAAAACAGTAGGTGAAATGTTGCAACATCTCAATCTGTTTACCAAGCAGCTCAGGTTTGTGGCCGGTCATCATCTGGTAGAAGACGTGGTAGCCTCTTTCAGCAGGAAGCTGGAATGTCACTCTAGACTTCTCCAGCAGATCTACAAATATTGTTTATAAGTAACAGCTAGGCCAATTTTCAATTTGAGTCATTTGTATGTGTTGGAGCCGACAAATGGCCACTACAGTATGTACAAGGAGTATTATTACTTACATGTCTCAATATCAGCACTAGACAGTTTGCCAGTTGTGCCGAAATGGATTCTGATGAATTTACCCTGTTTGGAACAAAGGGATTCTTAATGTCCCTCTTCATGGACAATCAGTAACAAGGCCTCTCACATGTGTAGAAATTGTTTCATACTTACAAAACGAGAAGAGTTGTCATTCCTCACAGTTTTGGCATTACCGTAGGCCTCCAGCAGGGGATTGGCTGCAATAATCTGATCCTCCAGTGACCCCTATAATCCAGTATTAGAAGCGATATCAGAAAATGACTTTGGAAAATGTTCCATTGGTAAAGAACCCTGAATTGTAATCATCAGGAACATACCTTTGATGTGTCCCTCTTCTTCCCTTCTCCACCAACTGAGATTGTTGCAAAGTACTGGATGACACGCTTGGTGTTCACAGTCTTTCCAGCACCAGATTCTCCACTAGGCATAAACACAGACTTATAAGAATCTGATCAAGATATTTGACTATCTTCACCAAAGTCAACAATTGTAAATGAACCAAACTTACGTGATCAAGACAGACTGGTTCTCCCTATCTGTTAAATAAGAAACAAAAGAGTGAACTATGTTTCACTGCAACAGAAACCTCATACAGTGATATCCTCTACATTGTTATGATAATGACTCACCAGTTGACATGAACTGATAAGCGTTGTCAGAGACAGAGAAGATGTGGGGTGGAGCCTCCATACGTTTCTTTCCTCTATAGGCAGCTACACATTCAGAATCGTACACTGGGAGCCACTTGTAGGGGTTCACAGTGGCACAGAACAGTCCAGAGTAGGTCTGAAAGTTATCATAGAGATTCAACAGTTAACATTGTTTCTTAAAAGTAAAGTCATTTTCAATAGTTCTCGTTCTCCTTCGATAGATTGTCTTATGTAGATCATCCATGCTGCATAACGCTCTTTGAGGTTATACAGCACAGCAGCTTCATTGAGATGGGTCATCATGGCCATGTCCTCAATCTTGTCATACTTGGGAGGATTCATTGGAGTGACGTCATCTTCTTTGACTGTCTTCTCCTGAAAAATTACATTTGTCACAATGAGAACTGATCATATTGAATTCCCAGTTGGCTCTAACTTTATGATACCAACCTCCTGTGTTTCCAGGACTTTGACTGTGACTTTGCCACCATCTTTCTTGATGATTGTTCCCTTCATGTACAGCTCCTTGACATCGGTCACATAGCAGGCACTCTTGGCATCAAATGGTGCGGCTTGAGCCTCTATTCTCTCCCTCTCAGGCTTACGTAGGTAAACGGCAGCTTTGCCATACGTGGCCATCTCCGCGTCTGTCATGGTGGCGGCGTATGTCTGTTAGATAATTACAAAGTAACTGCAAGTTTACTTCTCCGAGGTAATAATATATATGAGGAATCATATTAATCTTTGTTAAAACAAATGTCTTCAAGTCATTTGACTGAACAAAACGGAATTACCAAGTTCAATTAAATGGTCAACATATTTCTTTCAAATTGATTTCACCTTTGCTAATTAGAAATAGTTTTCCATACTGAGTTGATAGCAATTAGATTGACACTAACCTGCTTTTTTGACAAAATTGGATGACTTTGCAACTGAATGAAATGTTTCACAGCTACATACAAATTAGTATCATGAAAGATGTTCATACCTGACCCCTCTATATGAAAATACTGATATATAGTCCACAATCCTGTTGGGAACATATATATTTCAGTTATTAATGCAGGTTTGTAAAGATTTGTTAAACAAAAAGTATTGTCCCAAATATTTAATACATTCTCTAAAACATGTAGAACACAATATGCTTACCACAAGCTGTAGTCTCCAAGAGTCTTCAACCACCACCCTACTCTGTGTTGGTCAACCCTTTTATATTGAACTTGTCTTGCTTCCGTAGCATTGGTTAAATATGGACACATGCCAAATGTGGAGTGTGCTCCCAGCATCGATTAAAGCAGGTGCTGCTCGGTTGTACGTCTGGTGTTTTGGATTTCAGCCAGTGAGGCCAGTCACACATATCATCTCAATCAATAAGAGAAATGAGAGGAGTATATATGGAGCAGTTTTTTTAGATTAGATTTACAATTATATTTACATTTTCATATCAGGCATTTCTAAATTGACCCTGACCATGTCCCATTGATTAACTATATATCCCCACAGAATACTTTTCAGTCCAAATTTCAGTTGTCTGTCTGATGCACAGATGATGGAACAGATATGCTTACATTTTAATCTATACGGATATCTACAAAAGTCGCATAGCATCTCGCATTTCACTTGTGCTTTACGTGTGTACCTATAACCCTGAGGATCTTTATAGGCTTCGAACGTAAATTCTTCAACTTCAAAGTGTTGCTTTTTTTGGTTGTAACATAGCCCAAGTACACGTTCATCATTATTATTCATCCCTGTTGAAGTAACCCAATCAAAGTGTGATTCTTATACTTAAGAAGTGTATTAAACATTGTTTTCCAGAACATTGTAGGAGCTGTAGGATAAACATTGGTGGTGTTCCTGAGCTCTTCCCATATTTAGCCAGAATTATCATTTCCCATAAGCCAAAATTCACAGAGATGGGATAGCCCTATTTGTGTAGTCGATAATATAGGACGATATCTTGCATTCTAAACTTATTTAATCAGAGAGATGATAAGGATGGGGAACAAAAATAGGACAACTGTTTTATGTGCAAACATGAGCAACACATTCAATTATGGTTTAGCTCTACCTCACAGAGAGATGGTCACCCATTATATGACATCTTTTTTTTCATAATACTGGGCCAACTAGTGATTTGTTTTGCTGAAATAGTTGTGCTCTAAGTAGTAAATTAAAGCATATAGTAAGTGTGAAAAAATTGACAACATCATTACACATACAAATCAAAAATAATCCACACATGTAGCAGTGGATTATGCTGCAGGAATGCTTTGAGACATTGACACCTGTGGACGTTTTGACATATTTAGACATGTATTTTTACTGTTACTCAGGGCCACCATTGGATTCCATTGCAGCTGCCACAAATCCAAGTTGACTACAGCGGTCATTGTCCTAAGCAAGGGCAAGGCAAGGCAAGGCGAGTTTATTTGTATAGCACATTTCAACAACAAGGTAATTCAAAATGCTTCACATAAAACCATTAAAAGCATCAAAACATAAGGCAAAAGAAAAGGAGATTTAAAAACAATTAAGAACATTCATTAAAACATTAAAAAAACAGTGTAAGAAATAAAATACAGTAGTAAAATGCAGAAATGCAGGAAATTGATTAATATATGAATTGAATGTGGTTCAATTAAAGGCAGCAGCAAACAGAAAAGTCTTCAATCTTGATTTAAATGAGCTGAGGGTCTCAGCAGACCTGCAGCTTTCTGGGACTTTGTTCCAGATATGTGGAGCAGAAAAACTGAACGCTGCTTCTCCATGTTTAGTTCTGACTCTGGGAACAGATAGTAGACCGGTCCCAGACGACCTGAGGGGTCGGGATGGTTCATAAGGTAGCAGCAGATCAGAGATGTATTTTGGCCCTAAACCATTCAGTGCTTTGTAAACCAACAGCAGGATTTTAAAGTCAATTCTTTGTTGGACAGGAAGCCAGTGCAAAGACATCAGAACTGGAGTGATGTGATCCACCCTCCTGGTCTTAGTGAGGACTCGAGCTGCAGCGTTCTGAATCAGCTGCAGCTTCCTGACGGACTTTTTACAGAGACCTGTAAACACACCGTTACAGTAGTCCAGTCTGCTGAAGATAAATGCGTGGACAAGTTTTTCCAAATCCTGTTGAGACATAAGTCCTCTAATCCTTGATATATTCTTCAGGTGATAGTAGGCTGATTTTGTAATTGTCTTGATATGGCTGTTCAGGTTGAGGTCTGAATCCATAACTACACCTAGATTTCTGGCTTGGTTTGTGGGTTTTAACATCAGTGACTGAAGCTGAGCGGTGATTTTCAATTGTTCATCCTTGGTACCGAAAACAATTACTTCTGTTTTATCTTTGTTTAATTGAAGAAAATTCTGGCACATCCAGTTGTTGATTTGTTCAATGCAGTTACCCAGCCCTTGTATGGGATTATAGTCCCCTGGTGACATAGTTATGTAGGGGTGTCGAAACATTTTTCAAAGGGGGCCAGATTTGATAATGTGAAAATGCCCAAGGGCCAACAGTCCCTGCTGACATTATTTTAAACAATACAAGTAGCCTATACATATATTGTTATTTCATCATTTTATTTTCAATGACAGCAAATAGCAATGTAACCAAATGTAAGCATTCATGTGTGAACAAATCTCAACAACTATTCTGCCTTTCTTTCACATCTTGAAAGTCAGATAACACAAAGAACAAGCCATCTAAAAGCTAATTACCTAGAAACCGATCAATATTCTCACCTCAAGACAATCTTAAATATGACTTAGTGAGGGTAATGAAAAGTTGTCACATTTAAGTTCAACACACATGAAACAGGCAAATCAAGTTGTCTCTTCGTATCTGATGATAGCTCTTCAGTGTTACGAGCCAGGCAAACATTAGCAAACTCTGTCTTCTTCTCGGGGCAATTATGTTTTCTGCTATTTTCATAACACAGTCTTTGATAAACTCACCTTCCGTAAAAGATTTGTCATGTTTAGCAATTACCACGGCCACTTCATAGCTTACTTTGATGATGTTTTCATGTGAAAAGGGCCGCTGCTGTGTGGCCAAGTTATCTTGGAGTTGCTTCACTTTTCTAGCACGGACGCTCTCTGATAGCTTGTTGTAGCATTAGCACGTTTGGTCTCGTAGTGTCTCTTTACATTATATTCCTTAAACAAGGCAACAGTCTCATGACAAATTAGGCAGACACAGTTGTTTCGGTTTTCGGTGAAAAAAATATTGCGATCTCCACCTCTCCTGGAAGTATAGGGTGACCATATCCATAACACCAAAAAGGAGGACACTCTGCGGTATTTAGTGAAGCTGTGAATAATTGCATAGGACTCTGGCGTGCTCCCCTCTACAATACAACTTTGTGTGATTGCTACATGATGTATGTGTAACAGAATTGGAAAACATAGTCTTAAAGAGTCAAAAAGTGTTTGTTCACAGTATTTGTATTAATTCAATACATTGTGGTGTTCAAAAACTGACCACTGTGCTGAGTGCCACAAAGCATAACATTTGTGGACTTAAAATGTACAAATTAAATCACAGGTCACATAAATAATAAATAATAAACAGATAAATGAATGTTTTAAAAGCATAAAGAACACCAAACTAATTTGGTTAACATTTAACGGCTCAAAAAGTAAAGATTTTCTAAAGTGATTCAGTCTATTGGGGACTTGTGTGCAGTGTCTTCATCCGTGAATGTGTGCAGTTTGTTTAACAGGTAGCAGACTACAGAGAAAACATCTCCACTCTGACAGTGATGATAACTGTGTCTTTATTAATATAAGTAGTAGTTTAACACCATTAAATCAACTGAAAGCATACAATCTTTTTTTTAATCAATATTTAAAGTGTATTTTTATTGGAATGTTCGCTGAAAACGGCCCTGACCAGAAAACAACTCTGTACAGTGATCATGTACAGACACAAATGGAGAGAGGAAACCATGCGAGGAGAGAAGATGCAAGGAGATATGTTTTAACAGACATGAGACGTCCTTTCCTCTGAAGCGTCACGTGAAGGGACGTCGGTTTCTGATGATGATTGAGGAGAGCCCGGAATGTTTGGATATTGGGAGCAATCATTATTTTTGAGAAATGCAGATTTTTTTGTGTCAAGTTTTTTTTTCATATTGCTCTGAAAAATGCTCTGATATCATTCTGAATATGTTGCTCAGGGGAAACAATGTGGTTAAAATTACACCTGTTAGACCATTTCATTGTTAAAACAGCACTTGAGCCAGAATGGGCTTTTCATTTGCCTTCTTTCCCTGTTCAAGAAAGATTTCAAGAAGTTGGTACATGTAGGTGAGGATTTCTCAACCTTTTCGTTTAATCCCATTTTTAGGTCCCATAATTGTCATAACTCGAGCGGTTCCAGATCTGTCAAGGTTGTGTGCTGAGCACAGCGTTTAATCCTCAAGAGCATGATAGGGAGCTCTTGCTGCTCCCGCATTATGTTCTAATAGGCCTTCCCTCTCAGCTAACTACCAGATCTTTCAGCCTGGCAATATTTTTCATCAGTTTTTGATATGACGTGGATTTGCATATCTTCATGTTTTTAGCGTTTTCCGGTTTGATTTATTTTGTGTTTTGAATATCTATGTAAACAAACACTTTAGTTTATGAATGTACTTCTTGCCACTCTTCTCAGCCTCATCCAGGCAGTGCTGCAGGTCCTCAGCAAAAACTTCCAGGTTGTGATGAGTCACTTTAATCATCACACGACTGATGGGAATATATTATTTGATTTGTGAATTTGTCAAGGAATGTTTGCATGCACTCACTAGCATCATCAGCTGCTCAAATACTTCGCAACCTTTCTCTGTCTATTTCAGAGGATCCCTTAGCTTAGATCCTCAATTGCTGCCACCTGTTGACCAGTGGTGTATAGTAACGAAGTAGAAATACTTCGTTTCTGTACTTAAGTAGTTTTTTGGGTATCTGTACTTTACTTTACTACTTATATTTCTGTTGACTTTTACTTTTACTTCACTACATTTTGCAAAGAAAACTGATACTTTTAGTCCGATACATTTCCCCTGAAACCTTCGTTACTCGCTACAAAATCAAATCCATCTTTAGAAAAAAATGAATCATGAGAGCAGCGTCGGGGACTGTGGTGGATTGAATTGAATTGCAAACAAGTGCTCTCAAAGCCGCGGTGTTTTGATTCCCAGTGATGCCCAGGATGCTACATGCTATAAGCTAGCGGGCGACTATGAGTAGAATTCCACTCTACGATGACTGATTTCATGATGGAAGCAGAAATGGAAGCACCTGCTACTCCCGCAACAAACGACGGTGGTGACGAAGACCAACACCCGTGGATCGCTAGCGAGTTAGTGAGCTGAGGAGCACAACTGTCAACACGACAGTTGTGCTGCACTAGTTGGCTAACGTTAGCTATAGCTAGCCACCACACCATAGGATTGACGGGAGCCGAGAGAGCGCAGCATTAGCATTAGCGTTAGCATTAGGGAAATCCTTCGCAGCTGCGCAAGCTGTCTGTGACGCTGAACACACCTCTACCTGCCTCAGCGGCCTGTGAAAGGCTATTTAGCATCGCAGGACTAGTCTTCAGCCCAAGAAAAGCGAGACGGAATTCTCGCAATTTTGAAAACCAACTTCTTTTGAAGATGAACAGGACATTTTTCAGTTTCAAGTAATGACTGGGTTACTTTCGGTGCTGCTTTAGTATTGATCATGTTTTGATATTTGAGTCATGTTGTGGATGATCAGATGGAGTTATGATGGTAGCAGTCGCCCAATTACAGATTCAGCTTGAGCAAAACCTTTTGCCTATTGTGTTCAAATCAGACCCATAGGAGTTTACAAGGCAAATAATTTACAAATTATGTTGAACATTGTTGCTGCTGGATGGATCACAGCCAACCCAATTATGTTCAACACAGCTCCATGTCCTTGGTCATGGTGCCACAGCACTTAAAAGAATAAACTTCATCATTCTCAAAATTCTGACCCTTTGCTTTTTTATGAACAGCATTTACTTTTACTTTCAATGAACAGGTTATGATATTCATTTAATGTTCAGGTTATGATGTACATTTAATGTCAGAAAATTACTTTTGATACTTAAGTACTTTTGTACTTAAGTACAATAAATATCAGATACTTTAAGACTTTTACTCAAGTAGTATTCTAATAGGTGACTTTTTACTGGAGTAGTTTTCCAGTAAGGTATCTTTACTTTTACTCAAGTATGGCTTTTGAGTACTTTATACACCACTGCTGTTGACTGACTCTACTCATAGTGGGGAGTTACTTATCTGTGTTAATTCCACTTTTATGCTAAGGTAATGAAATTGATCTGTACTTTCATCCTATGTGGAATTAGTTAATATTTGTTGTGCATACCTAATCTAAGTTTTGTAGGTAAAATAGGAAACAATGAATATCAGCATGTTGAATTATTATAACATATTGCTCTATTACATCATGTTGTATAACAGTAGTGTACATTTGGACTACTGTGGTCTAAAGCATAGATCAATTCACCACAAACATGTACTTTATAGGTCTTCTACCACACTCACAGAGTGGCAATGGAATCCTTGTGTTGAACCTTGTGTTGCTTACAAAGCAGAAGTTAAATCTGGGACACATGCCAAATATGGTAAGTTTCACAGCTGTTGCCTATGTGAGTGACACTTGTTGCTGGTATGTCCATCTCATGGTTCAGGTTTCAGGTCTCCGTCAGTAAAGGCACATCCTTAATTTGTGATAATCCCCACTTACAATAGACAACTTAAATTTTAGGACAAACATGTATTCTAATCTATCTCACAGGTTGTTTAATTTGTTTGATTAAAAAATACTAAATGGAGAAAAAAAACTTTTCAGCAGTACTGTTTAGTTTCACAAGAAATAAATACTGGAAAATGTATACTATTTTTGTTTCGTGTAAGCGATATGTCTGCTTTTCACACTCATATGTCAAGCTATTAACACTTCTGCTGACTCTGCAGACAGCTTCAAGTCCATTTTTGGCTCCTTGCAGTGCATATTGAATGTCAACCTCATACCAGTTGTTGAGCAACAATATTTTTAAATGTCACGGGCAATAGTGTTGAACTTGCAGTGTGAAAAACACTCTAAATTGTCACCAAAAAAAGTGACATGGTTTTGTAGTTTGCAATCTGAAAAAAATCCTTGTTATTAAGAATTATTTAAATTCTGAATAAAATTTTCTTTGAAAATAAGGTGTCCCCAAGTCATTCACATCACACTTCCAACCAATTAATATTCATCTTTGAATATATGTTTAATTAAATGTATGTGCCTGCACACTGTTTTTGAGGAGGGTCTGGTTCATATACTGTGTATATATATATATATATATATATATATATATATATATATATATATATATATATATATATATATATATGTATATATATATATATATTTGATTTTATATATAGTGACACCATTTGTTGATTTTGTGAACAAGTGCGGCTGACTGCTCTCTGATCAGAGCCAAATATGAGTATACAAGATTCATCAGGCTGTCTAGTACTTCCTGTGGCTTCCAAAAATAGCAAGTGAGAGCCCGTCTTAGATTATGCAATTAATGTATCTATTACTGTTCCTGTTGTCCAGGTTAGGATTAAAGTGACTTAAGTGACACTTTTGTTTGTTTCCTTGTCAGCTGCCAATACCACCTTCACCTCAAATATTAAGGACGTTTTGAGCATTTGTGGTCACTGGTTGGCGAACAACTTTGTAAGTTACAATTGCTACAGTGATCCCATCTCAAGGGGCTTTAACAATGTTAATTGTTGTATAAATTATCAACAGTTTATTTTATTTTGCACCAACAAAATTACTTGGTGTTAGTTAACGACTGTAAAAATCTTGGTTACCCTTAAAGCTTATTTGGAATATTTCCATGCCCTAAGAATAAAAATGTATTATCCAAATCTCACATCAAGTGATACAACTATTACAGACAGAATTTCAGATCACCAACTAAACCTTTATTGTTTCAGCATGAATTACATCATATTTTATGATTCAACACAATGAAACATTCAATATGCTTTATTCAGCGACTTCTTTTCCCTGTAAAAAACAAATAAATGGTTTGTGTGAGTTTTAATAAACTTAAGGGGACAAACATTTTGATCAGTTAATTTTATAGTCTTTGAATTTAAGGTCAATATAATACTGTAAATAATCTGCTCTAACATATTGACAGATATATCAAAGAATGATGATTAACATTTTGGTGATTTTTCACTAAACTGACATATAGTTACCTTGCCAGAGTCACGGCTCTTTGCTCTCAGCTTGTTGACCTGGGACTCTGCAATGTCAGCACGCTCCTCAGCCTCCTCCAGCTCATGCTGGACCTTCCTGCACTTGGACAGATGAACGTTGGCCTGCTCCTCCTGGAATACAAGAAAAATACAGCATAGAAAAATATATATAAATGTTTAAAAAGGTCAAATGTCCAGTGTACATGAAATAATTATAATAGTAGTGGTGGGCTGTCAGGGCCTGCAAGGCCTTCTCTGCTGGCCTAAGCAGAATCACAAAGTTACAGCTATTTTATAATTTAAATATTTTTTCTCAAATACACTACATGTATTATAATTTATGAAAATATTTAAAATCATAAGACAGTCTCCAAAAGAGAAAATAAGTCGAGGCTTGTCATTAAGGGGTGATGGTGAGTCCCACAGCCAGACCAGTTGAGAACCACTGCATGAGCGCAGAAAACATTATATTTCCCACAATTCAAGCTTCTGCATTTTCCAAATGCACTAGTATTATTCAAACGTCTTATTCGGTTTGTAAACCTCGTACCGAACGGTTTAATACGAATACGTATATAGTCACAGCCCTAGAAGCAAATAATAACTGTAGCAGTGGCACCATCATGAGGTTATAAGGTGGCATTTCAGCTACAGGACAGCAGTGAAGGGCCAGGAATAAAATGCACTGCCCGCCACTGTATAATAGTATTACGTTTGCATTGTTTAAAATAAATGCTTTGTCCTTACCGCTTCCTCAGACTGCCTCTTGTAGGCCTTCACCTTGAGTTGCAATTTGTCAACCAGATCCTGCAGCCTGGCACCATTTTTCTTGTCCTCTTCAGTCTGTAATAGACAATGTAGATGTGCAAGTTAAAATGTCTTTAATGGTAAGTATATTGGATAATTTTGTCCTGCACATTTTAACTGTCAAAGTGCCTGTACCTGATAGGTGAGCTCCTTCACTCTCCTCTCATATTTGCGGACACCCTTAACAGCATCTACTCCACGTCTCTGCTCAGCCTCAACCTCTGTCTCCAGCTCACGTACCTTCAAAACACAATAAGAAAATAATTAAGTTTCCATATTGTTTCAATGTCTTGCTTCAGCTTTGTAAACCTTAACATGACTTTCTTACCCTAGACTCAAGTTTCTGGAGCTGCTTCTTGCCACCCTTCATGGCCAGGTTCTCAGCCTCATCCAGGCGGTGCTGCAGGTCCTTGACACCAACCTCCAGGTTCTTCTTCATCCTCTCCAGGTGAGCACTAGTGTCCTGCTCCTTCTTCAGCTCTTCAGCCATCATAGCAGCCTAGAGGAGACAGCATAACATGTTATTTAGCAATGTCTTTAAAAAAATTGGAGTTAAAGTAAGAACAAAGTTTAAACCTACATCAGTGATGGCCTTCTTGGCCTTCTCCTCTGCATTCCTTGCTTCCTGAACAGTGTCATCCACTTCACCCTGGACCTGGACCAGATCAGCCTCAAGCTTCTTCTTGGTGTTCATGAGGCTTGTGTTCTAAAAGATAAAATGATTTACTCAGTTAAATTATCACATGTCTGATTTTTACATTACAGTAAATCTCATCATTGAATTATTGCAGAAATTAAAGGAGTTTGTTCACCTGAGAGTGCAGAAGTCCAACACGCTCACTGGCGTCCACCAGCTCCTGCTCTGCAATTTTGCGGCTTCTCTCTGTCTGCTCCAGAGCAGCTCTAAGTTCCTCAATTTCAGCAGTCATGAGACCGTTCCTGCGATCCACCATGGCAGCTTGTTCCTTGAAGTCTTCCTGGGCTCTAAGAGCATCATCAAGGTGCAGTTGTGCATCCTAGTGAAAGAATATCATGAAAATATTCCCATGAATGCCAAAATGTCCCTGTACTGACCGTAGACTGTGGAACAACTCTGTGTCTTACAATACCTTAAACTGTGCCTGCACATTCCTCAGCTGCTTCTGGGACTCAGCAGCCTGGCGATTGGCGTGGCTCAGCTGGACCTCCATCTCATTCAGGTCTCCCTCCATCTTCTTCTTGATCCTCAGGGCATCGTTCCTGCTCCTGACCTCAGAGTCCAGAGTGCTCTGCATGGAGTCAATCACTCTCTGGCTGTTCCTCTTGATCTGCTCCATCTCCTCATCTTTCTCTGCCAGCTTCCTGTCCACCTCACCCTTGATCTGGTTGAGCTCCAACTGGATACGCAGGATCTTAGACTCTTCGTGTTCCAGAGTTCCCTGACGATATCAAAGAATGAAATATTCATCACTGCCTTCAATCCATTTATGCTTTTTGTTACTATTTGCAAATTGTTTCAGAAGATCTCTCCAGGAATAAAATATGTACCTCAGCCTCTTCAAGAGCTGTCTGGATCTCACACTTCTCTGTCTCCACCTGCTTCTTGGACTTCTCCAGCTCATGGATGCTCTTGCCAGTCTCACCAATCTGTTCAGTCAGATCTGAGATCTCCTCTGCAGATAGATACATTTGTTCAATATTGTTAAGCCTTGAAGTGTAAATATAAATACTGTATTCTAACACATACACATGTTGAATACAATGAACATTTTACATTATGTTGAACTCACGTTGCAGGTTCTTGTTTTCACGCTTCATGGTTTCCAGGTGATCCAGAGTTTCCTCATAAGAGTTCTTCATCTTGAACAGCTCAGTGCTGAGAGAACGAGCCTCCTTCTGTGCTCCCTCAAGCTCTGCCTGACCCTCCTCATACTTCTGTTTCCACTCTGCCAACACCTGAATAGCACAATTACTACAGTTCAGTTGGTTGTGTAGCACTATGAAGACAAATATATATATATGTATATATGTATATATATATATATATATATATATATATATATCTATGTTATTGTTTGTATGGCTTGGCCACACAAAGTGAACAATGCTACCTTGTCAAAGTTCCTCTGCTTCTTGTCAAGGTTGGCTGCGAGACTGTTGGCTCTCTCCACATCAATCATGAGGTCCTCCACCTCACTCTGGAGCCTCTGTTTGGTTTTCTCAAGAGAAGCACACTTGGAATTCACTGCCTCAATCTGCTCCTCAGCCTCCTGAAGGCGCTGGGCAAGCTTTTTCCTGTTTGAAAAAGAATGTGTCACTCAGTGAAATACAAATTGTTACAAAAACCTTTTTCCAGATATTTTTGAATGTATGAAATACAAACAAATACATCATCTGAGACCTTTGATAAACACATGCAAGCAGTGCTGTAATCTAAAATGTTTGCCGCAAAATATGATATTAACTGCATGTAGTGTATATAAATGCATTTAAATTCAATTATTGATACAAGCAAGGCATTTGCCAGTTGAGAATCCCTAAAATGCTAAACTTCTGAATTGGCTATCTAATTGTTTGAATGTTACTCACTTGGATTCCTCAAGCTCCTCAGTGCGCTGAATAGCATCAGTCTCATACTTAGATCTCCACTGAGCCACCTCACTGTTGGCCTTGGACATTCCACGCTGCAGCTCAGCCTTGGCCTCCTGCTCCTCCTCAAACTGCTCCCTCAGCAGATCACAGTCATGGCGAGCTGATTGCAGTCCATGGGCAAGAGCATTCTTGGCCTGTTTATTAAAATGATTCATGAATTTACAAGATTTCTAAATTCCAACTCGGATAATTCCAATGTACACTTACTTAATGGTTTCTTACCTTAACCTCCTCTTCAATCTGTCTCTTCATTTCCTCAATCTGCTGTGTGAAGGCCTGTTTGCCTCTGGTCAGCTGGGAGACAAGGGCTTCTTTCTCTTCAATTTGACGGCTGAACTCACCTTGTGTGAAAAATGTCATGATACATAAGTTCATCTTACGTTTCTCAATAACATGCACAACAAAACCTTCAATGATAACTTGTAGATACCATTTTCTGTCAGGAGACGGGCTTTATGTGAACTTGTGTCATTGATCTGACGAACATTTTCATCATTCTTGGTCTTCAGTTCGCTATATTGGTCCTCAAGAGTACGGCACATCTTTTCAAGATTTCCCTAATGAGTAAAAGAGAGATGACATCATTGATCAGATTTCATTCAAAATATTAAATGGATTGTTATCGACATTAATTTGGGTACTAAAATAACATGTAATGCATTGTGTACCTTTGCTTTAGCCACAGCCTCCATGTTGCTGGAGAGGTCATCGATCTCCATCTTGTATTCACTCTTTTCCTTCTCAAGCTTCTGCTTAACACGCTGGAGGTTGTCAATCTGCTCTCCCAGCTCAGCAACGCTGTCAGCCTGCTTCTTGCGAAGAGCAGCAGCAGTGGATTCATGCTGCAGAGTGGACTCCTCAAGGTCTCGACGGAGCTTCTGGAACTCAGCCTCACGCTTCTTGTTCATCTCAATCTGAGCAGAGGTGGCACCACCAGCCTCCTCCAGCCTCTCACTGATCTCCTCAAGTTCCCTGGAGAGGTCAGCTCTCTGCTTCTCCACCTTGGCACGAGCAGCACGCTCAGCCTCAATCTCTTCCTCCAGTTCCTCAATGCGGGCCTGTTGAATGTAGGTGTAATTTCTTTCAGTAAACTTTCACTTTTGATACACACATTAGGAAATGGGTGCAATAATGTTTTCTGTAACAAAATATGTCACCTGAAGCTCCTTGATCTTCTTCTGAAGCTGAGCACCCATTGACTGCTCATCTTCAATCTTGCTAAGGAGCTGACTGGTTTCAAAGTCCTTCCTGTGAGAATTAAAGATAAAATACATATAGTTCATGCAGTTGACATTCATTTTCAAAAGAATGGTTGTTGTACAAATTCAAAAAAGTACATTACTTTTTAATTTTCTCATCAGACTGCTGCTTTTCATTCTCAAGATCCATAATGGATTCCTGGGCCAGCTTCAGATCACCCTCGAGCTTCCTCTTGGCTCTCTCAAGGTCCATACGCAGCTTCTTCTCTTGCTCCAGAGAACCCTCAAGCTGAACAAATAATATTTGTTCACATTGTAATCATCACGACCAAGAACAATTTTTCTTCTTCAATCAGAGTGTATTTGTAAACTTACATCATCCACTTGCTGCTCAAGCTTGGTCTTGGCCTTGGTCAGAGTGTTGACTTTGTCTTCCTCTGCCTGCAGGTCATCAAGAGTCTGCTGATGAGCCTCCTGAAGGGCTTTCTTTTCCTTGGTCAACTTAGCAAGGCTCTCATCCTGAGAGGCCATCTCCTCGGTCAGGTTCTTGACCTAAGTGTGCAAGAAAGATCTCGTGAATAAGCGCTGATCATTATCATTTTACTTGATATGATGGTCAGATTATTATTTACAAACCTTGTTCTCAGTGGCATGTTTCTCCTTCTCCACTTTGGCCAAGGTAAGCTCCAGGTCATCAATATCCTTCTTGAGCTCAGAGCATTCATCCTCCAGCTTTCTCTTTTTGGCAGTGAGCTCAGCATTGATTTCCTCTTCATCCTCCAGTCTCTCAGTTGTCTCTTTGAGTTTGGCCTCCATCTGAATCTTGCCCTTGATAAGACCCTCACATCTCTCCTCAGCATCTGAGAGATTATCTCCTTCCTAATCCATTTAATGAAAATAGATGTCAGCACACCAACAATGAACAACATGAAAAAGCACAACTGTCTGTTGATGTGTACTCACAGATGCTATTTGCAGCTGCAGATCATTTTTCTCCTGCAGAAGGGAAACCATCTTCTCCTCCAGCTCCTTCTTCTTGGACAGGGCAGTAGCCAAGTCAGTTTTCATCTTATCATAGTTCTCCTTCATGTTTGCCAGCTCCTTCTCAGTTTCAGCAGACTTCAGCAGAGGCTTGATCTTGTAGTACACCTTCATCCATGGCCAGTGTTTCACATTCATGAATGAGCGGATATTGTACTGGATGGAATAGACGGCTTCTCTGCAGACAAGAAGTAGCTGTTATGGACAATGTTGTTTGTGATTTTTCATACCGTCATTCAGAATGAGTTATTTTCAACATGCCTCGTCGCTGTCATCTTCACAAACTCCTTTCTCATGAGGTAAGCACGGCACAAAGCCTGAGTCATGGTGACCAGTGATGCCAGTTTTTCATCTCTCATCTCCTCAAGGGTACCCAGCAGACCGGCCTTGAAGAAGACCTAAACAAACAACAAATACATTACAGGTAGGATGAACTGAGGAAGTGAATACTTCACATCATCTAAAACTCAGCATATCTGCAACAACGACTTCTGTAATGGTTGATTGAATAAATACAACAATTACTTATTGAAATGACCCAACCTGTGTCGGATGCATTTTTCACTCACACATACATATGCTGTCATTTTTATCTATGCAGCTGTCCCAGAATCGCAGCTAAAAAATGTGTTATCGGCTGTCATCTGCTAACAGCTAACAACTAACGAAATGTCCTCCTGCTGACATGAGAAGACACGCTCTGCCTGAGTCCACGCTCAATTGAGTTTTTCATTTGCGAAGATGACTGCGATTTACTGCAACAACAGGACGCCTTTAGTCTCTAGCCCTGTCCGTATATGATCATTGCTGTAATGTTTGATTGAAGAGTCCAAACTGAAGCAATTGTTGATCACTTGTGGCCACAACCGGCAGGTTAACAGTAGTGAGGAGTAACCACTGGAACCACGACCTCGGTCCTTGAGCATACAGTCATAAATTAGCATTAAAAAAAACTGGCTGATGGGTCCAGCAGAATGTGAGATTAGCCGTAGACAGACAGACAAAAAGATGCAAACAACAATCATACTACATACTGGACTAAACAACTTAACCTCCTTGGTAATTATTCTTTGGTTAAATAAGGAAAGGAAAGTGCTTACCTTGGTGTGTCCAAATTTGTACTCATCATGTGGGACATCAATTGACCCAAGCAGCTTCTCTGAAGCCTTCTTGTTGTCAATGAAGTGGCCCTCGGGAATGACACTGGCATTCAGCACCTTGTACCTTTTATGAGAGAGTTAATGGTCATTTTGTGACCTTTTTATTTCAATAGTCCACATTAACATTCCATGAAAAATATCCATTGATACCTCTGCTTGAAGTCAGCATAGATAATTCTGCTGGGGAAACCTTTCCTGCAGATTCTGATACCCTCCAGCACACCGTTACACCTGAGCTGGTGGATGACCAGGAAGTTCTCCATCAATCCTGTAAAAAAGACATTTTTTTAATCTTTAGAACTATGTGAACCATACCAAAAAAATAAAACCACTCCTCAAAGACTCTTGAGATTGTGTTCTCTATGTACCTGGAGTCTTTGACTCATTGGGAATCAGGCAGCGCACAAAGTGAGGATGGGTGGCCCTCAAGTTAGTCATCAGCTTGCCCAAGTTCTCCTGTAGATCCAGATGTAACAACTGTGAGTTTGAGTATAAACTAAGACACATAAGATACGTTTGCAATGTCAAACCTTACCCTAAACTGTGAAGACACAGTCTGCATGGAACCACCCTTCTTCTTGGCTCCCTTCTTGCTGCCACCAACCTCTGTTGATAATTTGAAGTGGACATATTTTTTAGAACGACATAAAATGTACTTGAACACATGCTACAGTTCAAAATATACAGTATCTATAACATTACAATGTGTTTTGGTTCACTGTAGCTACTATCGTACCTTCAACTACAGGTGGATACAGAATAGGCAGCAGTTTCACGTTGGATTTCTGGTAGAGCTGAATGACAGAGTCATTCAGTGGATCCTTGTTCTTGTCCAGCCAGCCACCGACATTGTAGTCCACGGTACCAGCATAGTGCACCAGGGAGAAGTGGGCCTCAGCCTTGCCTTTGGCGGGCTTTGGCTTCTCAAATGCTTTGTTTTTGCCAAGATGCTGGTCATACAGCTTGTTCTTGAAGGATACATCTGTTGCCTTGGGGAACATGCACTCCTCTTCAAGGATGGAGAAGATGCCCATGGGCTTGAAAAAAGTGGGAAGAAGTTTGTCATAAAGTGATACATTAAGTCAAATTAGGGAAAATGAAGCATAGAGTTCATGCAGGACACGGAAGTCATACGCCCCAGCTGTAACCAGCTGACAGCCAGCCAATTGAATCATAGCTTCCAATTGGCCACACCAATCACAACCCACTCTCACTTCAAGGAGGTTTATTTAATATGACTCCCTCCTCACTGATTCATTCTACACCTACGCTGTTACAGACCGTACTGCTGGCGAAGCTTTGCCTCCTCCAGCCCAGCTTCCACCCTTTTTTAGTTCAGAGTTCATCTTTAATGGGAAATGGTTGAAATGTATTTAAAAAATGTAATTCTGGCTCATTCCTGTAAACCCTTTGGGGTTGTTGCTCAGTGCTCCCCGTTTTGGCTTGGTAGCTGCTGGCTAATCCGGGGAGCATTCAAAGAGCTGAGCCATCATCGTCAAGTTTAACTGTCTTTCCATTTGTTGCAATAAATAGTTAAAATCTATGACTATAGTGTTCCTGGCTGAAATTATATACAATCAAAAAATGAAATGATTACCCTTTCAATCAGCTCGATGCAGGCAGCTAAGTCCATGCCAAAGTCAATGAACTCCCAGACAATACCCTCCTTCTTGTACTCCTCTTGCTCCAGGACAAACATGGTGTGGTTGAAGAACTGTTGCAGTTTCTCATTGGTGAAGTTGATGCACAGCTGCTCCAATGTGTTGAACTGCAAGGAAACATAACCTCTTTCTGTTAATAAGAATGATTATGTCATTAAAAGTATTGATTGTTGAATTTTTGTAATTTAAGCTTACGTCAAAGATTTCAAACCCAGCGATATCCAGGACACCGATGTAGTACTGCCTTGCTTGTTTAGTGTCCAACATCTGGTTGATACGGATGACCATCCACAAGAACATCTTCTCATAGATAGACTTGGCCAGGGCAGGCACTGAGTTACCCACCTGAATGAAATAACGATGTGATTTGATAAATTAACCGTTATGTAAAATAATAGATTATTGGTGTTCTTGTATAGTCATTCTAATGAGATAAATGACACAAAGAAAATCCTAAATGACAAAAATGCATCTATGATTCAATTCAATTCATTTGTTATAGCCTACAATCACAAATTTGCATCAGAGGGCTTTACAATTTGTACACATATGACATCCTCTATAGGGACCCTCACATCGATACAGGACCCCCCCCCCCCTAGGTTCAGCATTCAATTGATAAAACTTTAAGTAGTAACATTGAACACTTACATGGCTTTTATTGTATCGAGTAAACCCTGTAATACATTATTTTAGTGGAACTAATATAACTAATCTTTTTTCAAATAGTAGGATATTGAATGTGGATAATTCATGTTTACCTGAGGTACAGTCTGTCCCTTGGTGACATACTCATTTCCGACCTTCACTCTGGGATAGCACAGAGCTTTCAGCATGTCAGCGGAGTTCAAACCCAGCAAGTAAGCAACCTTGTCAGCCTCTGAAAATAATTCAGTGATTTCCATCATGATATGAACAGAAACATGTGATTAGGAACTCTATTTATCTTAATACTGTTGTTCCCAAGCTACTCACCCTCTGTGCCATCAGGCTCAGCCTGCTCCTCACGCTGTTTTTGCTTGAACTTCATGCTACCATGGTGGAGCACTGCACCAGTCATCTTGTAGATGCTCATCTTTTCTTCATTTGTGAAGCCCAGGATATCAATAGCATTCTGAATTCAAAAGATGTGTCCACAACAAAACATAATCACTTTAGAAAATGCACTTAAAAGAGCAGTTTTGCATGTATTGCACAAAATATATTTCAACAGTTTGAAGTGAAGATCACTCACATCAGTGGCTTCCAGCTCTTCTTTGTCATCAATGCTGGCCACAGTGATCTGACCCATGCTGCACATGGGGAAGTCGTAGGGGTTGGTTGTGAGGAGTGCCAAATCTGGTGATCAAAAAAGGTTGAAAATGTCAATAATTTAGTTTCATATGAAAACAGAAGGTGAAACGTTGCAACATCTCAATCTGTTTACCAAGCAGCTCAGGTTTGTGGCCGGTCATCATCTGGAAGAAGATGTGGTAGCCTCTTTCAGCAGGAAGCTGGAATGTCACTCTAGACTTCTCCAGCAGATCTACAAATATTGTTTATAAGTCACAGCTAGGCCAATTTTCAATTTGAGCAATTTGTATGGACAGGGAGTATTACGGTATTACTTACATGTCTCAATATCAGCACTAGCCAGTTTGCCAGTTGTGCCGAAATGGATTCTGATGAATTTACCCTGTTTGTAACAAAGGGATTCTTAATGTCCCTCTTCATGGACAATCAGTAACAAGGCCTCTCACATGTGTAGAAATTGTTTCATACTTACAAAACGAGAAGAGTTGTCATTCCTCACAGTTTTGGCATTACCGTAGGCCTCCAGCAGGGGATTGGCTGCAATAATCTGATCCTCCAGTGACCCCTATAATCCAGTATTAGAAGCGATATCAGAAAATGACTTTGGAAAATGTTCCTTTTGTAAAGAACCCTGAATTGTAATCATCAGGAACATACCTTTGATGTGTCCCTCTTCTTCCCTTCTCCACCAACTGAGATTGTTGCAAAGTACTGGATGACACGCTTGGTGTTCACAGTCTTTCCAGCACCAGATTCTCCACTAGGCATAAACACAGACTTATAAGAATCTGATCAAGATATTTGACTATCTTCACCAAAGTCAACAATTGTAAATGAACCAAACGTACGTGATCAAGACAGACTGGTTCTCCCTATCTGTTAAATAAGAAACAAAATAATGAACGATGTTTCACTGCAACAGAAACCTCATACAGTGATATCCTCTACTTTGTTGTGTTAATGACTCACCACAAAGCATGAACTGATAAGCGTTGTCAGAGACAGAGAAGATGTGGGGTGGAGCCTCCATACGTTTCTTGCCTCTATAGGCAGCTACACATTCAGAATCGTACACTGGGAGCCACTTGTAGGGGTTCACAGTGGCACAGAACAGTCCAGAGTAGGTCTGAAAGTTATCGTAAGAGTTTCAACAGTTAACATTGTGTTTCCTGAAAGTAAAGTCATTTTCAATAGTTCTCGTTCTCCTTCGATAGATTGTCTTACGTAGATCATCCATGCTGCATAACGCTCTTTGAGGTTATACAGCACAGAGGCTTCATTGAGATGGGTCATCATGGCCATGTCCTCAATCTTGTCATACTTGGGAGGATTCATTGGAGTGACGTCAGCTTCTTTAACTGTCCTCTCCTGAAACACGACATTTGTCACAATGAGAACTGATCATATTGAATTCCCAGTTGGCTCTGACTTTATGACACCTACCTCCTGAGTGGTCAGGATTTTGACTGTGACTTTGTCACCGTCTTTCTTGACGATTGTTCCCTTCAAGTACAGCTCCTTGACATCGGCCACATAGCAGGCACTCTTGGCATCAAATGGTGCGTTTTGAGCCTCTATTCTCTCCCTCTCTGGCTTACGTAGGTAAACGGCAGCTTTGCCATACGTGGCCATCTCCGCGTCTGTACTCATGGTGGCGGCTTATGTCTGTGAAGCAAGTCAAACAACAGCAATGTTTTTTTCTTCTGTTTATGTCGTTGAACAGTGCTTAAGTGCCTGATGTTGTACTGAACAGTTAATACTTTCAAACCAAACCAATGTTTTTCCATAATTAGAAGTGGCCTTAAGCTTAGTAAAAGCCTTTCAGACCAAAAGGCTGATTGTCTATACTGCAATTGTATTTTGTTGCTCTGTTCCGTACCTACAACATCTATTGCATGTTTTTTGGTCCAGGGAGAGAGATCCCTCCTCAATTGCTCTTTCCGAGGTTTCTTATATTTTTACCCTGTTGAGGGGGTCCGAATTGAGGGTTTAAGGACTTTGTTCTATGTCGTATGCTTTACAGATTATATAGCCCCTTGAGGCAAATTTGTGATTTGTGATATTGGGATATATACATGAAATTGACAAGATTTAACTGACCAACTCTAGTCGTCATTGACTTCCATCTAAATTGGATTCACAACACTTGAGGTCACAGATTAAAAAGACAAATATACATAAATAAAAAAGTAATTAATGGTAAAAGTTTTACATACCTTACTCTTTGCCTTTCTGAAAAAAGTGTTATATTCCACAAACCTATTGAAAACAGAAGGATTTATTCAGTACAGCAAACAACCAAAATGAATTGTTAAAGTATAACTTACACCTACACAGACTACATTATAAAGTCACGTGACAAATATACATTGCATCTTGTGCTAAAGGAAAGCACGAAGTGAATTGAAAAGGAGTACATTTAAATGACACTATATTTCGTAAACTAATATCTAAAAAGAGAAATACATTTAAATGGCACACTGCATAACAGTAGACCACCTCACCACAAGCAGGAACTCCACTGGTCCACCACACACTCTCATGCTGTCCTTGGGCCCCTTATATTCAGTCTGGTTTGCTTACAAAGCAAAGGATCAATCAGGTTGATGCGCCAAATATGGTTAGGATGACAGCTGAGTCCTGAAGTATTTGAAATATTTTGGTGATACTAAATTTGGGAGAAATGTTTGAGTTCTTATTTTAAAACACACACACACAGCAGATGGAATAGTTAATGAATTAATACAATTTTAAAAATGTTTACATCCAACAGAAAGATGTGACGTTATCACTCGCATCTTAAGGTGTTTGCTGAAATTCTCTAATTAGAGATTATGTTGTGAGATTTTAAATTCATGTTAGGAATTTAAGATTTGATTGCTGACAGTCGGACAACAAATACATGAGAGGTAGTTGACAGTTGACACCAGGTCTTGAATTATTTTGTACATGCGCTTGTTTGGTTTCTTGCCTTTAAATAAATCTGCATGTGTGGAGGTGAGTAGAGAGGACAAAATTAGAGAACGATTTAGTTCTGATACAGATTAGGGGCACAGTTGTTTTGGTACTAGTTTTGACATGACGTGATGGTAAACTTAATCGTCAAAGATAATGGCATCCTTTATTGACTGATGAAGCAACTCTTCAAATCAGAATAATATTGTTGTCACGTACATTTGATTATTATGGGGATTTTATTGTGCTGTACGTAATTATGTAAAATACCCAGATATGACTTCCAATGTTACCTTTTTTAATAACTATATGAACAAAAAATAAATTAATAATTGAGTGTAATTATCTAAAATATGATGTTTAAAATTACACATTTATTGTTGTCTTCTAAACAAACTTTCCATGACTTCACAGGAATTTCACTGTATCCTTAAATGTAAATTTCAAGCCTTGTGATGTCTTCTTAGAGGATATTATGTTTCATTTACAGATTTAGTGTGATTGAGTGATCCGAATGAGCCAGTTGCCAGCTAACTTGGGGTGCAATGAGGAACACGTGCTATGTCTCCGTGAGACACGGGTGCTAGGGGCCCTCTGTCATACTATATCATGTAATTTGAGAAGTTTTAAATGGTGCTGTTTCGAAGTGAAAGAAGTGGGCATGTCATCAAAGAGTGGGAGGATGCAAGGCTCGCCCTGGATTGATATTGATGAAGCATAAACGTTGCCCTGACGCTGCTTTGAGATTTGCCTTGGATGTCACAATATGTCCTGATTGGTGTACTGATATGGAGCTATGTCAGGCGAGAGAAAAATAAATAAATGATGAAGTGAAATAGTTAAGACACATCAAGAACAGTGAAAATGCATCACGCCTCTCTGTGCTATCTCATTGAATAATGTTCACTAAATGGTTGCGTGATAAAATCACATTTCTGCCAACTGCTGCTTTGGGGAAATCAACACCTTTGCTAATTGTCAATACAAATAATTATTTGATGTTCAGGTAAGGGTTGGCCGGCAGTCGCAGTGAGCAAGCAGCTGTTTGATGGCTCAAAGCAAAAGCCCACTCCAGGGTTTACCTCACTTGGTCAGATACGATGCTCATGCTATTTAGGACACTTTGAAAAGAAAGTGGTCAAAGCTTTTCCTATTCATTTATGCTCCCCAAGCATGATGACTATGTGACTGAATTCAGAAATAATTTACGGAAATAATTATTGCATTTAAAAAAAGAAAACAGGCGTAACTGACAAAATGTATTAATTGATTAGTCAATAATTAATTCAAATTCGTGGTGGCTCCTAGTGGTCCACAGGGGAGGGGAAAAAAGAGATTGGTATCATCTGCTCATTTTGTACACATGAATCATTCATTTTTGTAATAAATGTGATGAATTTGTTTTTGTTTTGTAACACGTTTTTCTTGTAAGCTTACACTTGGTGTGCTGCAGCTACACTTACGCCAACTCCATGTCATTCGATAGGTGTCAATGAACTGAGAAGGAAGAGATAGGCTGCAAGGTCAGAGGCTATATGCAGCGTGGTGGGGGTGGGACTGGTGAGGCACAAGGACAAGACAGTTGTCTTAAAGTTGTCTGTAAAAGGCCAGTCTGCTGAGGTGTCACCAAAGTGAGATAGCATCAGCGTAGAAAAGCTTTGACCACTCATGGTATAATCTATTTTTGTCTTAAAAAGCGAGGATAAAAAGGACTGCAGACAGCTCCTCAAGGGTTGAGAGATGATGGGCAGATATATGGGGCATCTTTTTGGTTCGGTCTGCCTCAGAGCCCTTCTGTGAGCGTTTGACGAATTGTGGTGATTATTTTGTGCTGTGGCGTAAATCGCATAGACCACTAGTATGTGTTAACACAGGTGGATTACATTCAAACTGCATAGCTGCAAAATGTGAGCCATAGCTCAAGAGTGTCCTCTACCTCTTGCAGTGGATGCTGATTGGACCGCGGCTCGTCAGCGCAAACAGCACATGGGGGACTGCCAGCAACATGTGCCTGACACTGTATCCCAGTTCTATTGCAAGCATTGGCTTTTTGCCCACAGCTTTACTGAATTAATCTCTTCAGATGCAGAATGTAACTCACATACATCTCTTTGTAACTCACTGGTCCATCTGGCCCCGAACCCCTATTATGACTTTGCGACCCTGTGTGCTTGATTCATGTAATCATAATGGATATCTTGCTCTGTAAGAGCTCAGACTGATCTGCTGAAGAAATGCCCCCCCTACACACTTTCTTTTATTGATAAAATGACGAAAACATGAACACAAGACATTGAACAGGATTAGGATTCACTCAGAAACAAACCGGCAACCACAGCTGACAGAAGAGGAGACATTTTTAATGACATGTTGACGTTTAAGTTAGACAATTCAATCCAATTCAATTAAATTTATTTTTGTACAGCCCAAAATCACAAATTACAGATTTGCCTCAGAGGGCTTTACAATATGTACACATTTGACATCCTCTTGTCCCGGGACCCTCACATCAGAACAGGAAAAACTCCCCAAAAAAACCCTTTAACGGGGAGGAAAGAGGAAGAAACCTGTGGGAGAGCAATAGAGGAGGGATCCCTCTCCCAGGATGGACAGAAGTGCAATGATGTCATGTGTAGAACAGGATAGTGAATTACAACACATTCAATGTAATTACAGCACATTCAATGTATGACACAACCACGACAGGAGGCAACACCTGGTCCAGGTAAACCCGGATACACAGGAACCTGTGAGGCGAGAAAGCACAGAACCTAAGGGCATTCTGGCAGAAATCCCATGAGCGGTCACCGCTGCTGCGCAAAAGCGAAACCAAAACTTTATGCGTAGCTCCCGTAGGTTTCGTTTTCAAATAAATGATACTCTGGCTGCCGAGGCATGCAGTCTACGACAACAGTTGTTGGTGAGTGCTTTCTCTCTGTTGATATCAGCATTATCTAACTTTTAAACGAATTGAAACGGCACCGTTTAGCGCAGTCTAGAGTCTGTGTCTGTCGGGCTGCAGATGAAAGACTCATCACACTGCGATGCTACAAATTATTGCAGGTCAGGCTTGAGGGACGTCCACTTCTTGTCCTCGTGGATTTTGTCCTACAATTCATTTACACTGAAGGCATCAAAAGCGTTATGGCGTCCAAACGAAAATAATGAAGTTTAAAAAAATGCCAGAGATAAAACCGTGCGCATAAAGATATATCATAAAAAAGCAGCACTAAAGAGTACTGCGTAAAACCCACGTGCCTATTAGGGTGTATGTTGTCGGAAATACGTACACACAACGTTGTCTGTTTCTGAATAGTAATCCATTGAATCTACTTAAATTTGAATAGAAATAATAGAATAATTTAATAGTAGCGCTTCATCTTCATTAAACACAATATAAAACGTAACCCCCATGAAAATAGACAATAAAGGTGAGATTCATGTAAAACCAACTAGGGCATGTTTGAAACGTTTCCTGACTAATTTAAACAACAGGTAATGTAGTTGCCCCCAGAAGTTTATAGGTGTTATCTCGTTTTGTTGCATATGTTTTCCCAGTCTTTGATGTGTGGGCCTGTGTGGGAATTTGAATATTTGTGCTTGTGCTCATGTTTGCTCATTTGTTTATCAGCTGATGGAGTCTGACCATGGATGAGGGGGTTGATCCCGAAGGCGAAAATGTGAACTCAGTCTTGGCTCAGGAATCCTCAGAACTGCTCCGCATCCTTAGCGGTCAGTCACCCGAAGTCATCACGAAATTGTGCCAGATGATGCCCAGCGATGCCGGTTGGAACATCAACCTGGCCTCCAGTAGCCCCTCTGCAGCAGCAGTAACGGAACACATCCAAGCCGTGTTAGAGTACTTCAAGGTGGCCAACACTGCAGATTGCCGCAACTTCCTTCAGAGCATGTGTATCCTGTGTGAGAACATCCCCATGCACCTGGAGTCCAGGCTCATGTCATTGGCTGGATGTGAAAACAGTGAGTAGAAAAATTATGCTCTGAATGTTACTATTGAGTGTTTACAGTCCGCTATGTGAGAGCATCCTGAGTCACCTAGTCCAAAACTCACTTCAGTAGTCAAACGGCCAAAGTCATCAAAGGTAATGCTTAGACACAAGGCAGGAATGATGTCAAATTAAATATAAGGTTTTGTAAAGGGTTCATAGCAAACATGACACAGTGCATGAATTATGGCTGCATTTCTCTCTATGGACTGAAACGAAAGTGTTTAATGGAAAAACCCTTTTATTGCAGCACCGACTGGGGTGTGGCCAGGAGAGCATTTCACCAGTGCTGCATTTACAAAGACTCTTTGTTCCACAATAAACTAAATAAGAGCCCAATCAGTGTAATAGTAACATTCAACAGTGTAAATTAAACGCCATCTTCCTTTCGGCCAAACACTCTGTTCCCAACGCAGTCATTGTTGACTTTGTGCTGCTGCTGTGTATTTGCCTATTGAACACACCCAATGCAGCTCCCAAAATGAAAAGTGGCTGATCAGGAACGTGACAACCTTTGATACGGTGTAAGGCAAATTATCCAGTTGTCTGTTGTTTCATTGTCTTTATTATTGTTATTATGTCTATAGTGAAGTGCCCCGCAGCAGATAATGACAAACCAAAGAGGAAAAGTGAAAGTAAAAGGCAACAGTGGGAAGAAGCAGCAGCAATTAGCATACTGTATTTACAGAAAATCGTATGACTTTTGTTTCACTTTGGGAATCCCCGGTCTTTCCTTTTTTTTTTATTATTCATCACTAGATGATTTAGAAACTAAAAGTGAGAGCCTAAGAAGAATGGCAACACATGCAAGATTCTTGCAGCACACTTGATAGCGTTAGTCATTTCGGATATTTTCTGGTAATACTGGTGTTTTTTAATGTACTGTATGGTTTGTATGTTTTTTTTTCTGCACTGTAGGTGTTTGTGAACATTCCAGTCCCAGTGTCACGGATGGGAAGTCGTCATCGCCGCCTTCAGAGCAGCTCATCAAACGCCCACGGATTGGTAGAACATACATACACGCACACAATGCTTCAACGTTGTTACATTTCAGCTACAAACTAAAATGGCAAGTGGCCATTCACTGGTCAGAATCCATGGGTTTATTAAGAGAAGTGGATACAGTGTGGCAGAGTGCACATGTAAAAAAGCATTTTCCCCGACAAAGGTCACATCAAAAATCACACGAGGTCATTCGTTTCTTTTTTGTAATATTTAAAGATTTAATATTTGCAAGACTTTCTCAGAGTTTTTTTTTTTTGCATTTCAGTGTAAAGTAAACCGTGTGGGCTGACAGGGCCAGAGAAAGAGACACTAAATCACACATGTCATGAGTTACATAGAAGAAACTAGAGGTCGACCAACAGTGGATTTCTGAAGGCCGATATGATTACGATAGTTTGGAGATGGAAAAACCTGTCAATTAATCTGCCGATACACACTGTGTATTCCCACTGTCTCTCGCTCTTTATATGGAGCTTCTGTTACTTCTGTTGCGTGTCCCGTTACATTGTTAAATTCCCATCTTACAAACCATTAATGTTTTATGCATATTCATGAAATGAAAGTGTGCGAACTCACTTCATAAATGGATAGTTACATGGCTGGATGATTTGGAAGAGAGAATGCTAAATTGCTAAGTAAGTGTTGCATTATATATGTATACTTTTGTGCGGAGAAACAAACAAAAAACTGGTCAGATATGACTGCTTTCTTTTTTTATTTGTACATTCCTTCATGACAGATGTTAGGACCTGGACGCTTTTTCTATTCACTGCAGGCATTCATTTAAATCCAGTGGAATTTGTGAAGTGTAGTGGCAGCATATCATCTGATGTCAAAATCAGGAAAGAGATGAGTTTTCTTTATAAATATCATTTTAGCCATGTTTTTAAAAAGGTGACTTTTCAGTATGAAACATATCACTGTTCACTTGGACCGCAAAGGTTAAGTCCACATTTTCTCTTCTTAGAGTTTTGATTGAGTGAAGAATCTCTTTCTTAAAAAAGTTATCTCTGATATAGAGTCTACCATAAGTCTGTCAAGTGTTTATGGCTGGAGTACACAGCAGTAAAGTCTGGGCATGAAGCTCTTGCTCTTCTTTGACAAAGTTATTTCTCTAGTAAGTGTTGCTTGCTATCAACACCAAGACGTAACCATAAAATACCTACTAAAGTCCAAACTTAAAAGGTACAAGATGTTTTCATTCCACAGTAATGTTGGCTTAATTGTGGGAGTAAACCAGGCATCTTTACGATGCTGCTGTTATTGAGCATCATATTACCAGGCTGAACCAGTTCTCATGTTCAGTGCTCAACTAAAACCAGTTCACTCAAATGACCAACAGCCTGCATGAATTGCAAATGCCAAGCAGCTGATTTAGTTTTTTGTAGTTTTGTTTTGAAGTCATTTTATTTGCCAGACACACGCAGACCTTTTCAAACCAAATAATCCGTTTTCTTCTTTCTAAATGTTGATTGTTGAGCGTGGTAAAATAACTTTGTTACATATGAACAGGAAGTTATCTGTTGAAACTGCAAATAGATGTAAAAAAAAAATAAAGGAACCACCTGGCCCTTTGCACTTCCTCAAGAAGATTGAGCCTCATTCACAGAAGAAATATCTTCTTAAAACCCACTTCAGCCAAACCCTTTTTGCTCTCACACACACACACACACACACACACACACACACACACACACACACACACACACACACACACACACACACACATCCTCATCCATTTTATTCATTTGACTTTAGGTATTAGGCATATAAGATTGTATGATAACGTTTGTTGGTTGCAATATTAATTGATTTGATCATTTACTATTTTGATTTGATAAACTCTGTTATACTTTAAGGAGCAGTCGTCTGTGATTACTTGTGCATATGTGCGAAATGAAACTATGTAGTAGCCTTGTGTACGAACTTAACCCTTCACTGTCACTGAATGTGTAGTCGCACCCGACTATTGACATTATGAGTGGCCACTAATTACGAGACTTAGTTTTATCGTTTGGTTATTGGTCCCTGTTCGCAGGGTGGTGCCCCGTTGTTATTAATAATCATTAATAATTGTTACATACATTAATAATTCTATTGATGTCAAGAATTCAGTTTCTTAAATGCTGATAACCCAAACACGCTCCTTTAGATCCCAACAAGGGTTATGATTACGTAACAAGAGACACAAGTCTGCTACAGGGAGACAGACGCGAATGAAAGGCCCTTAATAAAAATGACGACCGCGAAATCTACAGTGGAGGTGCGTTGGACAGCTGAGATGGAGGAAAGGCTTGTTTATATGTGGCAAAAATACAACGGCCTATTCCAGCAAGTTCTCGCACCCTGTCCATTTTGTTTCCATCCGTTTCCCAGTGAGGTCATGTGTGGTGCGTTGCTCTCTCTCTGGCACAATAGTTTTAATAATATCCTGTATTGTGTGATGCCCAACTATTTTCAAATCCTGAAGTGTATGCATTTAATGATTTGAGAGAAGAAAATCTGTGAAGATTCTGTGCGTGATGCAACCCATTTTCAAAATCGGTTGGGAATTCTAAACTCCTGTAGTGTGATCCTGGCTTTACTCAGTTTTCACGAAGATTCTTACATTCACCAAGGTTGTCTTATTCAGGATTTGTACAAACAGAATCTACGCACACTCAAGAGCACACTCCCACATTTTAGTGCTGAATTGTTGTGCAAAATGATTGGTTATGTCACTGGGCATGATGGAGGACTCAAGCGCAGACAGTCAGATGCAGTGAGAAAAGGGTTTTAATGAATGACGAACAAAACAGGAATCTTTACCAGAACACAACAGGGAATCCAAGGACGAGACAAGGGACGAGGGGGGAAACCCGGCAGGACGAGGCAGGGCAGACAGACTGGGAAACCGTGAACAGGACGAGCAAAAACAGGAGACATGAACAATGATCTGGCAGTGAGTGACTGAGAGACAGGGGTTTATAAAGTGGCTTGAACAGGTGAGGGGAGTTGTGCTGATTAGGGAGTGCTTGATTAGTGATCAGGGGCAGGTGAAGGGAGTTAGACTGGTGCTGAGGGAGTGGCTGACAGGTAGAGTGAGGAGCTACAGAAAGAAACACACAGCATACACAAGGCAATGCCTGATCGTGACAGGTCATGCCACTTTACGAGATCAATAGGATTCATCATTATCAGAACACAGGTGCAAAACAGTTCCGTGGTTTAAGAAAACATTGGGAATCTGACGTAGACCTCTCTTAGAACCTCTCTCAAGAGCAACAAAAAAAATGTTTTACTCCTCCCTTTACAACTAATGTTTTTATAATGTATTGTACACACAGATTACTGGATGCAGTACATTGCTGCAGTGACACATTTACGGCAGAGGAGGTGGGAGCGACTCAGTGAGCGCCTGGTGAGTGAGGTCCAGCTGGAGAATGTGTGGGTCACGCTAAGAACAGTAAACAGAGCTAGGGACAGACCCGATCAAACCACTGGATCAGCAGACAAAGGGGGCAGAACACCAGGTAGGATTGACTTCCTCTTCCTCTTTTTGTATATCAAAACTCTGCTGAATTTATTTGAAAATCAAATCTTTTTTCAAGTGGAAGTATTTCAAAATACATGAAAAAATAAAATGGATGAGAAAGTAGGTGGGGACACTCAACCCAGATAGAAATACGTCTCTTATCGTGCAATTTGGTCATATAGACATGACACTGTCTCATGTATGATTTAAGTCTGCTCTACATTTAATGAACACGTTTTTTTTTCACTAAACTCAGAGCCTGATGGGGATTATGGGTCTATGGATTCCAGAGTGACATTGGAGACCTTCCTCCAGGGATGTGCAGGGAAGGTGACAGTTCTCGTTGGCCCGGCTGGATCAGGAAAAACTCTGCTGATGTCTTGTTTAGGACAACAGTGGGCACATGGACTAGTAAGTTTACATTTTTGTCATCAGCATTCAATTGTTTTTTTTTTTTTTTACATATTTTCATCATAATCTGGGATATTATGTGCCAATCTGCTGGATTTAATTGTGTCAGGGTTTATCACATTATTATTACGAAGAAGAAGAGAGATATTTGGGTAATATAAAAAATTTGTTGAGTTTCAAACTCTAATATATTGAGATATGCGCATTTTTATTAGTGCAATCCGACTCTTGAGTCAGGTGAAACATTGGGCTAAATGACACCTGGAAACTATTTCTGACACATAGCGTTGTGAGCAACTGAACCATGGACAAGCAGCAACCAATTCCACTGTGAACCCCGGAAGGTTCATTAGCGTCGGTCCAGAGTGTGAAAAACGGTTTGTAGCTCCAGAGAGAGAGAGCTGTGTGAAGTCTGATAAATTGCCTCAAGTTATGCCACGGGCATCTAAAGGGTGTTTAAATCCTTTCCAAACCTTTTTATCACAGTAAAAACACATTTAAAGGTTTCCTTTGGAGTGGAGTTAAGTTTTGATCAAACTTAACTGAATGTATACATTTAAATGTAAGCTTGCTTCAGGCTAAAGCAGTAGCTGTATTCATTTTACATCAGCACTCAATATGAAAGACACTCTAACCTCAAGCAGAGATGAGGAGCGAGCTATAGAAGTCTGGTAAACTCACTTCTTTTTCTAACTCCAAACTCCCAGTTCTTTTCATTTTCTAACTCGTAGTCTCCAGTGTCAGACAATTTCGCACAGCCCCCTCTGAGGCCACAAAATGCTTTTTTTCACATATGCAGTATGTACTCCACAAGACCTGTAAACAGACTCTGATGTGTACAATTGGTGGAGTCCCTTAAACTGTTCCTCCTCTGCTTGGTTCATTCTTTCATTTTGTCTTTAGTTCATTATCTTACTGTTTCTATGCCCTTCACTCTTAAAGGGCCCCATCCCTTCATCTTACCTGTTTGTCCTGCTGGAGTTTCGTCAGCTCAACGTACTGTCCCACCCTCTCTCCCTGTCTGAGCTGCTATTCCGACACTACCTCCCCATGCAAGAGGGTGACCACAAAAAGGTATGCAGGTAGCAATGCTAGAGCAGTGCCTTCATTTGTCAGGACTTTTCTGATGTTAAATTTGAAAGTAACAGCATAGTACATTTTGTATAAAAGCCACAGCAGTTCTTTACTAATATCAATGTTCAGACTGCTCTCCGGTTCATTGGCAGGTCATAAGGGGCTGTGTTCATAAACCTGAGTAGTGCCAAGAACCAGTCCTGATAGTAAAATACACATTTCTAAAAATGTCCACTTGAATTTAAAATGAAACTAGAAGGGCACAGACCTCAGCCAGGGATGTTTCTTTAAGTTTAAAATAAGGCGTGAATCCGCCCCATGATTCTGAGCTGCTCCAAAGTTCAGAGGGTTCTTCCTTGGCCTCTGCTATACCCATCCACCAAATCTTTAATGAAAATCAGGCCTGTAGTTGTATCTGTAATCCTGCTGGTAAACAAACAGACAAATATAAACGAAAACTTCCTTGGCGGAGGTAAATAAACATCTTATAAAGGAAAGAAGTGTGTAGTTTTATAAGCAGAGAAAAAAGGAGATGAGAGCAGGACAAAAGTTATTCAGACTGAATTATAGGAGTCATGTAGTAGAGTGCTACAGACAAGGACATAGGTATCAATCTACCAAATAATACATTCTGAATGTGTAATTGGTGATGGTGCCTTAAATATTATTGGTTTCCATTAGTAGTACAGTCAGAGGACTTGTCTAAAGAGACTTTAGAGGGTTGATCATTTTAAACTATGTGTTCCTAGGATTTTGTCTTGAAAAGGCAAGTAGACCACACACAGTGTAACAAACAAATAATAGCCTCAAATGTCACAAGGTGAACTAATACTTTTCCACTGTTGTTTGAACATTCCTCATATATTTCTGTGTTCTGAGCAGGAAGCCATTGTGGATTACCTCCTTTCCAATCCAGAGCAAAGCTGTTGGGTGCTGGATGGCTATGACGAGTTTCACAGCAAACTCACCAAACAAGACGTGAAGATAGAGCTATTGGACCCAGAAAAGCCTTTGCCTGTAGCAGACCTCATATCAGGGCTGTTAAATCGTCAGCTTCTCCCAGGATGCACTGTGATGGTCACCTGTCGTGTACGCGATGTCCTCGATTTGGAAGGCGTATCTGATAAAGTCGGGCAGCTGCTGGGTTGGGACTGCCATGAGATCAAGGAGTATGTGGACAACTTCTTTGGTAAAAAAGGTAAAAACATATTTGCTGTTCTACATAGAGATACATCTACATTCATCTATTTATATGCTTAATTTATAGAGATATACCAATGTAGATGTAATATATACTGCAGGTTCTTTGAGTGCAGGTTGGGTGCATAGTTTGAGGTCCATCCATCCATCCATCCAGCCATTATCTATTCCCAAACTGGTACACATACCACTTGTGGTACGCAAGCTCCTGCTTGGTGGTATGCAAGAGTCTTGCTAAAAGGCCGAGCAATTGCATTGAAACTGGTCCAAGTCCTTCAATTAAAACCAACAAATATATTTCAATAAATATAATTGCAATACAGAAACAGTTATTCAGTACATATTTACATTAAATTACAATGATATAGAAATTATTAGTTATTCATTTCAATATTTTAGAAAATAAATTTGGTTGCATGTGATGTCTGACATAATCATGAACGAGTAGCGCTAGCTGTCGCAATGATTTGAACCCTTCAGTCATTGATGAAAGCATCAAAATGAAAAGATGTTACCAGGCTAGCTACATCAATCTGGGATTTACCATCACAGGGCCAGAGGAACAGTCGAGGTGTAAATAGGCGACGTTTTTGCATTTACATTTTTATTCGGCCAAACACACCAACACCATACACAGATGCAATGTGAAGTGGCTCTTTCATTGTTTCATTGTTGATATCTGCGGTGGGAAGTGGTAATTAGGAAGTTTGGTTTGATACATAGAGGTACATGGTCCTAAAAGTTTGGGAGCCTCTGACATTGGGCGAGAGGTGGGGGACACCCTGGACCGGTCAGCAGTCAATCTGATAAAGGGCTGACATATTTGTTCATACTTTCTCCCATTTTCTCATATGAACTCCGGACATTGTATTCTTCTGGTTTCGTGCCAGTGATAACGTCATCAACATGCCCACTTGCTCGCTGTGAATTCCCTGGACAGGGCAGCTTCATTCACACATGGCCTCAGTTGGACATTACACTTTGTTCTAGGAAGCTGCAAGGGTAAAGTCTGAATAATGTCCGGTCCGAATGATTCGGACATTTGCATCGTCACATCCAGCTTCTCCGGGTAATAACTACATAAGTTCAGGGTTGCAGTGCAGTGTGTGAAAGGGACTAAAGAGACAGGCAACCACTCACACTTACATTCACACATAGGGCCTATTAATCTACTAACCTGCATTTTGTCTGGACTGGGAGGAAGCTGCAGGTCCCGCGGGAAACCTAGAATACATAAACCTGAAACTTGATTTATCAATACATGCATCACCGTGCCGCCCCTAGTTTGGCAAACTGTAGCGACATAACTGTATACTATATGCTGAGTTGTACAGTATTGTTGTTGTTTGGGTCACTTGGTTTGTGTTCAGTAATTATTTTCTACCGAAGAAAATTGCCTTTGTATAATACTTCTAAGTCCCTTCAAGACATTTGACATTTCAACATATCAAAGTTCGGAAACAATTGATTTACGTTGAAGTCGTATAATGCAATTTCCTTTGCATTTTGAAATTGTCCTTACACACACACACACACACACACACACACACACACACACGTGTTTTAAGTTATTGCAGTTGACCTCTGACCAGCTTGAAGTCAAGCTGAGCTACAGCATGCTAAGTATTACATAAGATCCTTAAACTTCATGTAATTATCATCAAAACAAGCATCATAATGGGCAATAAAACAAACAGGAGAGTCTGGGATATGCCAATTAAGACCTGTCTGAACATGCCCACACACTTATAGAAGAGGTCTGATCAGGCAAAAATAACAACACGTGTGGGTCTCCCTTTCATTCCTATGGGCTTAAACTAATATATGTCTCAACTGCAAAGGTCACTCAGCAAACAGAGCTCTTGGGGTGCAGGCAGCAGAACTCCTTCTTTCCAGTCGACACCTACTCGCCATGTCATCCCTCCCTGCTCTCTGCAACATCTGCTGCATCTGTCTGGAGCATTTACTGCTGCAAAGTAGAGACACAGGAAGGATGCAGATACCAAAAGAAAGAGGAAGTGAGACAAGGAGACAAGCCGGAGAAAAAGGAGGACAGGTTCCACGAGGAGGAAGAGGAGAAGAGGGCAGTAGAGGAGGGAGTTATGTGCAAAGGGAAAATCAAGGCGGAGGGAGTGAAGACGTAACGATGGATGGAAGAAACGGAGCCCAGCTACCTCTCACACAAGCCCAGATTCCCTCCACCCTCACCCAGGTCTACCTAACTGTTCTCGGTGCCTTTCTGAGTCATGACCTTGATACAACAGGAAACAGTGACAATTTGAATACCATGAGACTTCCACAGAGGTAAAAAACATATAATTTCAATGAATTCATAAATGTTAAGTCAGAGCATCTTCATAAACCATTTAGCGCAAGGTATTTTGTATTTTAATGATAGACTTAGTTCTTACTCACACAGGCTCCGCCCTCTACTAGACTATGGGTGATACTCTCCTCCAGTCATGAGCATGTATTAGCCCACTGGGTTTATGGTCTCAGCTGCTGGTTTCAAGTATTCTTCAATACAGCATGATGTTCCCATTTAGAGTCAATTTGACGATAAAGCAGGGTATGCTTTAGGGCGGGCTACCATGTGATTAACAGGTCGCTACCAGAGCCGTATACAACATCTCTTTGCACTCCTCTGCAGTCCAAATATGGTCCGCAGTTCACAAACGAATGGGTGACGTCACAACGACTGAGTCCACTTCTTATATAGAGTATATGATTTTATCAGAATGGATGGACAGGAAACTAAGACTGGATCATTTCTCCAGCACTGCAGTCGCCCTCCTCCATTTATGGGCGTCAAGGAGGTGAATCGATCCTTTCAGAAGGAGATGTGTTATCTCTCAGCAGAGATCCACGATCAGTTACAGAAACAGGCTGTATCTGTCGTCTCCATTCACAACACACAGAAAGGGTTTTGCACCGCGTACTTCCTCGTTCCCTGGAAGTTCGGAGATTTCACACCCATTTTGGATCTCCTCATTTCTAAACCAGTGCATTGCCCGCAAGATGTTCGGTATGTTAATCATCAAACGGTTTTGCCATCTTCAGCATTGCCTTGGTACAGGGATACCTCAGTGTTGACACGGTGCTTCAGCTGCTGCGTGGCCGAGGCAGGAGGGTCTTCCTTTATTTCAAAGACCTCACCTTCATGTCTAAGTCCAGAGAATGCTATGTTCCACACAGGCCAGTTTATCTTACAAAAGAGACGGACGGCCCGACTGCCGGCAGTCTGCAACTGCTGCGAGGTGTAATGGTGAAAGCAGTGACTGTCATGCTGATAACAAATTTCAGTGGGCGAATGCGTGCTTGTGATTGGAGGAGAGTATTACCCATAGTGTCCAGTAGAGGGCACCTCCTCTGCTGATAGAACTAGGGTTACAATATTGTAACCTTCATTAATTTCCCCCAGTTTTCACTGTTATGTGATCTTTGATCAGTACTAATGCAGCAAATATTTGTTATTTGTTTTCATGTCATCATTTGTTTTCTCTCTTTGTGCAGTATTCTGAGTCAGCATCGATCTGAGTTGTGCGAGCTGAGTCAGCTGGCCTGGAACGGCTTAGAGGACAGCAAGATCCTCTTCATGGAAGAAGATATTTCTCAGGATGTTTTGGAGTTTTCAATCAGGACAGGGCTCTTCTCACAGGTCAGACTTGGCTACATAGCTGCAGTCACATTCAGATTGTCCCATCATCAGCCTGTGACATTGCCATTACCCGGTTCGATAGCAGGGGGGGGAAGCAATGCAAATGTCGTTTTTGAAAGCCTTAACGCCAACAAACATGAATTGAAGCAGAATATTTTGTTATAAAAACATGTTTTGGAAAACAGACAAACATTTTTTTGGAAATTATTACATCTATCATTTTCATAAAAAACATTTTGAACTGACACAGTTACAGAGGAGGACTGAGCTCCACTTTGCTCGCTATGTGTGTGTGTAGAGAAAGCGAGCCAAATATTGTATTACAACCCTCTCCCGGCTAAAGTCACCCTGCTTGGAATATCTGCTCCTCTGTGTAGCATGAACAACCATAGTTAGAGCCTCCGTGGGCATATACAAGTGATGCAACAGGAGCAGCGCATTAAAAGTTGTGGCTAAAAATGTAAAAACGTGTTATAGGTTTGAGTTCTGTCGTCACAATGCTACATTAATAACCACAGCTACATTTCTAAACTGGTATTATTTGTTTGCCTTGCTTGCAGAATGGGTCAAGGAATGGTAACCCTGATATTCATTGTTTCCAGAGGATGAGTTAAAATAACTTTGTTGTAGCTGAAAACGTTTGGTCTTGTTAGTGACATAATAAATATTATGTTCCTGCATATCGTCAGGTGGAGCTCAGACGTGAGGATGGGATACCTGTCAACTCCTACTGCTTCACTCATCTGACCTTACAGGAGTTTTTGGCTGCACTCAGAATCATGACAAGTTCTGATGTTCGTGACATGCAGCTCAAGAAGAGGTAGGGAACTGAGTTCAGTGAAGCCAAATGGAACGGTGCTTGGTCCTGTACATGGAATCGATAATAATTACAATTCACCACAACTGGTGTTTTATTTGAAAAATGGATCCGTAGCATGTACTGTATTTCTCATTCTCTTTATTTTGTTAATATCAACACCAAGCTTTGCACTTCTTCCTTTGAATGAAACGTCATCTGTTTACACCAGTCCACCCATATCATGTCATGAAAATTCCATCTTGTTTATGCTGTGTGTGCACTGTCACCAAAATAGAACCGTACCTAAGGTTGATAAATCAAGTTTTAGGTTTATGTACTGTATATACACACACGCACACACACACCTAAAACTCACCTTAATCAATTATCTGAATAACGATACGAGGTGCAGAGTAGTATAGAAATTTAGCATATCATGTAACACTCTACCAGACACATATCAGGAATAACCCAGCCAGGGAACAAGATTGACAGTGTAAATTGAGCACAATATGACCTCTCTCCTTAAAAGGAGGCCAGGAATTCACTGATTCATGGTCCGATGACAGTAGTGGAGCGTACTGGGCCAGCAGAGGTGGGGTTCACTGACAGCAAATGTCTAACAGTAAACACCTCATAAAAGCCTGAACTGTTAACGGCCACATGATAAATCAAATGAATGGTGTGTTTCTTTCTGCAGATTATTGTCAGATAGAGAGAGTGTGTTGCTACTACTTCACCAGTCAATTAAAAGACAAATCGGCAGGACTAACCGACTAGCTTGAAGTCCATACTGCATTTAATCAGCACTTTTAAACACACAAGCTGAATCGTTTTTTTTAACTGCAAAAGTGTGTTGTTTTTACTAATGATTGTTACTAAAACCCTATTTATATCCCTGTAAACACACATTTTAAGTTGAAGTTATTTCTTCGCAAGCTCTTTGTGATACCAGAGAACACAAAATCCACATTAGGAGCGACTGTCAGAATGCATGCTGACTTTGCTCTATCTTGTTCCCCACTGCTCTCTCAGATTCAGTCTGAGAACTCGCTGGACGACCAAGTCAGACCAGAGGACAGTCTTTACTGACTCCCTGCATCTGTTTGTATGTGGTCTGGCCTCCTCATACTGCACTCCAGCCTTAGTTCAATTAGCCAGGACCCCTGGTGGAACAGGGGGCCAAAATTGGGTCCAAAAAAGACAAACCCTTGTTCTGAAACTGCTAAAAAACCTTTGTCACAGCAACACCCTGACTGGACCAAAGGTGAATTCTGACAAATGTATGATTTAACTTTTAAACCCTGCTCTTTCCTTACTGACCCTTCCTTCTCACATATCTTCCCAGATATTGGAGCTTTGCCACTGTGTTCAGGAGAGCCAGGACCACCATCTAGCTAAGCAGGTTGTGGGTACGAGACCCACCTTGGAGCTGCGCAACATCCGGCTACTACCTAATGATATTGATGCTCTGGCATTTGTAGTTAACTCAGCAGGTGATGATGGCATTGGATTGGACTTTGGAGCATGCTCAATGGAGACTGAGTGTTTAGATGTCCTGCCCAAGTGTCAGTACATTCACTCCCTCAGGTAAGTCCACACAACTACTCACACGAGCAAAACATACATGGCATCAGCACGCACGCACACACACAGACACGGACATTTTTAATTGAAAATAGCTTCAGAGGCTAAATTTGCTCTAATTAAAATCATATTGGGGGATTTTCCCATTAATAGACGTCACTAGTTATGTAAGGTGTTAACAGTCAAAATGTTAACACCTAGCATTTGTGCATGCAAGGCTAGGATCTATTTTCATGACCAAAGGCATAGTGCACTTGAGCAGTTTGTAACTGCCCTTGTAACATTATGTAATTAAACACTGAGGCGAAGGGTGTTGAGCTTTTGAGACTCTGAAATCCTATGTTTGGCTTCCGGATGTTTAGAGAGCAGTTGAACAGCAGTGCTGAGTGTGGCTTTGCCGTCAGCATTCCTCAGCTGATTGGCCACCTGTCCCACATACTGTGAATCTAACTGAAGCTCTTTATTTCCTGCTGTGTTCTCATGGTTGGCTAAGTCTCTTTCCATTGACTTTTTTTTTTTTTATGTGTCAATACATTCATTATTAAAACATTTGCTCATTCCTGTGCCCCATCCCTTCACCACAGCACACAAACATATTCAGCAACCTCTCAACTTAAACCATAACCATAAATACCAACATTCCATCATAGCTTAGAAGAAAGAAGAAAAGAAGAAACCATTTATATTGTCATATACATTTTATACATACCCGGAATTTGACTCCTGCATTTGACCCATCCCTGTATATTTTTACAGATTTTTTTAGGGAACTTCTAGTACATACACAGAAATGTATTTTTCTACAGAGATAACTACAGCTCTATTTTTTTATCTTCTTCGTCAAATTTCATGGGTTGCTCTTTGATATCGTACATTATTTATTCTGGGGTGACAGTAGTTCTCTACACATTGTTTTATTGAAGGTGAGAGCTTAGTTTTCCAGTTAATTCATATAAATTAGTTGCTGCTGTCAACATTAACAGTATAAACTCTTTGAGCATTTGTACATCTTCCAATATAGATATTTGGGGTTCCTGTGTAATTACTGAATGCTCTGTAGTGTTTTTGACATTACCTTCTCTTCATGAATAAAGTTCAAAATTAAATTCAAGTGTGTGCACTTCCAAAACGTGAAAATGAGATCCCCATAATCTGATAATACATGAGTCTATGTTTGGTATTAACCAGACATTTTTAAAACTTTTGTCACAGATTTTCCCATTCTTGCACTGATATCCATATCCAACGTATTTGTCCCCTTTATGTTTGTGCTGTGCAGAGTTGTGCTTCATTTGGTTGTTCATAGCATTACATAATGTTGATCTGAATCCCATTTGGTGAACACATTGGACATCTTTTAAGGGAGTCTTTGCATCTCAGTTCCCAATACAACATGAAGCTTTGGTTGATGATTGTTTCATTTCACTGTTTGTGTGCCTTCAGTTTTCGTGGCCGCAAGTACGACGACAAGTTCGCTGAGAAGTTGTCCTCCATTTTGCCCAAATTCACAACCCTGAGGAAACTAGAGTGAGTTGATTTTTTTACGCGTCTGCTTCCTACTCTATTCTCTCTTTAATTCGTACAAAGCTTATCAAGAGTGGTGTCGGTTGTTTACCTTCTCCAGACTATACACACATGAATGCAATTACTATAAGGGATGTAGTGGAAATCAGCACTTAACACCTTCACAACAGTGCGTGCCTGATTCTTTAAATGTTTTGGTCTTTGTCCTCTTAAGGTTTTGTGGTGCCAGTCTGACTGCCACAGGAGCGGCGAGTTTGGCCTCTGCTCTACCGAGCTGTCCACACGTCACTGAAATCAAGTATATCTGCTTCAACATAATTTCCCTGCTACATCAAATAACATGTCTTCTGACAGTTCTATTGAGGCAATGTGTGAACAGATTATTGTGTGTCTGACTAGATTGGGTTGTACGTCCTTATACTTGGGTGCAGGTCTAAACTTTAACACCATTCTCTTGTTTTTACATTGCAGCCTGAGTGACAACAATCTGAAAGACGGAGGGATCAAACACATCGCTGACATTTTCACCAAACAACCAAAACTGGTTTTGGTGAAGTAAGTACTTCATGCCAATGAGATGCTTTTTTTCAATAACCCCAATATCTCAAGATGTTTACAGATTTGTAGCCGATACCTTGTGTCTGCGCACCTTGCAGGTTGGGTCGGAACAACGCCTCTCTGGAAGCAGTGGACTATCTCATCTGGAAAATGTCTTCGTTCTTGAACATCCAGCAGGTTCATGCAGAGTATGAACACACACACACACACACACACACACACACACACACACACACACACACACACACACACACACACACACACACATACATATATATACAGTTCACAATTTCACATTTTCTCTGTCACATGCAACCTTGAGTCTTACAAACTTACTCTATAGACCTCGAAGCGACTAAGGGTTAGGGTCAAAAAGTAAGCAAGTATTCATTGTTACACAGCCATTTGTGTGTTTTGTTTTTGCAGTGGGATGAAGGAATTGACAGTCACTTTCTCTCAAAACTCTGATTTGAACAGGTGAGGTTAATGTTCGAAAAACATAATGAGTAAATACAAACCAGTAATCAACCATACAGTGTGTCATCAAACTGCCAATAGTGAAATTCTGCCTTGTGTATGCTTTCCCCTCTGCAGCCATAAAACTAAGTCTGAACCAACAATCTGGTAAGACAATAGACAATAACACCCGTGTCATAAAAACACTTTCCAGATCTTTATTAGCTAAGCCAGTTTCCTTGAATAACTTTGCTCCTCATTTGAACAAGGTGCTTGAACCTTGACTTGTTATTAGCATTTTTATATTAGCATTGTTTTATACAGTCTTGGCCAGAAACAACCTCTGAATCAATGACAGATCAGTCAGTTGAATTCATGTGCTGAATTGGTTTGTTCGTTTGTTGTTGATGTATTAATCTTGTGCTACAATTTGTTCTCCAGCTTGTTGAACCAGAAATGGAGCAAGCCTGACATGCAAAAACTTGCAAAGTCATTAGCACGTTGCTCCGCCTTGGCTGTCCTGAAGTGAGTAACCCTAAATACACCTCTTAAAACTCAGGATGCTCCTTACCAATGATGCAACATACCAACACATGCAGTACTGAGTACAATAACAACGGCCAGTTATTGACGTATTGTTTTAGCCTTGTTCCTGGCTCAACTAAACACATCACATTTAAAACCGAACAGTAATTACAATCAGGCATTCAATGTTGGTATCGAAGTTTCTTTATTTTTTATTTGAGCCATCACTTCCTGTTTTTCCATCAGAGCAGGGTTCACCACAACTGACATTTTGGACGTTATCATGGGACAGTCCGCACTCATTTGGCACTGCGTGTGTGTTTACGTCCTAGTATTTCTGGAGGCCACTTGGATGTTGAAACTCTGAGGATGCTGACTCAGTCTTTGCCGAAGTTCAACGTCACCAAAAAGATCATGTAAGACTGGACTCATACTAAACTACCCATGACAAAGCACAAGAGTGACATACAAGCTACATGTAATCTGCATATGACTGCTATTTACAAATTTTGCTGTAGAAAATTACATATTGTTATACTATATTTCACCTAGCTGTCCAAAACGTAGCATGAATACAGTACTGCTACTACTACTACTACTTAATAAACTACTTACCGGTAATATGTTGTGGTCAAGGATAGGCAAGTGTTCTAAGAACAGTGCTCAGCATCCATAAAAACAGAACAGCAGCAGTTTGTTGACGTTCAGATGTCTTTTCCTGTCAGTGCGAATGACAGCTGCTTAACAGTGGAGAGTTTGGTGATTCTGACTGCTCTGCTGTCTGATTGTCCTGCTGTGGTGGAGCTTCACATCAGGTACGGACAATATAAATACACACATCTTTAAACGTACTGCACTAACAAATGCATAATTATGGTTACTCACAGTCATGCCAATTTTCTGCATCACTGTGTAAAACTTTCAGCAACATTTAACATTGTATTGGTGAGCCTCAATTTTATATTATTTTAATTCTTAAATAATGGTGTTATAACTGCCATGTGACTGTATTTTTTTTATGTTTCAGACTACAGAGTCCTGCTCAGGTGTCCATAGTGTTTTCTAGAGGGAGAGAAACAACGAATGAAGTATCTAAACTGCTCTGGTATGTGTTAAATACGGGTCGCCTCGGGATCCAAGTGCTTACAGGGCCATACACCTGCAATTCTCTGGTTCAATTCCGACCTTCAGACCTTTGTTGCATTTTTGGGCTTGGAGTTAATACAGAAGAACAATCGTTTTTATTTGTTCAGAGGGGAGCGATGTTCTTACCTTGCTCGGCAGCTGAATTTTTTGTGATGTCACGAGGATCCAGGAATTGCACATCACACAAAAATCCATCTCTGTTCTGTGTAACAAACCATCTGACGGGTTCAGGTTAGCCTTGTGCAGGTTTGTTCGTAATACAACTATAGTTAAGAGAGATGGCAGTGATGGTTCATCTTAGAGATCCCCTTCAGACATGTAAACGTCCGTAAATGATGATGATGTTAATCTGTTGTCTCTGTCAGCCTCAGCTGCTGTGGTCTGCTGCCGACTCATCTGGAGAGAGTGTGGAGGACTTTGGGAACCTCCCCCGATCTCACTTTGCTGGAGTAAGATACACAAAAAATAATCCACTTACTTTTCATTTTTCCTTGCATGCTAAAGCAGGATCACTGTTGACATTCAGCATCCATTTAGTACTAGTAGTAGTCGTAGTAGATATAGTGGTAATAGTAATATGGTATAGTAGTGCTAGTGATAATCTGTATGCACACTGTTGAAACAAAAACACAAACAACTTATGCATCTCTAGTTTATAGTTATTAATGACAGTGGAATGTTTAACCGAGCCACTGTACCTTTCCAGCAATCATCATGGCTCTCTATGTTCAGAATTTTTGAAGTGAGGTTGTTTGAGGTACTCATTCATAGTCGGTGTATAACCTTCAGTAGATGGCAGTCGGCAGGCCCACAGTATGGAGCAACAGACAGGAGTACCAGCACAGGAGCAGCTGTGGACTGGGGCAGCAGCAAAACGTATTTTAGTCACCTAAAAGAAAGGCCAACCTAAACAAACGTATACAAGTTGAACTGTACACTACATATAGAATATTTTCAAAGCTTTACCGAGCCATTAGACAGCCCTTTCAGATGGAGAACTGAAGCAGTTTCCCATCCTCTCTTCAAAGCCACAAGACAACAATAGTCATTTTACCTTACAGCAACACGGTAGTTGCTGGCCTACCGCTGGCTCGGTCGGTTAGTTCGTTCGTTTTATTTTGTGACTTTCGCGTTTTAAAGGGTTAGGTTGAATTCACCAAAGTCACACAATAACACGAACTAACTAACCGATCGCTACAGCAGGGACCAGCGACCCCTGTGTTCCGTGAGGTAAAATTATTGTTTTTGTCAAAAGAGTCCAGCAACTTTGAAGAGAATGCCTGACAGCAAGGTAAAGCGTCACCATTTTCTAAATATAGTTTACACTTTCTTTAGGTGACTAAGATACGTTTTGCTGCTGCCCCCGTCCACAGCAGTACATTGCTTTGCTTCCATGCTGGTGCTCCCATCTATTTCTAAACACTGGGGGTGTGCCAACATTTATCAACTGTTGGTAATACCCTTACTCTGGAAAAGTACCTCACACAACCTCACTTCAAAACATCCAAACTATCCATTTGGGTGTTTCTTTTATTTTGGCAGCTACCCATGTTGTACCCTTTCTTGTCTCTGACATTATTTGAATCCCCCATTCTCGTCTCAGTCTGTCCAGTAACTGTTTAGGCAACAAAGGTCTGAGGAAACTGTTGGACGTCCTGCCCCGTCTTAGTTGCATCCAGGAAATAAAGTAAGACTTTCACTAAAATAATAAAAAATTAAAAACATTAGAAGTTGTCTGGGGATCTTTATAGCAATCATCCAATATAAGGTTGCAAGATATGCATTTGATAAGAATGAGTGGCTTTTATTAAGATTTACATTTTTTATCTGATTGGGTTTTAAATGAAAGATGAGACTGTTGTTGGTTATTTGGCAAACGCGGAACTGTTATTTTGTCACCAAACAGGTTCCAAACTAAATATGTCAGCACTGGCATCTGCTGTGTTTACCTCGCGGCATTATTCCGTATGAATGGCTTATTTGGAGTGAAATGATGTCCTTCCTCCTGGCTCATTGTTTTTGTTATGTGCTTTACAGTGCCAGCAACAATGGGATTGGCATGGAAGGGGTAGTGATGCTGGCTGGTGCTTTGTGCTCCCATAACAACTTAACACAAATCCACATCAGGTATTCTTTGTTGTACATTTGAGACATTTCATGTTTTTATTTACAGCAGCAACAGAGTGAGCACCTGTTTCACCAACATGGCGAGTTGCCAGTTAGACAAATGCTATTTAACAGATCATTTGTGTCTGTTTATAAAATAGAGGAATAGACAGTGTATCATAGTCATTTGCATGGTAATGATTTGCTTGAAGGTAAAATGGGGTCATTTACTATCAAGTTGTGTTCAAATGTGCAGTTTTTGTGAATCTGATAGTGTCTAATTGTTTTAATAGGGGTGGAGACAGAGAGCAGGTGATCCTGAAGTTCTGCCCTGACAAAAGGTAAAAAATCTGAAATCCTCCACACATCTGGATACCGCTGTCTGCTTTTTCATGTGTCAGCAGATAAACAAATGAAATGCCCTTTCTTTAGGGATGACAAACAGCAGAAAAAGATGTTCAGGTACAGTAAGCTGATAAAGAGTTTGAGGAAAAACACACATTTGACTTTCTTAAAATACAAACAGTGATAACTTTATGTATTTTAACAAGTGATAACTTTAAAATGAGAAATTCAAATCTTCTTCTTTAATGCTGTAGGATAAACAAGAGCAGCCTCCTACCATCCAAAATAACCACACTATGTCGACAATTGGTCCAGTGTCGCTCCCATTTGGAGTTGGAGTGAGTTGGATTAATGTATATCCACACGTTGATATTTCATGATTATGAACAGGTAGACGTTGATATACTTTTATTTTGTGGCAGTTTGTCTCACAGCTCATTGACGGACAAGGCTATCGGGAACCTGCTGAAGGTCTTGCCCAAGATGACGTCACTGCAGAGACTCAAGTAAGTCGTACACACGTGCATGAATTAGTGCGGATGGTTTGGAAGACAGAAAAATAATATGTGGAAATCTGTTGCAGCTGTTACAAAACCAAGCACGGTGTCACTTCACCAGTGTGCAATGGTATAACGGCATAACCTAATGTAGTGTTTTAACAGCATGAAGCGTTAATGACACCATGGTTTGAATAGAAAAACACCTTTTAGGCCTGGAATGAACCAAAAGCGGTGTCCTAGTTTGAACTCACCCACCACTCTGCTGTTGCCTTCTGGGTGTCAATACTGAGGCTTTTGAAAAGGGCTTCATTCTAATAAGTCTACTGGCAGCTTCACCACACAGTTGATTGTTTTAAAGCCGTCATGTTTCTAAATGTATGGGGTCATAGGAGTGCCCTAAAAATGAACAAATCTATAAAAGAATGGGGAAAATTATTGTAGAAATAAAAAGAGGAATAGATAAAATACCTGAGTAAATAAAAAATGTGGAGATATAAAGACAAAGAACGAAATATAAAATATTAATTTCAGGCACTTTCATCGTTTTCCACATTTAGATATTCTTTAGTTTATTTCTTTATATTTAAAAATATTTTATTTACTTGTTTATTTTCTTTTTTATTCTTCTTTATATTACTACTTTTGTTGACTTATTCTGTTACAGATGTTTTCTTTTTTTTATGGCACTACTTATTATTACTCCAGTTAATTTAAAACCATGACCTTTAAAGATTGAACCCAGCATTTATCTCTTGTATTGTTATCAATTACCGCCTTCACATTTCATTTGAATCAACTCTATCCTGTTTTTCTTCAGTGTCAGCCACAGCATCACATCCACCACTGGAGCACTGATGTTGGTCAGATGTTTGACTGTCAGTCAGCGAGTCAGTGGAGTGGCAGTGGAGCTCAGGTACGATTTGTATTGAGCTTTTTCTTTGGTATCCAGGCAGTCTGTTCTGTTATGGCTTCAATTAATATGAGTAATTATATGAAATTGTCCCTGCAATAAATCTATAATCTTTAATTTATTAGTATCTGTCACTGATAATGTTTTTGTAAAATACTGCTTCAACCTCTTCTTCAGGCCTGACACTGAATCCTTCATCCAGTTTGATAGTGTGAAAGCAGAACAAGCCAGCTGCAGGTCTGTGATAAGCAATTGACTTGTGTGCTGACATAAAATCTTTGTGGGTGTTTGCGTTTCACATTGCTCAGTTAATCACTTGTCCAAGCATTCATTGTACATACAGGATATACAGTCTAGCGTGTTCTTTGCAGCAAATCTACAATTTCTCAAACTGTAAATAGGAGATAACATTTTCATTATTTTAATCTTATTCCGTCATATTTTGTGTTTGAGAGAAAAATACACTGCCAGCTTTACATTTTGCTGTCTAAGCTGCTCAACTGAAACAACCTTTTAAAGCAACACACATAATGTCAACCACTGAGACTCACCAAAAAAGAAGAAATTGCGAGAAGAAAAAGTGATTGATTATCTTGTTGTGAAATGTTGGTTTTAAGGACATTGACTTCCTGTCTTTATGTCCTAATGTAGCGCCTGTATGTCTCACTGACTCTGTGTACACACAGGTTAACTCATTGTAGCCTGAAAGGGGACAACTTGGAGAGACTGCTTGAGATCCTACAGCAGGGTCCTCAACTGTCTGACCTGGAGTACGTGCCATACACAAACCCAGTCTTACTCACACATTAGCTAACAGACATCTACTTTCCATAAATACCGGCACCAGTGCTTGCTTACACTCTATTGGTGAGGATGCTGAGTTATTCTTTCTTTTGACTGCAGTTTATCAAGTAACCAACTGGAAGATGAAGGAGTGAAGCATTTTGTGGATTGTCTACAAAAGCTTAAAATCACCAGCTATGTAAAGTAAGATACTTTATGTAAAATATTGATTTTGACCATTTTCAGTTCTATATTCATTTGTATTTAACAAATCAAACACGGGGACCTACTTTTTTACTGAAGGGATTGTTAGAAATATAAAAGACGGGAAATTCAGTAATCCCCGTTTCATACATTTAGACATGCAGCTAGACCTGTGGTGTAGCATGCCACAAAATAATACTCAGAAAATAATTAATTTAATAGATGAGAGCCTGATCGACATATGTCTGTTTAGCCAGACTGTTGGCAGATAGGTAAATAGAATATGCAGATGATTAACCTTCTATTTCTCCAATAATTGTGATTGTATTTAGTATTTATATTGTATATTTGATGCATACAATAATGTTTACTGTTCCATATTTAATCTTGTACATTTATGTTTATTGTTACTGTCTTATATCTATTGTTACTTTCATCACAGAGTTCATTGTAGTAATAGTAACATTACACAAATGGGATAAATCTAGAATAACACTTTGCTGGTCTTTAATGTGTCCTCGTGCACAGTTTGAGCAACAATGGCCTGACGCAGCAGGGGCTGTTGGATGTGACCAACACACTGTGTACCTGTGACAACGTCTCTGGTGTAGAAGTCAGGTAGGACTGTGCAGTGTAGAAATGAGTGAATAAAGGGCTAAAATGAAAAAGCAATTCAATTAATTGTGGAAAGCACAAAAAACTGTAAGATTGAACAACGTATTCTTGCCTGTCTTTCTCTTTGTCCATGAACTCAAATGTCTGCCGGTAGTTTGGGAGCAGAGCAGAGATGTCTCATCTGGTTTACACAACATGAAGGTTGTGTAAAAACGCTGAGGTAGGATACCAATCCATCATTACAACAGCACAAGTAACTAGCGAGTCATTGTGCAGATGCTTTCCATTTGATTGATGAAGTGGGGTTGAATGAGGTACTTATCGATAGTCGGTGTATTACCTACAGTGGATAGCGGAGGGCACACTCCCTGTTTGGGGAGTCCTTTGAAAAAAACAGTAATTTTACCTGCAAAGTAAAATGACTGTGTTCTTAAAGTAGTCTTGTGGCTTTAAAGAGAGCACAGATGGATATTACGGCTTCATTTCCCCATTTGAAAGGTCTGTCTGACGCCAAGGTAAAACAATACACATCGGGACGTGCAAACAGCCGTTTACTGTAGTGGATGAGACCTCATACAACCTCACTTTATAAAATCCAAACTGTCCCTTTAACCTCATTTGTTGCACGGCAACACGGCATATGTTCTACAGAACTCATTTCTATAACTTAAAATACCTGTACAGATTTTTCAGGGAAATCTCTACACAGTTTGATCCTTAATAATAACATTTCAGCACGAGATACATCTGAAGTATCAAGTTTCTTTCTTTCTTTGTCATCTGAAAAGGTCGATTAACGGTTTCAGAGCACATTGCGTTCTTCTGTCAGTCAGTATACACCTTTGAAAAGTTTCCATGTGTTGTTTGATTCTTTGTTCTCTCCCCTCCGATCTTTTCTGCCTCTCTGCCAGTGTCACACATAGTGGTTTGGAACGTCACCATCTGGTCAGATTAGCAGAGATTGTGTCTGTCAGTCCCCGTCCAATCACACTGGAGTAAGTACACCTCCATCTTCACACCACTTTATACTGCAGCTCTCAACATATGACAAGCTGCTCTACAACTTCAGCTTTTAAGGAGTTTTGGAAAAGACATTTACATACAAATGTAATTGTTTAAATGAAAAATTCTTTGTCTTTAAAAATAATTACCGGACTTGTTAAGTGTTGTTGATGACGGAGAAAGTGTTGAATTATTTTGTTGTTATTATTGACATTTCTTTATATCAATAGAAATGATCAGTAGGACATCCACTGACTTGTGTGTCTCAGGTTGTCCAGTTCATTTTATGACTCTGAGGTTTGTCCACAGGCTGAAGAACAATTTGCTGCAGTCGGTTTGGATTGAAGACTTTGTGAAACTGTTAAACAGCAGTCCGAGAGGATTCGGCATCAGGTGAGAAGGAGTACAGTATACGGGAATATTTAGTATGTAGCTTGTTTCTTCCACTTCAACCCTAGCAAGTTATTAACCTGAGAGCAAGTTGCGATTGCATACCCTCTCTAATCTTTTTAGCTTTGCTTTTTCTCAGCATGCAATCCATAATGTGTTTCTGACTAAATAGTTGAATGAACTGGTGTAATTGTGAAAACACTGAGCTGTATCACACTTGTTTCTTTCTTGCCAGTATTGAGGAACGTTGGATCAGATCTGAGGAAGCTGTTAGTTTGTTGTGCCGCTGTGTGGATCTCAGCAGCAACATACACACTATCAGGTTAGATATGCACACACGTTGGGAAACTGTACACTCGATGCAGTAAAAGACATGTTCAAACATTTAAACTCACTTTAGAATGCGCACATCGCCATATGTCTGTTTGCATGTTTAACTGACAGTACTATATGCATTTACTTTGCAGGGTTCACCACACCACGCTGCATCTGTCTTTGATGAAGTCCACTGAACTGACCTCAGTCAGGTGATATATTTAGATTGCATATTTAAATAAAGTACCCTCCCACTGACGTCTTATTTATATCTGGTGGGGGGGGGGGGTCTGTGATCTGATTGATCTACATTTCACTTGTTTTTGTGTTTTTAGTGATGACTCACTTTTTCACGTTTACTTGCTCTATACTAAACATCGGATAGCAAAGCTAATACCGAGCAGTGATGCAGAACTCCATCACAGCCCCACTGTTCTACTGGCATAATATCAACTTCATGGTAGCTTGCTTTTAGAAAATATAAATAATGGAATGCAATGACCCTTCCATCTCTCGAAAACAAATCAGGCTTTGCCCGGTAAAGACATCCTTCCTCTGACATGAGCATAGTGTTCGTAAATTGTGGTCTAACGAAACAAAACGTTTGCATAAATTGCACCTTAAGAATCGTTATTCATTTTGACAGAAAACAAGATATTCCCAAATGTTTTGGGGGAGATGAAAGAGCCAAACTTACTGTCCCAGTAGCTGATAACAGCAGGAGAAAGAATGCTACCAGGCCAGGTCCTGGAGGAAGTAAACTCTCTCCTCTCCTCTCCTCTCCTCTCCTCCAGCCTCATTGACTGTGCAGTAGAGGGGTCTCACCTTGCATCTATGAAGAGCATCATCCCGAGGTGTCCTTTACTGACAGAGCTGGAGTTAGTACTCTCTATTTCCTGTATGAATATAATATGCACAAGGCAGTTGCAAGAGAGACATATTTGTAAAACAAAACAAAAGAGGAAGTAAATAAATCCTGTTTGCGCTCATTATTCACAGTTTTTCCCACAACAGCCTGGGCATAGAGGGAGCTGAGTTTCTCTGTTCTGTCCTGCCCTCGCTGCCAAATCTCACTTCTCTCAGGTGAGAGCTTTTTTTTTCACATTGGACGCCGTTATAAATGTCTGTTTTAAAGTTTTAGCATGCCAATCGACTACTTTTGTCATCTGTAGTATTGGTTCCAAAGAGGCTTCTGTGCCATTGGCTCAGAAGCTGTCAGAGGCCTTGCTGCAGGCTACAGCCATTCAGTGCTTAAAGTGAGCTACACATTTTATGACCTGTCTGGAGCATTTCATTTCAATATAATCAAAGATCTCGCACTGCTTGACATGTTTATGAATTCAAATGAAATCTTCATGTTTTTCCCCTCTCCCAGTCTGTCAGGTCATGTGATTCGTGACACAGCAGCCCAGATTATGACCAGAATGTTGCCTCGCCTAAAATCACTCAAGTAAGCATTTCACATTCAGCATAATGATAGCAATGAAGAAGTGAAAATGACATGAACGGATCGATCGCCACCATGTAACATCTATAAAGTGCTTATACAGTGCTGATTGGTTTGTTTGAAACATGTTCAACCATCTCATTAAGTATATAAACATGAGTACTACTGTTGGACTTGTCCTCTCTAGTCTGTCTCACTGTGAGTGGTCAGCGTCTGGAGGGCTGCAGCTCATCACAGTACTGAGAGAGTGTGTCAGTCTGGAGGGCCTTTGGTAAGAGACACACACACACACACACACACACAGGCATATGAATGAATGAACGTGTGCACAAACATGTCTGAATATAGAGTGTGTGCATTTGTGTGTTTGTTCCCAAGTCTGGACTGCTTGCAGCTGAACGATGAGAGCAGGATGTGCCTGGCACAAGCACTAAGGAAAACCATCTCTATACGCAGTCTCAAGTAAGAAACACCATCTGGTCTACTGCAGCGTCCTCATTAGAACCTCTGACCTTTCTGTGTGATTATGAAGGATAATTGAGGGTAATGCTGCCTGTTTATATGTACGCATTAAGTATTTATCTAATATATGGAGCTAAGCCCGCCAAGCTAATTCAGACAGCCGCTTTTACATTTACAACTACAGTTACACGCATGCACTTCACTAACGCATAACCAGTGCCTCTCTAATAATCGGGTCTATTTATGAATTGCTGCTCCCACTTAATTTCCAAAGCTCACTCTCACTCTCACATTACAGCCCCTGGTACTGTCAGCACGGCATACCGGCTTGTCATCGGCTTCACATAAATCTGTATTGGGGGGGGGCACTGACTCCAGATCGATGTCAGTGCTGTTTATACATAATATAAATACACATATCAGCTTTACATGGGTTAGTAAACATCCTCCTCATGTGACAGATATCACCTACTAGTTTGGAACCAATTCAACAATTCCACTGAGCATTTGATTGCTCGTTTGAGCAGTAAATTCCACCCTTTGTTTATGCATTTTGTGTGTGTGTGTGTGTGTGTCTGCCAGGCTAAATAAGATTGTCACAGCGATGGGACCAACACAAGCAAACGGTGTGCTAGATCTCCTAGCTGCTATGGAGGGACTCACACGAATGCAGGAGATAGAGTGAGCATGCTGCACGTAAAGAAATACGATTAACTGAATTTTAGACCGTCATAAAAGGTGATGTCGGATGTGTTGTCGTGTCAGGTTAGAGGGCTGGAGGATGGCCGCTGGAGGAATAGAAGAGCTGACCAGACTCCTTCCTGTCTGGACGGAGCTCAGAAAGATCAGGTAGGCAGGAAGGTCCTCGGCAATACAAGGGTAGTTTAACCCTGTGATGGGCACTTACAGTCATGTCTGGTCTTTTATCAACTGATTTTTGTTAATGTGTCACGTTTCAAAATCTTTTGGAGATAAATATAGATATATTGTGTATTGTTTACTGGATTGTCTTTGATGTGAGAGCCGTAGTCAGTTTAGAAGTTACAAGCTTTATTCATCGCCCAAATAACTGCATTATTGTCAATCAATCAATCAATCAAGTTTTATCTTTATAGCACCTTTCAAACTAATTCAATTCAACGTGCTTTAAAAATGATTGACAAGACTAAAAACACGTAAGTTGAATTAGAGTGAAAATTAAATAGGAAAAAGAATATGTACAGATACTTAAACCATAGCATATACACTGTTAAAAATCTGACTTAACGATAGCAATTATAATAAAAAAGAACAATATTATTAAGGTATTTATCGCCAGGTTTTGTCCTTTCATGGGAACTTTTCATGCAATTTTATCAAGACAAGATGTGATAAAAAATCACGTGTTCCTTAATAAAACCAATCACTTTCCTTTCCTTTGCTTAATAATGTAACGTGATACAAATATTGGCTGCTTCGGTTTCATTGGCAACATTAATGAATTCAAATGAAGCTAACAATCATAGGCATGCCCACTGCTTGACATGTTATTGGACTGTCATCACCTTCTTTATGGGGACCAGCTGCCATTAGCAGCTCGTGTTTCCTTTTTCAAATGTTGGACGAGTGTGGCCTCATTCGGTGTGGCTGCATTTATTTGTTCATTGCCTGTGGTATTGCTGTTGTACTGGTATATCTTTTAGCTTTCACATCTTGCACTTTTATTTTGCTATTTTTATCTGTCTTTATTATTATTGTTGTTGTTGTTGTTGTTGTTGTTTCATTTAAAAAAAAAAAATGTTGTATCTGTTTATTTTATACTATTTTAAAAACGTTCACATAGTGCTACATCTGTGTTTGAAATGTGCTGTTTAAATGAACCAGTCTTGCCTTTATAGTGTGTTATGTCTGCTGCTGCTCGCTTCATGGCCCTTGATTATCATTTGTGACCGTAGCACCACCAAGCGATGGTATCAAAGAAGACACTGACAGATGGCTATGCATACTGCCTCCTAGTTATTGAATCTCTAACTATTTTACTTTTACTGTCGTGTGTGTGTGTGTGTCCATGTGTCTGCTTCCAGTCTATCAAAGAACCTTATCAGCGACCAATCTGGAGACATGCTACTGGAGGCTTTGAACAGCTGTACTCACCTGGAAGAGCTCCAGTAAGGACATGTTTTTATATGTGGCTCATTCCTGTAAATGCTGTTTTGAAAGAACAATGTAAGAGGTGTAAATTATGTCATGTGTTCATTCACGCTTGCACCGCTTGTGCTTGCAATCAGTGACTCCCAGTCTCCTATTGGTCCAATCAACACTTTTTTTTTTCCACATGTAAACATCAATTCGTGTTCATTGCTGCAAAACATTCTTCCATGTAAACTCTTCAGCTGTATTATTTATCATTGTATTATTTCTGTCGTTTGTATTTTGTAAATTAGACATATATCAGTCCAGACTGAAAACATCTGTTTGTGCTTTCTCACAGTCTGCCTAGCAACAGTCTCGGCGATCTCACTGCTGCCAGGATGGCCCTTGTTCTACCATCACTGACACACATCACCGTGCTGGAGTAAGTCACACACGCACTCAAATGTCTTGTTGACGTATAATTTGTCACAAGTGTCCTGAGGCTTATGTCCTTTATGCCAGTGGTTCTCAACTGGTCTGGCTGCGGGACCCACCATCACCCCTTAATGACAAGCCGCGACCCAAATCGAGGAACATTTTCAACTTCTCAAATGTATTTAATGAAAAGATGGTGCAGTTTGAACCCGAGCTGAAATTGTCCTCTTTAGTCGTGGTAGTAGGGAGCTCTCTTGTGCAGATAAATTGTTCCTGTCAGTCCCCGTCCCACACGTTTCACATAAACGAGTAAAACTGTTTTGTTTGTATGTCTGTAGATTCGACCATTTGTAATGTAAAATGACCACTTGCCTTAATTTGAGATGTGGTCTGTTTGATGTCATCCGACATGTCTTCAGTTTGTCTATTTACAAAGTGTCATTTGACAGAGGTATAGTTGTCAGTTTATCCTCTGCTGATATTAGCATTACAAGGCATTGACGCCAAATATTGGTATGGAGTGTGAATAGACGGCACTCCGCTGCATAAAAATCCCCTTCAAAATAAAAGCACAGGATTTATTCATTTTTTTTCAGGCAAAGGCCCGCGACCCACTGAAAACGGGTCCGCGACCCACCTTTGGGTCGCGACCCACCAGTTGACAATCACTGCTTTATGCACATGTGTGTCTTTTTCTAGTATTTCAGAGAACAGGATCGGACATGAAGGATCAGTGAGCCTGTCCGAAGCGATGATGTGCATGAAGAACCTCACCAAGATCTAGTAAGACTCTCAAGCTTCTCCCGCTGTTTTGGAAACCGCAACCCTGATGGATGACGAGATGTACTGATTACGAGCTGTGATAACAACGATAATGTTTCTTTTCTCGTATGGTCTGGCAGTCTGACCTCTGTTGGGACCTCAGAGCTGTGTCCTGTAGCTGCCAGTCTGGCCCACTGTCCCCTCATACAGGATGTGGGGTAAGATTTAAAAGGATCGCATAATACATTTTCAGTAAATAATGATGAAGACAAATATTACAGATTGCTCAAGTATCTCTTCAAAGGTTCACAATACGACAGTGCGCAGTTTACTGGCATCAAATAGCATGAGATTCTAAGTGTTCAAACACATTCCTCTTGTATTCATGCAATCAATCAAGAGGCAGCAAAGTAAATCAGCAGGATGTCAGCAAGGGTTTACCTTGAGCTCAACTGGTGATCTTTGACTTATACATGTGCTCTATCGATCTATCTGGTGGACTGTGTTAACAGGGTTAAATACCCAAGGCCATTGTTGTAGCTCCAACAGTTGAAAACATCATCTGTGTGCTCTGTGGAACCATCTCTGTTGTTTTTGGATCCAGTGGTAGCCTGCTTTCATTACCGCTTACAATCACAACACTGTGTGACGACATTTCACTCACAACTCTCTGGCGTGACAGAGCTCAAACGCAGCGTCATATACAGAAACACTGAGTGAACACCTTGGACGTTTTGTCACGAAATGTTCTCTGATATTCTTCAAAGTCTAATGATACAATCACTAATAAACTAGAGAAGCCACATCTTCATGAAATGGTCACATGAAAACAATCGCATGCTTTTGTTTTATTCACAGCAGTTATCTCAAACACATGAGTGTCGGGTACCAATCCTTTTCATGTGTTTCTTTACAGAACAGGGCGTAACTAACCACGAACTACAGCTTCAACTCGTTGATGGGCAAAACTGACTCTTAGTAGCTTTTTTAGAGGTCATTTGTGAAAGGGTTCACATACTATCTGATTGTTATTAATCTACATAGAGACTTTGATGACGATCAGACCACGTTTCATGGGTGATTTATGCATAAATGTTGGTGGTTCCAAAGCCGTCCCATTCTTGGCGCTGCATATGGGACATAAACATGATTCAAATGTGTGAAGTTTGTCAGCTGTGAGCTGAATGTTAAGAAGGATTGATTGTGTTTGGAGATGCTACACAGCGACGTCTCTCTCTGTTTCTAGTCTGGGATGGAACAGTTGTGGTGATAAAGTGGCAGAGGAGCTGGTCAGAGTTATGCCTCTCTGTCAGAAGCTGAAGAGAATAGAGTGAGTTTGTGAATGCACACACACACACTCATTTTTTGCATTTCTTCAATCTTTGGGACTCAAAGTACATTTTTCCCACTTTGATTATATTTTGTCTTCACTGCAATCAATACAATGTGCTCCTTTGGGTTTAGACTTGCTGTAAATTAAGTTTCTCTTACAGTACACTGACCTAATCACCACACATTCACACTTTGAGTGAACGGTATGAATGTCCAGTATGTTTGTTATTTCTCCCAGTCTGGAGTCGAACGCTGTGAGTGTTTGTGGAGCGGAGGCCCTGGTTCGAGCCTTACAGTCGTGTCCTGCTCTGCAGCTCATCAGGTAAACTTCCTGTCATGGTGTCGCCCTCTTTTTCCCCCCCACTACAGTTTTTAATGTCTTGGTTAACCCATCTACATGTTTCAAACCAGCTGAATTAGTTTTGTTTTTAAGGTACATTTAAAATATTAAGAATATAACATGTTTAGAACCACCATTGTGCTTTTCAGGCTGTGGAGGAACAAGGTCTCCCCCAGTGAGGCCCAGAGGCTCAGTCTGAAGGAGAGGAGGCTGAATTTCTCATCCACCTAATATGATCTGGATCGTTGGACGGTGGCGGGCAGCAGTAACATTCCAGTTCATCAGAGTCTGCAGAGGTGAATCGGTGCTCCAGCTCCAGCATCAAATGGAGTTCACATGTGTTTCCCTGAATCAGAAAAGCATGAGGAATGATCTGACAGCAAATGATGAAGATCTCCATGTGACATTATGTGTAAACCTTCACTCCGTTGTGTATCTGAGGACTGCAGCAGCTGGTGTCTCTAATAGAAGGGTGAAAAGACCACTATGTGGTCTACTATGGGAGAGAACCCTAATCCCCTTTTCCCTAAATTGTAAATAATATTAAGAGGGAACAATACAATTCAGTGCAGCTGTACTGTTGAATTACTGTACTTGTGCTCAGGTTTAATAAAGGAGATGCACTTCTGACTTCTGGTGACTAGTACCGGTAGTTCTCTTGAATATGTTGAATACACTTCGTGTAAGTGTAACTTGAATACACTTTGTGTAAGTTTGGATAAAAGCGTCTGCTAAATGACTGTAATGTAATGTAATGATATTATTTTTGAGACTATTTAAATGTATGAATTTGCACTAATTGGCCTCTAGTTTCACGATGGTAAAGTGGTGTAATCAGCTGACTGTGGGGCGGTGGCAGAATGTTCCACTCTGAGCGTGTTGAACTGAGACACATCTCTTCTGTGTTATCTGCAGACAGCACGCACAGACGGCCTTCCTTATCATAGACTGATGTAAAAAAACAAAATGCCATAAATGACCGTTCAGTAACTGCAACAGACTGTGCACTGCACACAACATGGCGTACAGTTAATGCGTATGCACATGGAAATGGATTTGGTTCTCTTAGACAGCTTATTATTTTGGATCAGCCGCCGCACCTTTTCAGTCTCGTTACTGCCGGGTTTGCACGCACGATCACGGCTCTTTCCGCTGTTCCACACCGCCATGAACCTGGAGGCCATGATATAAAGGGTTTCCAGGAACGTTCATGTGACACAATAGGTATGCAGACTCTGTCACTTTGCACCGTGATGTGTTTACAATAATTAGAGGCCACATCAGTGAAAACACAACAAATCATAAACTCACAGTAAAGGAAGAGTTGATAAGGGAGGACCCCCCCCTCTGTTATCTGCTCTTATTGTCATTTTAGGTTGTGGTCTCTATCCAAATCTGCGTATTTATTTCTGCCGGTAATATTATGCAAAGTTATTGAGTTAGATGTAATTTAAACTGAGAAACCTGTGATTTCTACAAGGACACTGGATTTTAAAGAGCAGAGGCTGAGATTGGTGTAGATTATCCTCCTGAATGTGGTTTTGCTTTTTAAGGTTTGTGATCAGGTTTGACCTCTCACATGAGGTATTGCTTTGACATGAATTTATTCTGACTTGCACTGAGATGGTGATTGAGATAAAACAAATGTATAAAAAATACTACATTGAGTGTTGGCCTTTATTTACGCTTTACCTAATTAGTTTCTTTCTTTATATAATATGTTGTATGAACAAACACAACACAATTTCCATATACAGTACACACGTCATTGTGTTTACATAACTTACTAATGTCATTTAAAAAAAACAAAAAACATGATGTCTCAATATAAGCTAGTTTCTGGAGCACATGAGTAAGTTTCTTTCCTACGCCTTGCACAAAGGGTGTTTTATAACTCACTCATATTTCATTCTGGCTAATGTCAACAGGAGCAGCTGAAACCACAGCTGTGCCTGTCTGTGACAAACTTTGGCGGGACTCAGTCACAGGACTCCCATTCCGTCATGTTGCTCTGGCACTCTCTTGTGGGTTTGCACTGGTAGTGCACACATGGTGCAGTTTCTGCCCCGCTCCTGTACTGAAGGGCCACTCCACTCATTTTCTATTCATGAAGTTCAGCACAAGGGGCACTACTCAGCCAGAGAAACGGCTGTATCAGGTGGTTTTAAAAGTTAGAAAAAAACAAACCCAATGGTGTCATAAGGGTTACCTTAAGGTTGAACAGAAAGCTTGTTACAACCATGAACATGAAAGATTTGAAAAAAGTAGGGATTTTGCAAGGCAGAAAGGGGAAATAAAGTAGACAGTTGAGTTGCATGTGATAAATGTAGGTTCCAGTATTTTGGGGATAAAAGTCTAGATATCTTGGCCTCTTATGCCTCAATCATGACCATTCTATTTTTAGACACCTCTCCTGAGTGCCCCCCCCCCCCCTAAGGATTCACAAATATACCGAAACAAATTGTAGTAGAATTCCCAAAGTAATCGAGATGTTTTATATCTGAATTAATACTGTATACCCTCGTTTTCCTTGTGTCCATTTTGAATAATCTGTGTTTGATTAGCTTTTACTGGAAATGTTATGTTATCAGTCTTCATCAGGGTTTAAAGCGCAATGAGGACAGGTGACTTCTCACATGGCATGTGAATGTTGTGGCAGTGAAAATAGATGAAATACATATACTGTAACTAACTCGCATGTCCTGGAAAAAAAATTTAAATATATTTAAACACAGATTTACAGATTAAGGACAATGACGTGAAATAACAGTGAAAAATGACAAAATATGTGCCAATATTTAAAATACTACTACTTCCACCACTGGTAATGTAACTGCAATGTGTTGAAAAGTAATGAACAAATGTAGATGGCAATACCTGTATTCACCACAAGAGGCCGCCACGGTAACGATAGACCAATAGATTCCCCAGAGAAGATTTTAAAATACAATATCATATCATAGATATCATAGAAACGAAAGGCCACTGTGATGTATGCTGGCCATGAAAACAACACTCGTCAGTGTCAAGTCAACAGGTAATATAAAAAACTATATCTGGTTCTGCTTGTACTTGAACAACAACATTAAACACTTAAGACGGAAGCGCTTTGAATCTACTTGACAGCGACGCTTTTAATTTGTAAGGGGATCTCGCGGTACTTCCGGTCGTACGCTAGAATGGGGAGCTTGATGCAGCTCGGTCTATCAGTGGCGCTGGGCAGAGAGAAACAGAGTCCAGGTGGCTACGAGGATGATTTACGTTCACACACTGTTGCGCCTTCCAGGATACACGGGATAAACATGGCAACAGCAACTTCAGTTTTCACCCTTTGCTAGAAAAGAAAAGGGTTTTTTTATTTCTCCTCACTGAGCAGAGTAATCTAAGAAATTGCAAACTGAAAAGCGGAGAAGAAGTTTGACGTCATTTATTAAGGTAAGTGTGACACCAGTTTTCCGATTTGGTTTCTCGTTGGTATTGATTTGTGGAGAATTAACAGTGAGCTGGTGTTAGATGGATACTGAGGAGCTGTGACACGCTCACTTGTCAAAATGACTTCAGCCAAAAATGTCCAGTCTGCGCTGGTTAGAGGTGAGGGAGAAGGATGTGACATTTGATTGTTTTTACATTTTACGTTTGTGTGTGTGTGTGTGTGTGTGTGTGTGTGTGTGTGTGTGTGTGTGTGTGTGTGTGTGTGTGTGCGTGCGTGTGTGCGCAGGTGTATGAAGGTGAGTTGCTGCTTTCCTGTTCAGATCTATTTTCAATTTACATTGACAACACTCTAAAAATGATTACTGTTTATATTCTGCACTTAATTTCTATTGCCCACTTCGGCATGTCATTCGACCTAATGACTGTGCAGGGTCTTACTCTGCTATTAACAAGTATGACACGGCTTCCATGCTCTTCTGCTCGTCAGCCAGTGCCACTGAGCCCGCTCGCTCTCTTCTCTCCTGTCCTCCTGCAGAGAGGTGACTCAGGTGTGCATGTGAAGTGTGAGAGGGTGTGAACGTCTTCAGCAGGGTCAGTGCAACCCAGAGACCTGCACTCAAGGCTGCCAGGTCTCTATAGTTTGGCAGGTGTGTGTATCATCCTGCTGTATATAGTCCATGCGTTCCTGTAGAGCACTCAAACATGCAGGACAGTGCTGCTGCACTCTCTTACACACAAATGGTCGCTTGTGTAATGGCACACTAAAAGGGTCAACGTTGTTTGCAGCCGCAGGAAATAGATCCAAGCAGAGGAGGCATAAGCAGCTTTTGGATTGGTACTGGAAGACAGTGACATTATTTTTATTTTTTTCATTATTGTAGGTGATATGCCTTGAGTTTATTCCTGATCGAATTAAAACACGTGATTGAAAAGCATGCCACACATTGCCAGAACAGAATATAGCACAGAGCGCTTGAGCAGTAGACTGATTGATAACAGCTCTGATAACCATTCTTGTCAATTAAAGGCAGGATGTCCTCATGTGTGATATGTGTAAGTGTCTGTTAATAACAGGTGCTCACAGACATTTTGTGTCTTTCATTTTCAAAAGCTCATCTTGGGGGAAAGAAAAAAGGCAGTGGGGTCTTTAATTCATCATCACCCACGATCAATTATCAAAGGGTTGAAAGTGTTTCAGCCAGTCAAAGCAAGCTTTTCACCACCTATGAATGAGTGAGTAAATGAATGAAAACATTACAATGGTATTTTCAGTACATCACCACTACCAGTGTGACATCACAGGAGCAGACCGGGAGGAGCACGCTGGTTATGACACATTAGTATCTTAGCAACAGACAGCATCATTTTAGCTTGCCGCTCTGAGAACAAAACCACACCCCGATGGACACGAGGTGCTCTGCCGTTTATCTGTCCTTGAAGCCTCTAATTATTATTTCAAATATCACCCAAGTTATTCCTGAGAACATCATGTTCAGGCACAGTTTGTTTTTTATACAAAAAGTGTTTCAAGACATATTTCCTCTGTGTGGTGGCGTTCCCTGAAATTCATGATTTTGCCTTCTGTCAGTGTAAGACAGGGGTTCTTAACCTTTTTGACCTCAGGGCCCAACTTTTCAAGTACAAAGTCCCGGGGCCCATTCACATATTAACACGATCCGTTTAACTAATTGATCTCACTCTTGGTTTGATTTGTATTCAATAACTATATTGTTACCTGTTCAACTCCACCCCTATTTTGGAGCAAAACCGCCTAAAATGACATACCCAAATTAAAATGGCTGTAGCTTCTGAACCACTCTGACTATATGCACCAATGAAATCTTTCTAGACAGAAAACCCCCTAAGGTTCCTTGTGGAACTGTCAGAAAACCTGTACGTCATACAGAAACAGAGCAGTGGGCCCTTGAAGTCAGTAAAAATTGAAGATTTTTGTCCGCATAAAATAAAAAAGTATCTTTCAGTATAAATAACTGCCGGTGGCTGTATCTGTACTGGTAAAGGACAGTATAGGGCTGCAACTACACTATCAGTGAACAACTGCCTCAAATTTGAAGAAGATTTGACAAAGTATGACCATTCTACAGAGTTTCTTCCATGAAGAGATCCAGGCGGAGCTCTAAAAGGATATTTGGAGACCCAAATGGACACATGGTAACCAAATGATATTCGGACACACTAAAGGTGTTTCTCCCTTTATATATTGATGTAATATTATTTTCCTTTTATTTTTAGCCTTTGCAAATTGCAAAAACTATATATATATATATATGGTCGAAGACATGGTGTGTGAGTAGCAGACTAGCTGTGCGTAATGGCTGCGACAGAGTGCACGATCGAGTATGCAGGTAGCTCATTTACACAAAGGTTATACGTTGGTTTACGGCTTACGTAAGAAACAGTTCAGGTTTGCACTATAAGTACTAGCGTTTTCTAAAGCCATTAGTTCCATGGTAACATCCGCTAGCACGTTGTAATGTCTGTTATGTGTCTTTTTCCGTCGAAATGCTGCAAGATCCGACTTGCAGCGGTTATGGCAACTTTAGACAGTGTGTGTTTGGGCTCCTTTTGTGAAAAATCCATAAGAAATGAAAGAAAATAGATGTTTTCTTTGCAAAGATGAGGTTTTGGGGCATGCTGGGATACCAAACACGGACATGTTTTGTGACGTAGTTTGCGCAAGCAAGCCGTAGGAACGGAAGGGGAGGGGATTGAGGACGCCGGCGTCATCGCGGAGTTGAACAGGCAAAACCCTTGTCAAATAAATTTTTATTTTTTTATTTATTATACTATATTGATCCCTTTAAGGGGGAAATTTGTCTCTGCATTTGACCCATCGCTGTATATAGGGAGCAGAGGGCTGCCAATGACAGGCGCCCGGGGAGCCGGGGGTTCAGTGCATTGCTCAGGTACACTTCGACACGTGACACGTCCCAGTCGACCCTCCGTTCACAAAGCCATACTAAAGAAAGTCAGGATTGTACTTGCGCACACATTTAGACTTTTGGGGGGTATGGCACCACTGTCGTCTTCATTTTTTATTTTAAAAACGTATCCATGACTTTCGCTACAGGCTAGCGGCTAGCTGCGTGTCTTCTTCTGCTTTTTGGAGCGTGTTAAACAACTGACTGACGCATTACCGCCACCAGGTGGTGGGAAGCTATATTGTAACTGAGCGTCTCATGGATAACAGTGATATCTCTGGTGTCTTCAATTGATAACCTATGCGGCCCTCGCGGCCCACAGGTGCAAGACTGAAAGTTTTTTGCGGCCCTCTAGGTGGCGCTCGCGGCCCAATAGTGGGCCGCAGCCCCATGGTTAAGAATCACTGGTGTAAGACACTCACATTTACCCCTGTAAAGCGTTAAGACTCATAACAAGTAATTGCACCTTCTCCTGGACACCAGCCATAGCTGTGTATGTAAACAACAACCTACAGTACAGTACAGTTCACAGAGATCAGGTTCGGTAAACTTGTAATCTTTAAATGTTTTTTGCAGCTATAGTCCTGCACAACTTATGACACTCCCAGCAGCCTCTGCTGTACTTTGTTTCTAGTGTTACTAATATTAGCGCTGAGAGTTCTGGGAGAGGATGTGGACATGGTGGAGGAGTACAAGTACCTGGGTGTGTCCATTGACAACAGACTGAACCAGCTCCGCTGTCACAAGGACAGAGAGACATTCCTGCCCTCTGCTATAACACTTTACAATAAATCACCTCTGGCCAGATCATCATCCTTCTGATGACTACAACAACGCTACCCGGTTGTTGCTTGTTGTTGGTGATCCTTGCACTACTGTTTAGTTTACCTAGTTGTTAATTTAATACCATTCTAATTCATTGTATATATATTGTGCATTTTTCCATTTTTATTTTTTATTCTATTTTATCTTATTTTTTATAATTCTATTTCTTCAAATTCAATATCTGCTCTGTTATTTTATTGTGCTGTATATATTTGCATTCCATACATAATATTTTATATTCTATTTTACTCTGTAAATTGCTGCTGCTATAAACTAATTTCCCGCAGGGGATGAATGACGTTTATATCTATCTATCTAAAACTCTGAACCAGAGGTCTCCAACAGGGGGTGAGTGACCCCTCGGGGGTCCTTGGAGTTACTGCATTGTTTGACAATGTTTATGATAATAATAATGTTGAGAATGTTTTTTTTTAATTAAAATGTGTCTGACAATACACACAACAGTAACGTGAATCCAACTTATTATTAGCAAAGAAAAGCAAAACAAAAACAAAAAAACATTTGATTTACAACTCATTGATGTCACATGAGCTAGCTAATGCTAACCCATGCTGACACCCATCCATAACGGTAAACAAGTAGCTACATGTTATTATTTTAATAGCTTAGTATTGTATGCACCATAAAAAGGTATGCTAATTCATGGCACTTTAGGCAGCCCTACGTGTTATTGTAGTGTATTATGCATAACAAGGTTATACGTGTTACGGGGTCCCTGCTCCGTCTCTATCAATAGGGGTCCTTGGCCTGGTAAAAGTTCCTGCTCTAAACTAAGCTGGTGAACTTAATGAACATTGTACCAGTTAAACACAAGACTGTTCGCATCCTTGTGCATTATGCTCAAAGTGCCAAGAAACAGCCAGTGTGGGATGGTGTGTGGGCATGTATGAAACGAGTTGTTTCCGCTTATGTCTTTGTTTTCTGTGCTCCAGGGTGATTAATTGTGACCTCAGACCATGGCCTACACTCTGGGCTCGACCACTGACGGCCAGACGCGCAGTGTCGGACCTCAGCACTGTGTCACCCGGGTGGAGCTGTCCGTCACCGCAGCCAGCCTGCTGGACCGAGACGTAGCCTCCAAGTCGGACCCGTTCTGTGTTCTCTTCCACGAGGTGGATGGAAACTGGGTGGAGGTAAGGATAGAGGGATGATGGCGGGGTAGGAGAGAAAACGGACAGATGGAGAGATAAGTGGAGGAAGCGATGTGCTGGAGAAAAAAAAGACAGGAGTGAAGAAAAGGCACGTTTTGTCTTCTTAAAACAGGTGGTAAAATGGAGAGAAATCAGCAGGGGGATGCAAATGGCAGATTGGTGGCAAAAGGCTGAACAGAGATAATATAGTAATGTTTGGATCATCAGGAGTCAAACCCATTGCTGGTGCTTCGCCGTGCTGTTTATTTCAATGCCAGGGAGGCAGAGAGAAGAGGATAAAAGCGAAGCAAAAACAAAAAGAAGATGTAAATGGAGGATGGAGAATTGTAGAAGTGTCAGAAGTGCTTTCCAGGTCACGTCCACCATGCTGGTTCTGCCAGCAAAGAAAGACCAAAGGATTTTGTTTGTTGTCTTGTGTTGCTTTGCAGACGGTTATATGTGGTGAGCCAGAGCCAAACTCATGATGTCTTGACCATCTGGCACGAGCCCCGGCGTGCTGAGCCCAGTAGGATGTTGCAACGTTCCTGAACGTTCTTCAAACGTTGAACTGGCAACGCACAGAAGCTATCAGGGCTGCCAAGTTAATTATACAAGGTTCCACAAGTAGGTTCCATAATGTGCCAAGATAAGCTTATCTCTGATATATCTGTATTAGTGCGTCCTAATCTATGGTTTGTACAAACTAGTACATATTCGGCACAGTCTAGGTCAGTGGTTCTCAACTGGTCTGGCTGCGGGACCCACCATCACCCCTTAATGACAAGCCGGGACCCATATTACTAGACTTCTTGAATATAGATATACCCAAATTGGGTATATCTATATTCAAGAAGTCTAGTAACGTCTCTGTGTAGTAAACTGTCAAATCAAATAAAGAAAGCACACATCAATTATATTTTAACAAATATTCTCATTTTTCAAATTGAACTGGATGGATTATGAATAATACATGGAAATACATGAATAAATGTTCTTCTCATTTCAAGTAAAATATTTTTCTCATCTTCCAAAAAGAGAAAGCAGTGTTGGAAGAATTCACTTATATGAGTCTGTCTAGTCAGAGTCTAATGACTCTGGTCATTTTCTCTTTTGGAAATCGTCCTATGATTTGACTTTCACATCTCACAGCTCAATAGTCCTGCTCTGCTGTCTCTATCCTCATCTCTCCCCGTGTGTCACGGTGTGTGTACATCTCACTCAAGTCAGGAAACTTGTCAGAATACTCATATTTGATTGGCTGAGCTGCATCACGTGATGTGATTCACAACGCATTGGTCAGTGTTTTTCCTGCACCGCTGAACAAGTACCGTAAATGCTGGAATAATTCCGCTGCATAAAAAATGCCCTTCAAAATAAAATCACAATATTATTTTCTTTTTTTTTTTTTTCAGGCAAAGGCCCGCGACCCACTGAAAATGGGTCCGCGACCCACCAGTTGAGAATCACTGGTCTAGGTGGCCCGGTTAAACCTTGTTATTTTGTTCATTATGGCCTCGTCTTTCATGTAAACTGCTGAGTACCACACAATGTGCTTGTCAACCTTGTTCACATTATATGGGATGAATGATTCCCATGATTGTGACGATTGTAACATGTGAGGGTTAGAAACACACTGACATTACAGTACAGACACGTTACAGACGTAACAGTAACATGGTGGACCAGAAATAGCAATGAAAAGTGCACTTAAAGCCACACACGTCTGATCAGACCTGACGTCTGACTGTGTAGGCATATATCTACAAGCTGTGCTTGACTGGCATGTCCATGACTCTACAACAACTACCATTAGTGAAAAAAAGAAGCTTTGTTTATACTGGCCACAAGAAATGTAATGAATTCCCTCAAAAATGCAAGTACATTATTATTGTAGAGGGATGCTAAATCTTTGCTTTCAACAAACAGTGTTATCAACTTAGTTTCTGGGCATGCACAGTGTCTCATTGGTTAACAACAAAGCTCAAACAAGAAGGTGCTGGGCTCTCTGTGTGCAGTTTGCTCGTCCGCTCCATGTTCGCTGCCTCAGTCCAAAGACATGCAGGTTACAAGCTTGGTCACATCAGGATTTAAAGCTGCGAAATTTCACGGCAACCACTGAATTAGTGCATCCACACCGAGGTGTAATTAGCTGAGAAATTGCTCAACGTAGAGTTCAACTTTGGTGAACTCTGACAAGGGTATTCACGCAGTTGACCAATAGCAAGCCATCAATACAGGGGACACGACAGAGTCCAAAATGGAGGACGTTGCTGCAGCTTGTTAGCTGTGTTGCACCGTTCACTTTTATTTAACCTTCTCTGTCGGAAAAAAACAAAAACAAAAGACGAACCACTTCAAGGCTGTTTTGAAACAGCATTTGAACTCCATATTTTGAATTGACCGCGTGATCTTTGTCCTGTTAGCTAATCTACAGTTAGCCGGCGTGTTAGATCACAGAGCTTTATTTTCCCTCTTCAATAACTTTTGTATTGAACAAATTTGGCTTGCAATAGTGACCTGAACGGCATTGGGAAGCAGAACAGTGAAGAGAAAATAGAGCGACGCTCCGACAACTGTTGTGACCGACGAGCGATGCTTGCAGTGGTGCTGAGTCCAGGGCAGCGCTTTGCACTTCGTGTTCTGTTGTACACCAACATGTGCTGTGAATGTATGATTTGACACAGCATTTGCAGGGTGCAGAAAAACAACAACATGAGCGCTAAGTTAGAGCTGCTAAAGAGGAACATGGTGATGACCTTTTGGCTTGTGTAGGCTGCTGCCTCAAGGCTTCTCTGTAGTGAACAGCTGGTCAACATGGCAAACTGGCTTTTTTGTATGTGTGTGTGTGTGTGTAGGCGAGTGCCTCGTGTTGTAGCTAGCTGTCGGTCAGCAGGGCATGTGGCTCCGATGTGAAATTGCCAACGGTTTCTATGGCAACGGGAAGGGAAACAAAAGCTTAGTGCTTCTGGAGTGAGGGAACGATGGAGGAGGCGAAATGAGGCCCGAACCTTTTTCTCGCTCTTTTTCTCGCTCTTTTTCTCACTTCCTCTGATTCCCCCCTCCTTTGTCTTCTCTCTCCTCCTTTCTCCGATTGTCTCTTTCATTTCTGTTACCAGTCTTCCCCCCTCTGTCTCTCTCCATCTCACTTTCTGTCTATCCTTGTCTGTCTTGTGAGATAGAGGTGTGAGAAGCAGCTGGGCCCATCAGGGGGGGGGAGAGAGAGAGAGAGAGAGAGAGAGAGAGAGAGAGAGAGAGAGAGAGAGAGAGGTAAGAGTGTTGGAGCGAGGAGGTGTGAGAGAGAGAGGGAGATGGGAAAAGGCTGGAGGGAAACAGAGGGTGAGGGGAAAATTAGCGTTAGAAAGAGAAGTTCGAGAAGGAGAAGAGGAAGAAGGAGATAGAAAAAGAAGTGAGAATGAACAGAATGATGTAAAGAGGTGAATGAAGGAAACCACGATGTCAGATTATGATAACGGCTGCAGATAGAGCGGCTTTAAAGAACATGATGGGCCTAATATGGATCTCTGCTATGTAAAGGACGTGGCACCCAGTTTGCAGACGGCTATTCCTCCCATTTCCTTTTCTCTCTCTGAACTATAAATCCCTGTACTAATCTCAACACGTTGTCGACACAGATATACGAGTGAGAACTCAGTGGGGTTTAAAGTCACATCTTACCTTATGTAGACTTGTAATGTCATTAGCTGGATCCATTTTTACGATACTTAACCGCGCTTTAAAGGATATTTCTATAGAGTAATAACAATAATATTTAAATGTGTCTAAAGCTTTGGGTTATGACCAAATACCTGCAAAACGAATGGCATTCCCATCAACTTTATTTGTACTTTCTGTTTATGCTAATTAGCGAATGTTTGCATGCTAATCAAAGATGGCGAACGTGGCAAACACCATACCTGCTTAACGTTAGCATGTTATTCTCGTTGCGAACACGTTAGCATGCTGACATTAGCATTAAGCTCAAGTTATGGCAGTACAAGCACTATGGATATATTCAGAAAAATAGAGCCTCACAGAGCTGTTTGCTTGGCTGTAGACTCTTTATATTGTTTTTCAGGCCTTGGTGGAGAACTAAAGCACCCAGCAGGTTTACTGGAGACTTAAAACACAGCTGCTAAAAGTGAGTTTTTTCGTATTAATATCGTTAGGATATTGCATTTGCTTGACCTTAACCTCTTGGCACTTTTTATACAGTTATGATGCTCCACTGGACGTTGTTTCAGCAGTACTAACCAGCTTCTGCAGTACATTGCATAGTGGAGTATTTAAGGACAGTTATTTATTAATTTCATCTTTTGTTGCTCTTGTATTTCCTTACTGGTGATGGAGAAGTTTAATCCAACAGAGTGTTAAATGCAGTAGAGAGTCCAGGCTGCCAGAGACTAAAGTGCGTTCATCCTCAACTCATTTTGGTACAGAAATGACAGTGTGGTACAGAGCAGGGGTCACCAACCTTTTTGAAACTGAGAGCTACTTCAAGGGTACGTAGTACGAAGGGCTACTTGTTTGATACAAACTTCCTGAATAACAAAGTTGCACAGATAACCTTTTAATAATAATAATAATACATGTGAAGAGACTGTCTGATCACATGTCAATGTTAATTATTCCTCACAATAGTTATTAACAATGATTTACACAACAATGATGGTAGGAAACACACGAGTGCTATTATTTAGAACATGTCCCAGCGGGCACCGTGTTGGCTACCTCTGGTACAGAGAGATGGTGGATGTGAAGGAGTCACAGACAAACTTGCATTGGCCGATACAAACAAGTTATTGGTGCCTTTTCAGTGAACATGACTAAATCCACTAATGTTCATGTGTTTGATTTATTTCTTGTCTTAAAAGTTGTCCTCCTTGTTTCTTGTCTTTTAGCTCGGTCGCACTGAAACAGCGGTGAACAACTTGAACCCAGTGTTTGGGATGAAGTTTCATGTGGACTACCACTTTGAGGAGATCCAGAAGCTTCGTTTTGCCATTTTCGATGAAGACAAGTGTGCCACGCAGCTCTACGAACACGACTTCCTGGGAGAGTTCATTTGCACACTGGGATTGGTATGGAAGGATTTCTCCTTTCCCAGTTCAAAGTTGGTTTTGTATTAAATAGGATGGCAGAGTAGAAGTTGCCGTGAAATGTATTGACCCTCGTGTGGCCTATGCTACCCGACCCCAAAGTCTCGATCCCCATCAGTTCACTCAGCCTGCTGTTCATCCCTCAAAGTTGGGAGTTGGAAAGGCTAGAATAAAGATCAGTGGTTCAAACCCACATTTCTTTAGTTTTGTGTTTCGTCTTAGTGTAATTGAGTCCCGTCCTGTGTCTCTCTCTAATTGTCCATCAGATTGTGTCCAATAAGAAACTTCACAGACCGCTGATCTTAGCCAATGGGAAGCCAGCTGGCAAAGGATCCATTACGGTGAGAATAATACTGCCGCTCTCTCTGTATCTTTAACTCCGTCACACAGACACACTGAATCGTATTATCAGTGGCTGTTGGTCATGTGGATGCAGTCGCTGCTGTTCACTATAATGGCACGTCTGCTATTGTCTATGATGATGAACACAGTGATGATGAAGATGTTGTTGATTCTGTGATTGTTGCTGCTGCAGTACCCGCTGATGACCATGTGAATGTTAATAGTTGCCAGTACTTTTTGCTGCAGCTAATGTTGTGCTGTAATTATATTTTAGATAACAGCTCAGGAGCTGTCTGACAACAGAATCATCACTTTGACCCTCAGTGGGCGTAAACTGGATAAAAAGGTAGGCAGTTAGACCCACTCACATGCACACACACTCTGGATGCAAGCAAGCACGCACACACACACACACACACACACACACACACACACACACACACACACACACACACACACACACACACACACACACACACACACACACACAACACACCACACACACACACTGTGCATTAGAGAAACACATAGTGCTTCAGAACACACACGCAAAGCCCAGTAAGCCCACAAATAAACAGGACATGTTTTCACACCCTTCACCTTTGTTTGCCAACTAATTGGGTGCACAGATAGTTGGAAAGGAAAACCATGCAGGATTTATTTATTTATTTTCACAACAGTTTATTCTCATTCTTGAATCTACGGAGCAGCTGCCGGTGTTTGGTGGAGGGAAGAATGACAGTGGGTCAAAAACAGCACAGCTTGAATTGTGATTTGAACAATGCTGATGTGTGCCTGCTGTGCACCCTCTGGTTAAACCACCAGGATAAACACATAGCACAGTCATTGCAGGAATGCAGAGCACCTCGTATAGTAAATGCAGAGCACCTCGTATAGTAAATACATTAATACAACTAACATGACGAACCGAACAATACGTTTGAATTATGAAAAAAGAAAAGAAAAGAAAAAAAAGAAAATAATCTTTTTTTTTAAACCTTTATTTAACCAGGTAGTCCCATTGAGATAAAACAATCTCTTTTGCAAGGGAGACCTGGCCAAGACAGGCAGCAACACAAGAAACACATAGTTAGACTGAAAAACACAGAACAAGACAAGTTAAAAGAAATTAAAAGTTATAATACCAGTATAATATAATAATAGTAATAGTATAATAATACTAGTGCATTTGGAAAATGCAGAAGCTTAAATTGTGGGAAAAATTATGTTTTCGGTGGAGCCACTGTTCTCAAACTGGCAACCCACATGACATAACGGACAGCGTGCTGACACATGCGTTGCTAAGAAGACACCCCAGAAGATGGGTCACTCAGGTATAGTCCCATCATTGTTCAAAGTCAAAGAATAACTTTATGATGTTAGTTGTAATGAATAAATATATTTTAAAATCAAGTACATTTCTCTGGCATTTATAGTTTTCTGCTGTACCGAAATGTACCGAACCGTGGCTCCACTGTATCGTACCGAAACCAACCGTGGATTTTGTGAACCGTTACACCCCTAATATATATATATATATATACCGTATATATTAAATAATTAGGAGAAAACAGGACAAGACTTAAAATGACAAACTATCTGTTCTGTGCAGGACTTATTTGGGAAGTCAGACCCCTACCTGGAGTTTCACAAACAGGGAGAAGATGGCAAATGGATGCTGGTGCACAGGACTGAGGTGAGTCATCAGTGGGGATTAAAAGCACCTTTATCTAACTGTCATTTATTGTCAACCGTGAGTGGTCATTGTCAGCTAAACCAGGTCTTACAGAAGGTCATACACTGTAACTTTAAGAGTACAGCCCCAAGTGTTGGTAATTCTGCTGTGGCTACAACGACATTATTCATCTGCTGCTGTGTAATGCAATGATTAGCTGCCTCTTCTTTTTATCTGTGACTTCAGGTCATAAAGAACACTTTGGATCCAGCATGGAAACCTTTTACTGTGCCGCTCATTTCTCTCTGCAATGGAGATGTGGACAGAAACATCAAGGTCAGAGTTTCATCTGTTACAAAACTGGTGTGGTGTTGAATTTCTACTTTATTAAATGTTAGCAGTGCAGATTGACAGGATGTAGCACGCTAATGCACTCGTTACCAATGCATTAAAGTCTGATCATGTTGTTTCATTATCAGATGCTGTGTTGTTATTACAAATAGTAAATAATAAAGTCCATGTCCAAGCCCAACATTTTTACAGTTCATAAAGAATGTCACCAATTATTCATGTTTTAGAATAGTAAGTTTTTGGATGAGCTGCATGGAGAAGTGTAAAGAGAGCATAAATACCAGAGAAATAACCACTTGAGTCTCAAAGAGGAAGCTAAACAAGCTAACCCACTTGATTGTAAAATGTAAAAGGAGATGGCGTGAAGTGCTGTGTTCTACACAACGACAGGTCCTGTGTTACGACTATGACAATGATGGAGGCCATGACTTCATAGGAGAGTTTCAAACCACGGCTGCCAAGATGAGTGAAGCCCAGAACTCAGTGGAGGTAAAAAATATTTGACATTCGTGTGATTAAGTGTGGCTTTTTTTTTGTTAGTTCAATGTAATGAAATCTGTCACATGGGTGAATTCAGGCAACAGGGATTGGACCCAAACACAGATGAGGGAATAAAATGCAGGTGAGGCGGAGGCTGGGAAAGGCAAGGCAGAGCAGATGATAGAAGTGGGGACAGGTGTGTAGATGGGTGGGGTAGTCAGGTGAGGAGGAAGGAGAGTCATAGGCATCTGGTGGATGGATGGAAAATGGCAATAAAGGGGCCAGGGACATAGGTAATGTGGGACAGAGAAACAGACCGTGACAGGATGTAATTGTACTTAATTGCTAAATCCTGGATAACCTGAATGTTAGCTGGAACTTCAATTTTTTCAGTGTTACAATTTTGTCAATGCCCTGCAATAAACATAAAAGGTGAATTTGATTTTTTGTTTTTTCAGCGATACTGAATTGGCCACAACTCTGCCCCGTACTGGCTAATTTACAGTTTAAATGCATTGAGTCGCATGTGTCAACAGTGAAGCGGGAATTATCATGCACAGATTTGTATTGCTGCATTCACACATTATGGCCACCGAGGGCTTAAGTCTGAGCTGCTAATGAATACATACTATTGAGACGTATTCTTTTCACATTTGCATTTCTGGTAAGATCTAAAGCTGCAAGGATCAGAAAAACTTTCATTCATTAGTAGCTTTGTGTGTTTGTGAGTAAATGTGTGTGTGTGTGTGTGTGTGTGTGTTCATTTCTGAAACTGCGTGTGTGCATGTGCCAAAGCAGCCTCATGACTTATTCTCCCACTGAGTCTCTTCATATGTGGTAATGATGTGGGGACTCAGACACACACACAGACACACAGACACACACAAAATAACAAGATGGGGGATGGAGAGAGAGAGAGAGCGAGAGAGACAGTGTGAAAAGAAGGATGAGAAAATGAGAGGTGCTTTTGAGATGTAAAACAGCCTTTTGCTGAGCCCTAGTAACACGACAAGGCATTTAGAGCTACCTGTCATATGAACCACCAGCTGACTCAAGGCATGTGAGGCTGTGTAGTGTGAGTGTCGATGTGTGTGTGTGTGTGTGTGTGTTTGCATGTCTCAAATGTATCTTTTCACCAAACGTATTGCTATGTAATGTGTGTTTGTGTGACTTACAGTATTAAAGAGTCGTTTTCCTTTCGTGTTCGTCAGGTCAAATTAATTCACAAAGTGTTTCTGATAAAGAGTATCTTTGTTTTAAATGTGGGTTTCCACATAGACTACTAACTACACCACTATAGAATAGTTTGCTCATAATGCATCTCAAAGTTTGACTGTCAGGTTATAGTTATTGTAGGCGGCGTGTGGAATACATGCAGATCCAAGTCAGCTTCTCAGTCGTCTGTTCATTTCTCCCCCATCTCACCGATTCTTTACAACTGTGCTGTCAACTCTACTTTTACCATCGATACTAATGCTTGTTGTCTTTTTTATTCTCTGCAATTGTATTTCTGTCTATTCAGGTAGAGTTTGACTGCATCAACCCCAAGAAACAGAAAAAGAAGAAGAATTATAAGAACTCTGGCTTCATCATTGTCAAGTCATGTAAGGTAAGGATGGATGGATGGATGGATGGATGGATGGATGGATAGATGGATGGATGGAAGGATGGATGGATGGAAGGATGGATGGATGGATGGATGGATGAATGGATGGATGAATGGTCCTGTCATTTTTCAGCAGCATCCATGTTTGCTTTGCAATCTTAATCCTTGGTTGCTTCTGAATGATGACTACTGGTATTGGGGCAGATCGTGTATATCATACGACTCATGGTTGGGTTCTCACTGTTATACGATAGTTAGCCTGGCACATAGACCTATGGAATCACATGCAAAGCATATTTCCCACTTCATCTCTCCCTGTGCCGTTTTATTGCGTTTGCGCCCTGCAGAATCCACAGTTGAGGTATTACACCAATTAATGTGCAATTGCTGTAATGTTCAACATTTAAGAGTGGAGTCACTCCAAAAAAGGACACCGGCGTTGTTCCAGTTTCAAGCTTTCGATTTTAGTTGCCGATTCATTTTCTGTCAATCGACTACTAATTGTATCAGCTCTAAGTTCAGTGTTAATCTCAAAAGTAATTAATGCCGGTTTAAGCTACCTCAAGGTGATTGTTATCTGTTCAAGGTGAATTTAGAATATCAACAGGATGAATTAAAAGACAAAACAGAACTCTCTTGACTTTCCACAAAAATCTCTGCACGTCTCGTCACCTCATGATGACCCATCCTACTATCGACTCAATAGAACATTTGATTAAACCATTGTGGTTCTGACACACTTCTTATTGGGTGTCTTTAACTCCCTCTGAATAATTCATTTGTACGGTGACGTTGAGCCCCAGAGAGGACACATTTAGCTGAAACACAGACTCTTTAGATTCCCATTGGAATGACATTAGAGCTGTGTGCATATGATGACAAGCTTTCACAATTGATTCTTTTCCTTCCTCTTCTTTTCATGCTCACAACCATGAACACGCCTTTGTACGGGCATGTTCATACACACATACAGCAATTTACACGTAGACACCCAGCGCTTGCACGAAACCGCTAATACAGTAATTATATTTGTTGGCTGTCGGGCAGGGATTAGACTGACTGTAAAATCCATGCTAAATATTCATTGTAATTGGAGTGGAAATTTTGGCTTGACAAGATAATAATTGGTGCTCCATTGGTGGTACCTCGAATCAGAAAAATATGGGTTGTTTTGTCATTTAAAATATTGTTTAAATGTGTTTAGTTCAGTTGTTTACTACATATGGTGTTAGAATAAGTAGACAATTAGTCAGACTGCACTTTGAAAGAGACGGTTCAGATCTTTTCAAGTAGGGTTGTATGAGGCACGCCTCCAGTTTAGAGTACCAGCACAAAAGCAAAGAAATGTACTCCTCTGGATGAGGGCAGCAGCAAAACATATTTTAACGACCTACAAAAAAATCAATCAGTTTAAATGTAAATTGTAGAACATTTTCATCGCTTTACCCTGCTGTCAGACAGACTTTTCTGACGGGGAACTGAAGCCGTTGATGCTCTTGTCAAAGCTTCCAGACTCCATTTCCAAAAACAGCAGTTTGAAGCTTGATGCTTAGCTCAGATTGTGGTACATTAGCTTCTGTACCCGTACTCATGTCTGCTTCTCCAAACTGGGAGCATGTTAAACGTTGTCTACAGTAGGTAATACACCGACTTTGGATTAGTACCTCATTATAAATGCTGCTATTTTAATCTAATTTAATTTATCTGACTAACTATGTGCCTTTTTTCTTGTTTTTTCCTTTTAAACTGACTCAGTGAGCATTGTTTAAATAATTCCAATGCACTTTTTTCAGAGCAAATGGCAAATAAATCTCTTGAATCTTGAATCTCATACAACCCCACTTCAAAAAATCATAACTATCCCTTTAAGTAAAAGAATAACAACACATATTTATAGCAGAATCTAATGTTTAACACTCTCCTTTTCTTGACAAATCAATACTCTCTTGCTGGTTATATTTATTCTCCTTAAGTGTTTTCCTACTCTGCCCCTGTGACTCTTGTCTCTCTAGATTACGAGAGACTACACTTTTCTGGATTACATACTTGGAGGATGCCAGCTCATGTTTACGGTGCGTATAATAATAGCCTGCCTGTTTTTCTGCTTCTGCAATGTTGTGGTAATGAGATACATGCTTCTGCATGCCTTACTCTCGGAAACAGATGGAAAACATTCAGATTTTCTATTTTCATCTCCCGGGGTTACAGTCGGATCATGATCATTTGCATACAGAAAGGAAAAGTGTGAGGGACAGAAAAAAAGAGCGGAGCAGGGAAGAGAAGGGTAATGGGGTAGTGTGAAACATTGAACCGTGGGTGCTTTTGTTGAATAGTGAGAACAGGAGGGCAGAAAGACAACAGGAAAAAAAACAGTGAATGCACGAAATGTGTATTTTGAAATGGTAAATAAGTTAGTGTGAGATGAAGATATGGAGATAGAAAGAGAACGAGGTAAAGAAAGAGATATTTTACTGTCATACTGTATTTTGGTCTGCTGTTAGGAGAGTGTCTTGTGTGTCCCTGGTGATGTGCACCTTTCTGCGTAACTGAATGAGTGATTAAAGAGGCCTAATTTGTAATGGCCAATCTCACACACACACACACACACACACACACACACACACACACACACACACACACAAATTCTGAAACCACATGCACACTAACGCCCATATACAACTGAAAGGGCAGACCTCCCCTGAGGCTAATAGTCAAGTCCTTCTATGATTTGTTATGATTGAAAATCTGCAAGTACAACCAAACGTGGATATATTTCCAAACTATTAGAATTATGATAAAATGTTAGATCCACTCCAAAATGTAATTTGGTCCTTCTTTTATGCTACGCCCTTAATTCTGTAGTTTTTCTGTAATCCTTGTGAAAAACCAACAAACAAACCAAACTGAAAAGATAACCTCCTTGACGGAGGTAATGAGAGAACACACACACACACACACACACACACACACACACACACCCTGTGCCAGCTATATGCTACATCGTGCACACAGTGTCCATTTTTTTGTCTCTTCTCTATCTCTACAACAATTTCCCAGCTTCGTTAGAGAAGTTATCTCACATGACGTTCTCCAAAAAGAGAAACGTGTTCAGAGAGAACAGAATTTTTAAGCATGAATGAACAGACTCTTCTATGTTAATTATTCCCACAGGCAGTTAAAACCAGCATGTCTCATATGTTCAGAAACCGTAACGATTGATAAAAAACCGGCAAATGAAGCGCACTACGAGACAAAGCACAACTCTTTTTAGCGAACGTACCCACTCACATCTAAATGAAGACACAGAAAATAAACCTAAGAGCCCAAAATGATCAGAATCCTAACGCATGAATTCACTGACCAACAATGAGGTTACAGAGAGAATAGAGCTGAAACAAGTGTTAATAACCACAGATAAAGTCCATGCTCACTGATTTATCTTTTTAGATGACAAAAATATAATATTGTGGCTTTTTGATTGATATCACTACACACCTGAATCAACTGAATTTAAAGCTGCAGGACAATTCAGTGAAATCAATTTTTCTAAAATGAATTACTTTATTTCATGATGCACATTTTTCAAAAGCTTTCTGTCAGTTATTCTTTCGTGCAGACATTATTTTACTTGAAATGAGAAGAACATTTATTTATGTATTTCTATGTGTTATTCATAATCCATCCAGTTCAATTTGAAAACTGAGAATAATAATTGTTAAAATATAATTGATGTGTACTTTCTTTATTTGATTTGACAGTTGTTGACTACACAGAGACGTTACTACTACGACTAGGCTTCTTGAATATATATTTGGCACTAAATAGCGCAAGTTAGATATCATTGAAATGTTTCGGACCTTTGCTCGAGGACATTTTCTCAATCTGGACCTTTTGGAATTTTAGTTGAAGACCCCTGCTCTACATCCAGCCTGCTCTCTTTTAGATCGCACTAGAGAAAAACTTCAAGTCCCAAGTCCCGAGGTCCAAGGTCCGTCATGTTATGCCATTGGGCCCAAAAATACTTTTCCCCATATACTTACAATGGGAAATAGACATCTGTAACTCAGTGTATATATTTCAACTTGTTAGTGAACACATGAAAAGCCCTTATTTGAATGATCAGGTCCTGCACTAATACCCTAATCCAGAGTTACTTCCTCTGTTTATGTGTGAATGAGCCTAAGACGAGACTGGACCGAGCGGCGGAGGTTAATTAAAGGAAAGGTCAAAGGAAACGCTAGTGCGCTTCCTCTATCGGCTCCACTGATACGAAAGATTGCCTCAAGATCCGAGTAACTTTATCAACATTTTAAACTCCAAAGTCAAATTTTTTTATTTTGCTTCATGCACAGCTGAGCAACTTTCATAGCTGTCAGCCGTGGACTTATTTCACTGCTGTGTTTGAATAAGGATGATGAACATACAGGGTTAATACAAAATAAAATAATATCACACTTTGTAGAATTTACAAATGGGTGTTGGTTGTTATTGACAGTTTGATTTACTCAGGACCTTGCTTGTATGTAATGAGCATCATTTCAGTGCAATGGAAACATTTGCCTGTTCTAGTAGTGGTGAGATGAGCACATTTAAGGCAGAATGGGAATTCTTAAATCCTCGCTGCTCCCTCCTAATCTTTTGCCTTTTGTCACCGACCTGCAGCTCTTTCACTGATGCACACACACACACACACACACGCACACGCACACGCACACACACACACACACACACACACACACACACCTAATTCTGTCCTTAACACAGATACTTCCTCTCTCCTGCTTACAAACTCATTTACATACACATACATGACCACAAACATATGATATCCTCTTCACACTCCTGCTTTCACTATTATGCACACTACGACCACTTTACAAGCAAACTACCAAACCATGAGTGTGGCACACAAATCCACACACAGTATCTTCTTCTCACGGACACTTCATCACACGTGCCTCTGCACTCTATGCTAGATTCATACTGTAGGTGTGCACACAAATATACAATATCTTCAAACGTGCACCTTCCCTGCTTACACACACTGACTGATTTAGACATGCACAAGCACACTTAATCTCACGCAGACGCTCAGTCACCGATGACATCTTTCCCTCTCGTGCACACTTAAATACACACATTTTAAATACGCACACATACAGTCAGTAGCCACCATGTACAAAAACTACACACGCACATGCAGAAAGAGCTGTTTTGCGCTGTTCAATCAGATTTAGCATGGCACTAATCCTAATCTCTAGGAAGGGAAAGTCTCTCCTCGGGGCTGTGGGAGCTGGAGGAGAGAGAGCAACGTTTCTCTGTTACACACTCCAACACAAAGACACAGGCTGCTACTGCTGATGGGCTGTTTGTGAAAGAATCATTTCAACGGAATTACGCTGTTATTCATATCTTCTGTTTGATATCATTCAGAGCTGTGTTGAGCGTAGTGCCCGCGTCCATTTGGATTCATAGAGAAAACAAACGTTTCATGAATAAGAGAGCAGACGAGCATCGTCACAGCTGTTGACAGACGATATCAGTTAAGACAAATAGCTGTTTGTTTTGTCTTCAATGTCTGCCTTCTCTGTACTGTAGTCTATGACACTGTTTAGATGTCATTTGTCATTCTCAAATCTCAAGGCCTTATCATTTTAACGATGTGAGGTCATGTGACGTTGGCAACATATTTGATTGTGTTTCATAATTCCCAAAGCCTGCTGGTATCTGACAGTAATTGTTTCTGTCTCTGTTATTACAAATAAAAACTGAAAGGTGTGAAAGATATGAACATTTAGAGGGTAGGGAAGGTCTAATGAAAGATGCTATTGAGTTGCATTATGGGAATTTTAGGATCCAGAGCTTTTGGAACTATATTAGAAGTGAGGACATCTCTGCCTCAGATGAATGATTGTGTTCGTTCTTTTTTTTTTTTTTATCTGTCTCTTGAGTCTTTGGTTGTCACTCATTAATTGATTGCAGTCACTTCTACTTTGTTGTTTTTTTTGATCAGCGCTAAGCTACTTTCAATGAACTCATTTCCTGCTGATGTTTCACATTAAAAGCCTACCACTTAAGGGAGGGATTGTGCCTTTTGAGTTTTAATGAAAAACAGCAAAGTAGAATCAACTCCATTTAATTAACAGGTGAGAAGAGGAATATTTATGTTATGGCATGCCTATGTTGTTGTACTGACTGAAGTAGTGCTGTGGGAGTGAACAATAAATAGCTCAAACCATGCTGGGTTCTTGGGACTATATGAACGTCAATACTTAGTAATAAAGTTTTAAAAATCTGGCAATCAGTTTACTAAATTCTGAGAAAATATACTTCAATTTTTTAAAATACTTTAACAATCAAATACTTTTTAATTAGGAATAAAGACATGTCTCCAATATAACGCTGTTTCAGATAAAGGCCTGATTTTATCTACCGGTACAGTTGAGGAAAGGGCCCATTTTCAAGATGATATGATATATCATTGAAGACAGTAAAAATATCTAACCACAATACAAAAGGATCATTGTTATACCTCATATCACTGCATATGACACATGGAACTATACTGGGATTTTTATTGTTTTGTTTTAAAAAAAAGGAGAAAACTTGCAGTGGCTGTTGTGTGTTGCATACAACTTGTCACGGAGGACGCAGTACCCAATAATACACAAGAACAAATATCAATAGACCATAAACAGACCCACATTAGAAGTCTGGCAGTGGACAGCAGCACCTAGTTGTCACTGGGAACACCTTCGAGTGAGACTTTTAGAGTTACTCCAGAAGATGTTCACACAGGCTCCAACACACTCATCCATCCAAACTTCCCTTCCATCCATCTCTCTGGCTGTTTAACTGCAAATGAGTCTGAGAGGTCCTGGCGTGAGAATTGGCTGATACTCGGCACAGCTGAGAAAACTCCAATGTGATTGTCAGTATGTCAATTATTTGACAGTAATTTGACAGTAGTGGAACCCCTCTAATTAATTTCAGTCACAGACGTTTTCCACAACATTGCTGCTCTGAAATGTACAGTAATGAGATGCCGTTCCGTCGCCCCCTCTTAATTCTGAGCACTTGCTTGTTGAAACTGTGTGTTTGTCATGTTGTGTTTTGTCTATTTGTGTGTTGGTAATTACTAATAGCTCAGGGCAAGGAACAACTTGGAACAGGATGGTGTCATCTCCCTCTGTCAAATTCACAACCATCAAACAAATAATGTCTGTCACTGGAGGAAAAATGGCGTGATAGTTTGTCTGCCATCGACTGACAGATTCGGCATACATATTTTCATGTTCACAGTAAGACGAAATTATTGGATACCAGGGATGAAAAATGGACATTGCTGATATAAACAACAGGAACAAATGACAAATACAGTCATATCCTTCTCAGCAGTGTACACATTCATGTATGTGTACTCGCATTTATGCATGCATGCATGTAGTTCATTGTTTATTGATCAAGAGGTTGGGATCAAAAATGTGTTTGCCAATAAAACACTTTTTTGGGGAAATTGAATGGAGATTTATATACAGACAATTTACTTTTTCATTTTTACGTGTTGGAATTACATTTTATTTGATTTTCATAGATGATTTTCAGTATGCTTGCAAACTGTGTATGTTTATGATAAACCCAAAACAGAAATTTAATTCTGGGTTTGTTTCATACAGTAATCTCTACCATACTCATATAAGATACAAGTGAGCTTACATCACTTTAAGCAGTGTTTTAGAAAGGAGAGGTCCAAAACCAGTGCTTTTCAGGGGGGTTCCGGGACATCCCCCAAATGTCGCAATGAATGATCCACGCCAAGTATCCCCCTCTGTATTTTAGCTTTACATTTAAGCTGGACAGACACTGTGTGCGGTCCGTTGTCGTTTTGGCACAAACCTTGATTGAAGGATGAATTGATTCGATTTTGGTGGTCAACGGTCAAGGTAAATCTGACCTCACTTCTGTCCCATTCTTGTCCTAGTCAGGCCTTGAGTGATGACTCATCAACAAATCATTTGGTCGATAAGACTTTAGAAGAAATACCCATTACAGTATTTTATATATCCTAATAATTGTATTTCAATGAACCAATCGATAAATCGACCAATCGTTTCAGCTCTGATTGGCTTCTAGATATCTAATATAAGCTATATTTGGTAAATGATAAATGGACTGCACTTGTATAACGCAAAGCATAACTTATTGACATACTGACAAACATATTTGTCAGTATGTCAATGCTTTTCCTTGGTTTGCCATAGAGTTTGTTAAACTAGTCCAGTTAAACAAGAGTAATATGCCACATGGGTCTTTTTTCACACGTGTCATTCCAGGACTAACACACATGCTGTACCAAATATCGAACAGCACCCTAATTATGTCACCCTGCATCTCTGTATCCGTCACTCCTGCTGCCCCTGCTGCTCTCCTCTCTCTCCTTCCGTTCTTTACCTCATTTGCCCAATTTCGTACTCACAGATCTTCCATTTGTATCACCATTTGATACCAGATTTTGGTAACCAGATCTTTCTTATTCATCATTATTCAGTCTTTTTATGTTGCGATGGCAATGAAAAAACGATTTATCTTCTCATCAGTAACTCCAGTTTCTCATTTTTTCTTTCAGACCTTCACCTCCTATTGTATAATACCACTGAATAGCAGGAATAAATACTTTGTTAAAAGTAGCATCTGTGTGTGTGACATTGTATTGTGTTTCATACTTAACCTTAACATACATGTTATGTTTTCAGTGACATCTGAGTTATAAAGGTGTTCTTTTTCAAAGTGTCAACATAGGACGTGTAACCATTGTCTGAACAAAATGGCCAAACATGCAGAGTAAACCTGACACAACAGGCAGTTTTCAACTTCCTAAAAAGTTCTGAAAATATTATTTTGTTTATTTGGGCAAAGAGGGCAAATCTGCAGTCTGTGAACCTGCTTGATTTATACTTCTATGGCTGTGCGCCCATGTATTCTGTGCAGCTTGGTGCGGGCAGGTCTCACTGACTTCAGGCATTCACAGTGCTGCAGTGGATTGCGTTCAGCATGCCATTTCTTTCTGTTTTGGACCTGCGGTTTTCAAATCCTTTGTGAGGCGGTCTTTGTTTTGTTTTTTATAGGGGTGATTCAATAGTTACATATCATTTTGACCCAATACATCTCCATGGCTGGAACAAAAATGATAATGGAAGAGTTGGATGAGGAGGCGGAGCTCCTTTGCCTCAAATGAATAAGGTGGATGTTTTTGTTGTAAAAATCTTCTGCTCTCTGCAGCTCTGCGCAAGCTTTTCCGCAGAGGTATAAATAAGGCACAAGGCAGGTAGTTGTAGCAAAGTAGTTTTACGTAATACTTTTAACTGCATTTTCTAAGATTATTTTTAAGGCTTTTTATTGTCTTTATTAGTGCAATTAAGAACAGGAAAGGGGGGAGAGAGAGGGGAGGACACGCAGCAAAGGGCCGCGGGTTGGAATCAACGTGGGCCGCTGACAAGGACGTGACACACTCGACCGGTAGGTCGCACTTTAAATAGAGAGACAAACCTAAACCATCACTGGCACCAGCTAATTGATCGAGGCATCAATGAGAGAAAACATTAAATTCCTCTATATATATATATTATGTATTTAAAATCTAAAAACTCACAGCTTGTGTAGTTGCCAGATGAATCCTTTTGCCGCTTAGATTCCTGTCAGAGTTTACTGCACAGAAGGAAAACAATACAACTGGGCTCGTCCTGTGACATTTTTATTTCATGTCAAAAGAGAATCAACCATTCCTGTTTGTTTGCTGCTGCTGCTGCCTGTGTTTATTCACCAATGTTCCATTACTGTAGGTGATTCTGCTTTGTTATGCGTAGTGGAGAAGGAAATTAAGAAGACAGACGACTCTCAACAGTTACAGTTTCTAAAATGACTTTGAATCGGTCACTTCTCTGTATTTCCATAGGTCGGTATAGACTTCACAGCATCTAATGGGAACCCCCGAGAGCCGTCCTCCCTCCACTACATTAACCCATTGGGCAGCAATGAGTATCTCGCTGCCATTCTGGCTGTGGGACAAATCATACAGGACTATGATACGTGAGTATCTTCTTCTTTCCAATCAGTTAAGACGAACAAAAAGTTAGCTCCAGTAATAGTAGCCTGTGGAGCTATTATAGTAAAATAAAAATCTGGACTTTGATAAATATGTATATACATATACTAGTCCTGCGGCATAGCAGACCAATTGTTCAAATTGTTCTAAAAGCACCAAAATTGGCACACATGTAGATTAATATATTCTAAACATTTTTGGATATGGAGGCATTCAAGATTAGCCATGTGGAAGATATGGCGGCCATTGTTCAAAATGGCCGCCATTTACCTTTTTTTTTTTTACATATTCCTTTTTTTTTTACATAATTCCTTTTTTTACATCAGAATTAACATCAATAAGTGTTTAACAGATATTTAGATGAATCTTCTCAAAAATGGCTCCCAAACTTGCCGCCATTTTGTGGAAAAAGTAGACATTTGATGAAGATTTCAATACTTTATTTCAAAATTCAATTTTTTTTTCAAATTGCTGGCAAAATTGCAATGGAATGGTAGTCAAAATAATACACAGAGTACGGGGAGTTTACAGTATGGTCAAATTGTAGTTATATAGTCGACCAGAAGCCGTCTCTAGGCACAGTACTTACAGTTCTACATTTATGGATAGATCTAATATAAATGAACAAATATAAGTGGACACAATAAACAGTTGCCAATACAATAACTTTCAGTATTGTGTAATCCTGCAGTACATACATGTAATACAATAACGTAGATTTTGCCACACTATGATTCTGAACTTTTCAAATCTGGTCACCAGGATTATGAATGTCTACAGATCATAATGTTGGCTAACAAGTTTTCTGTCCTAATCTACTGGCATTCGCCTTCACAGAAACACAGAAGCAACAGGACGTACATCCGTGTAATATTCTGGTAGAGGCTCAACCGTCTTTGATCCAGTATCACTCCCAGTGAGAGCAATGCTACGATCCACTCCCTCATCTGCACACGTTGGGTGTTGCACAAGCGAGATTCCAGTTCCATGGAATGAATTCTTGGCTGTGGTGGCACTTGGGTTGTGGTCAATGTTGTCCACAGCCGCAGTTGTGAACACATTGCTACGCAGGGTAGGCGGGCAGACCACTTGCTCTATGCGGTACAGCTGACACACGCTGTTTCCCATCTGTGCAGAAAGACGCAGGACTCTGTCATATGAGATGCTTAGGCCCAGAGAGAAGAGCTTGTCCACAAGTCCTCTCTTGCGTGTTTCAGCATGCAGCATCAGCCCAACATAGGTTGGAAGGGGAGTTTCTTGAGACGAACTGTGTCTGACAGATGGAGGCTCCTGTGTCTTGGTTGCTCCCTGCTTCCGACTTTGTTTGACACTGTTGAACTTGAGAAGCTGCGCAATGGAAAGAGCTGCTTGTGGCGAAGAGGAATGGCTTTGGTTCTTGATGTTGGGGCCATCCAGCACCATATTTACCATTGCAACTAGTACGTTTGGCACAGAGTCCTCCTGACAACCGCCCGGGAATGATCCACGGAATCGGCCAGTGTCTTCAAACATATATCGACGAACTATCTGTGCAGCACGCGCAAGGTGAACTGCCTCAGTGTCACAGTCTTGCTCACAGGCTTTGCCTAGCGCTTCAGCAATGTCTTCATCAAACGCTAGTAGAACATCCCGGCCTTTGCTCTGGGATCTCAGGCCTGGTAACTGGGCTAACAGGCGCTCTTTCAGCCTTGTGCTATTAACTTTCTTGCACAAAGCAACCCCGAGCTGTTCCATTCTTGTCGTGTATAGCTTTGCAAGATCTGCGAGTCTGAAGACTGGGGCGGTGCCCTCTTCTAGGTGGGTTTCCTCGATATACAGGACCAGTTCAGCCAGTACGATTCTTGACATCACACCTTCATGGTCAGTTTTCTGCTCGGCTTCTACAGTGGTCTTTGCACGATAGTAAAGAGCCAACAAACACTTGGAATGGTACTTGGCCTCCAGAGCCACCATATCACCCATGCTGAGCCTGGCCATGAGTTCATTGTCCCCAACTTGCGCTGCACACTTCCGTACGCGTGTGTCCACCTGGAAGGTTGCTACTTCATGTAGGGTCTCTGTGCCAGACTTTCCACAGAAAAAGCAGGAGGTGTCGCTGGTAGTAGCTTCTGAAGAGTGTGTTCTGGCGCGCTTGCCTGGGACATTGTCAGTACTACCAAATGCTGAGCTGCTTGCGATGAGTCTCTTCTCTGCTCTTCGTAGCATTGTGTTATTGTATTTGAGCATACATGTTTTATGCCACTTGGCCTGGTGGGCAACCATTGTCGCCTCAACACCTTGTCCTTCATCTAGTCTCTGTAACTGAACAGTTCTTGGCAGTTTTCCTAGTTCATCAAACTTGACCAAGTTTGCAGCCATTGTCGTGTATCCACTCCCAGGGTCTTGGCGTTTAGACAGTACTGGGCAGACAAGTGACTCTGATGTCTCCTCTTGACATACAAGACACAGCTTCCAGTTTGTCTCAGTAGGTGTTGTGGGAGTACGTCGCTCAAAAGTATCGACCAGTTGGAACTTCTTTGCCATGGCTGCAGTCTGGAACAACGCATCTCTGATGTCAGGTGGTGGTGCTGCTGCTGCTGTAAGGTGGTGCTGCTGCTGCTGCTGTATCAACGCCTCACCTGCAAAGACACAAAACAACACCATGTTAACACAAGCTACTACTACAAGTACCATGACTATCAACACTCAACACTATACTATTACTGCAGCCGCCGTCACTGCCACCACCGCTGCCGCTGCAAAGTAAAACTCATTTTTCTTGTAAAATGGTAGCCATTCTATTTGGTAAGCACACAAGTATGTGTAATTGTACAATACTTATCACCTCTAGCACACTTATCACCTCTAGCATCCACAAAAAAGACAAATTATGGTACATATTCAATGACGCTAATGGTAAATAGTGGCCATTTTGAAAAATGGCCGCCAAATGTGCTACGGGGAGAATCTTGAATGCCTCCATATCCAAAATTGTTCAGAATGTATTAATCTAAGTGTGCGCCAATTTTGGTGCTTTTAGAACAATTTGAACAATTGGTTTCGTATTTTTTACTATGCCGCTGGACTATACCGTATATTACAAACCAGAGAGAAGCTCAGATTACAGCGCACATAGATAGGCTGTGACTTCATTCTCTGCTCAGGACACCATTACTCAACCATATCTATAACATGTACTTGTTTACTGCCAGATTAATGCCATCCCTCTTGATAGCAAAATGACAAAATGCGTGTCCCTTGTTAACCTGCCATTGCCCCTCTCTATTCTTTGAGTGCCACCCTTCTGTCAGATTTGTCATAAACTCAAGTCGGTCTTTAATTGCTGAACTGTTGTTGCTACAGCTTCTCTGCTAACGTGCTAACAGACATACACATGGTTCCCTCACTATTCAAAGTTTTAAAAAAAATCATCTCGCAGCTCTCCTCCTGCCAGTAAACGGCTCCAGAATGTGACTCGCGCTCGCATGTTTTACTCAGGCGTTAACCTCCTGGTCTTAAAAGTGAAGCCAATGCAGAAGTGAAAAAAAAGTCAGATTGTATAGAAGTCTATGAGAAAGTGACCCTCCTTCTCACTTTATTTATTACCTCAGTAAACATTGTAAACATGAGTTTATGTTCCCAATCGCTGGTTTCAAGTCGTCTATACAACATGATGTTCATTTAGAGTAAAATAGATGATAAATCCGCATGTTAGCCCAATGTGGCATCCCCGCGTAATTATGAATCCCACTGCTCTTCATGGCAAGACCCGCCCTGCGTGGCTGGTTGAGGAAGCGACGACAAGTGAAGGTTAGGCACAGCCTCGATTAGTTAGGGTCAGGATATATATATATAGGACCTCAACAAATCAGGTTCCAAGTACGTTGGCGAGCATGGACGCCTGTCCAATCCCAGCACATGAATGCTGCACAGGGCGGATTTTGCCAAGAAGAGCAGCGGGATTCATAATAACCTGGCACCTCCGTACGTCCCCACTTCTACAGTTATGATTGGCCTGTCTGAATTCAGGACAAATTAGGGGCATAGCTTTGTTAGCGGCGTGATACGACAAATTAAAAAATCGCCTACTGACCATAACCATCTATTTCAAGGTAAAGTTTGTGTCAGTAAGAAAATACTGACGACCACCAACAATTCATCGATTTTTATGCCGTTTGTAAGATAATGTAAATGTATTTTTTTGTCTAAACAGTTACTTTGAAGTGTGATGAAATCATTCTCAGTCAAAAAGATAACATCATTTCTGTGTGTCCTTCCCGTCAGACAGAAGGTGTTTCTCTGAGTGAGAAGACATTTTACAACATTCCTTCATTGTTCTGCCAGCTCTCAGCTAGTTTTTCTGTTCGTGTCTTTGAATGTGCTTCTTTGTGCAAAAGGTAACAGGATTTCCTCTGCTGTCTGAATCCAGCTTGTTGAGTTTGGATGAAAAAAAAATGAAAAAAAAAAGGTTTAACTCACGTTCCAATCTGTTGTCATGGTTTCCTCCTCAGTGACAAAATGTTTCCTGCTCTGGGATTTGGAGCTCAACTCCCACCAGACTGGAAGGTATGTGTGTGTTTGTCTGTGTTGTTGTTATTGTTGTTTGTGTACATGCATGTGTGCTAGACACAGGTATGAGTGACACATAAATGTACAGTATGTTTGTGTGACAGATGTTGTGGAATATTTCTATGAATAGTCGGGAGAAGAGTGTTAAAGTGTTAACAAATCAATGTCAAATGAAACAGAGTCTGGATGAACGATCAAAGTTGTAATAGTCAATTTATTTGCTTGCAAGCAAAGAGAACACAGTCTCACAGACACATCACCGTCATCTGCGAGAGGTGCTCTAACAACATAGTCAAATGCGTGGACATTTATCCTCAGTCAGCATGCTGTTATCTTGGTTCGCAAACAAGAATAAACAAGAAGAAGGAAACCAGTCAAGGCAGATGTTTTCCTTTGAAGCACAGTGTCCTGTCTTTACGATACCCTGAAGGCGCTTTATGGCCGGTTTACGAATCCCTTTGTTATCAGTTTGTCCCACAATATTTATGGAGACATCAGATGCTTCCTTGATGTCACTGTGAATTGGTCAAAGAGTTAAGTCACAGTATTGCAGAGACGGAATAAACCGGTGAACCATCACCCATCATATATGCCTAAAGAGGGTCATGCTTTGAAGACAAATAATGCACAGGAAAACAGATACCAAGATAACAGATCACAAGACCCCTGGATCCGAAATTTACGAGAATCATTTAGAAAACACAAGGTTTAGTGCCTGCTCTTCTAAAACTCACATTTCTTAACCCTAAAACAGTAGACTGACATATTTTCCCATCACACAGAGAGAGGAGGAGGGATTGTTGTATGCAAACTTACACGCACACAAACACACACACACACACACAGATAAAACTGTAAGCATTATACATGCATATTCACATTATTACGCAACTGTCAACCCATCTGTGTTGCCATGGCACTGAGCTGATAAAAAGGACAAAGGAGAGAGAGAGCGGTACACACAGAGAGAGAGAGAGAGAGAGAGAGGGTGGGAGAGAAAGTGTGGGGGAGATGGATCGTCTTTCTCAACAATATTCTACAGTGTAGTGAAGGAAGAATATCAAGTTTGTCGTGTGGGTTTCTTGTCCCCTCAGGTGTCACACGAATTTGCCATCAACTTTAACCCCACCAACCCCTTCTGTTCAGGTGAGCTCCTGTGCACTATAGTCCCAGATACCATCGATACCAGATACCATTGCTGCTACATTTAAAAATACGAACGGATATACATTTACACTATATATGCGGACACCAAAAACATAATATTGTCCACTAGAGTGCTGCAGGAATGAGTCCCAAAGCCATAAATAAATGAACATATTTGCATTTCCGTTCATGTGTTTCTTTTCATGTTTTTTTTGTGAGATGCCTGCAATAAGGTCTGTGGTTAACACACGTTGATTTTAAGCCCTTGTTCTATGATATGAAATGCTTCAGTCAATACCCCTCTTGTACATTTTTAAGCTTTTACTTTAGGTGGCTCCTAACAAATGGCTTAATAACACTACTGGGGTTGCGGGGGCATTACACGTTATCACCTGTCTGCTTTTAGCTCTTTGGTGCTGACATTGAAGTCATGCAACAGTGGTGTAAGTTGCTTTAGCCTCACGTCAGCCTATTACGTTGGGCAATTATATTTTTGCTTAAAAAATATAAAGGTTTTCAAAGTGTACTTTTTTGAAGGTTGTCTTGCTGAACAAAAGATGTCTCACAAACTTGTGTTGGCCATGGAGCTTATTTTCTGCAATTATCCAAATCCCACTGGCGTTATTTTTATTTTTTCGAGGGAATCAGTACTATGCTAACTTCTGTGTTGGCCTAGCAAATATACATATCATTCTATAGAGCTGTCTTTATCGAAAACTGGGCAGGGGAGTGAAGGCCATTGCAACACTCTATCTGATATTGTTGCATATAAACTTGACTTAACTTTTAGCAAGAACCATCTGAACCTCTGTCTGCATACTGACTTGTTTTCTGTTTTCAGCTCTATTCCATTTGTAATAGCAGAAGCTAAAAACACTCTCCCTTATCTAAACGTATAGGTTGTTGGCTTCTTTGTGGCCCAGAGCTACATCTTCCCCGAGCAAGCTGTATTAACAGGCGTTACTAAGCCGTTCTTTCCCTGTGAAGATGTAAAACATTGTCTACAAATATTCTGTCAGGCCCGTATTAAAATAAGACTGCACTTGTGTCGCAATAGCAACACGGTTGCCAACACTGTTTAAGAGACTGAAACTGAATTTCATTTCAATTAAAAGGACAGTAGAATACCGTCCCCTTTTCTCTATAAACATTTACACATGAGGTTGAAATGTGATTGTGAATTTGTGGAAATATATGTAACACTACCGAGAACGTGCTAAAACATCACCGCAATAGTCTTCTTCAGTTTAACAAAGATGAGGCACACCCAGTAAAAAATAAAAATAAAAAATCTCCAGATCATGTGAAAGCAGCATGGGACAGCAGAGTTGTCGATTTGTTCATTTTTGAGTGAAATGTCAAAGTCACAACAACTGCTGCATGGATTGCTATGAAATTTGGTATACATATTCATGCTCCCTTCAGGGTAGATTGTAATCACTTTAGTTTTGTGAGTCATTTCATTGAACAGCATCACCCTGGTTGTCCAGTACTTTTCTTCATAACAAATACCTGCAGAGGTAATGACATTCCCATCAGCCTGAGCTGTCTGTACCTTTTGTTTCGTGATCTTGCAAATGAGGATGCTAACATGCTTAACTAATGTGGCGAACGTGGTAAACATTGCACTTGCATGTTACCTTTGTTATGATGAGCAGCCTCACGTAGCTGCCAGCAGTCAAGAGGTCATATAACAAATACACACTGTAACTCATATTTCCTCACCTCCATCATCTCTGTTTACATTTCAACCGATTTGTAAACCATCAGTATCTTGCACCTTGTTTTAAAGAACCACAAAGTAAGCACTCATTTTTAACACGGTGCATCAGTTAACACAACATTAGCATTTGAAATGTGCAAATGTCTTATTTGACAAATGCAAATGCACTTGAGTAGCGACTGCTGAGAGCACAACTGTGAGACCCAGAAGGAAATTGTGCAAGGCATATTTACGCCTGACAGAGGCAGGATGTTATGCTGAATAAGAACAGGTTCTGTGTGTTCCTTCAAAAAAGATGTACAGCATGTCGCTGTTAAAACATCTGCCTCCACACACGCCATTTCTTTTTACGGTTAGCTGGTGAACTGCTCCTCTACAAACTACGTACAACAGCATTACAGCTCGTCCTTTCTTGGAAAGGTCAATTCAGCCTCCAGTGCACTCTAAAATTAAAAGTTCCTGGCCAAACAATAAAACCTGATTTGGAGGACTCCAGTCTGAAAGTGCTGCTATAGCTGCCATATAAAACTGTTTTATGCAAAGTGCAATATGCTACCACCCTGCCAAGGGAGTAGCATTATATTTTAGCACAAAATAATTGTTTGCTATAGTGTATTTTGAAATATTTTTAAATGTTTTTGTATTGCATTGAAATATAAATGAAGAGAACATAAATAAAATAAAAAACTATTTACCTGTGTTTATGATGCGATGTTGACTTCCCAGTTCCCTTAAAAAGAAAACAAAGAAACAATGCAGGTGACTGATTCTGGAGGCAAATCAACTCATTCGCACATTTAATTGTCTGCTTGTTTCAGCTGATTGGAGTCTAAAATAGCACTGCTGATGAGAAACAATGATTTTTATTAGCTGCTGCCCTCGGTAGAAAATGGCTCACATGAGTTGAGAGATATGACAAAGATATTCTTTCCATATGTGTCCCACCCCATCACAAACCTCCCTTCCTCCCCCCGCTCGCTGTCTCTCCTGCCCTCATCACTTCTCATCCGTCTTGTATTTCATTTGAAGGTTTGCTAACATTGTAATTCGTTCTGTCTCTTTCTCCGTGTAGGTGTGGAGGGTATTGCCCAGGCCTACTCCGCCTGTCTCCCTCACATCCGTTTCTACGGCCCAACAAACTTTGCTCCGATCATCAGCCACGTTGCACGTTTTGCTGCCCAGGCACTTCAACAAGAGAAAGCAGCGGTAGGCAGCAACAACCTACTTATTAATCTGCCTTTCATTGTTTGAATCATTCTGCAGTTAAACCTGTGCAATGCCAACAGGAATCATGAGACACAAGGGCATGATACAGTATGGAAAACATTTGCTGGCTGTATTCCAGGTTCCACTACAACCAGTAACCACTACAAGACCATGCTGAAACTGAGCCAGACATTTATCACAATCTGTCAGCCTCTTTCTGACGACACACCTGCCCATAACGGTCCGCATGCCAATGATCCAGACATAGACGACATAAAGACATATGTAGCATCTGTGATGTCAGCCATAGGTTCCTTAAAAGGAAATTTAACATGTGATTGATTCATTTCACAGGAAATCTCATGCTGATCCTGCCAATATATGCACATGCTGTCATTGCATGGCTGCAAAAGGGCAACAGTTGAGCGGGGTTTATCTGAATGTCACTATTTCACTTTTCATTTGGCTTTACATTTGACTCTTTGGTTTGTACTGCTGCTTTTTAATAGGTATATCTACTTTTTTATATTTCTTTGGGATGATAATAAAGTTGAAGGTAAAGTTGCTGTAGATTAGCTGGTGTAGACTAAACTGTTGGATGAATGTGCAGATCAAGAAATCAGCCTTAATAGTTCCAGTAATGTCCCTGAGAGCCTTTGAGCTGCAGTTATCTGTAAAGGGCTTAACTTATTTCAGGAAGAAGGTGTCTTTCTGCTTCCTGTCCTGTACCATCTTCCACCAACAGCTTCTCCCTGTTAAACTGCCTATTTTGTTCCTTTGGGTCGGAGCAGGTGCCATTGCTGTCATATCTTTCGTTTTCAGCAAAAAGTAATTTAATAACAATCATTTTGATGATCTCCTGACTTTTTTACTTGCATGTGGTTAGTTATTTACTGTGACAGTGCACTTTGGTTGTGTGTGGTTATAAACTAAAGTGAAGTTATATGGTGTGATCTTAAGATATATGTGTTATCTTAAGCTTTTTTCTAGAATAACTGCTTCAGTTGTTGGTTGATCTTGGCCAAAAACCTGCTGGAAGACAACGTTGTCTTCACCAAGGGCTGCAACCATCACTTATTTTGACTGTCCATGAATCTTTTGATTGTTTTTTTCGATTTATCAATTAGTTGTTTGGTCTATTAAATGTCCACAAATCTTGAAAAATCTTGATCAGTGTTTCTCAATGACATCCTTAAATGTATTGTTTTGTCCACAACTCAGAGAAATTCAGGTTCGGGTCATAGAAGAGTAAAGAAACCAGAAAATATTCACATTTAAGAAACTAGAATCAGATAATTTTGACTCAATCCAATTAAAAAATAATCAAAATAGTTGCAGATTCATTTTTGTAGTCGACAGCTTGTGCATTAATCGTTGCAGCTATAATACCGTGTCCCTTACCTTTTTGTAATAATTTCTCACTAAGTGTTGGGGTTTTGAATAAAATCAAAGGTGTATTTGCTCCTTCTGAGAGTGACTGCTACCAAGATACAATTGACACCGATAAATTAATTATTAATGCACTTTCTAACTGCACACATACATACAGTGCAATATATATGACATCTACAAGTTTGTCTGAATGTGGATATATAGTAGGATTCATTCAGTTCTTGGCAAATTGAATGACTCAAACTCTTCTTTTTCTCTTCAAATTTATATTTGACCTGCTCTTGTTGCTCAAAGACTACTGCTCGTCTCTTTGGTGAACAATGATTTGACAGCTGACAGATTGTATAATGCTCCACTACCCTCTTTCATTTCATCCCTTCACAGGATTCTCTACCCTTCTCAATGCTATCAAACAACTATTAAAGGTCTGCCTGGTCCCTCCGCTTATGTCCTCTCTTTCATCCTCTGCTATTCTGCTTACTTTGTGATCAGCTGTACCTTTAGCGTGTCTACCAGCCACTTTCAAATCAGTATTTGGAGATTCCCATCGTGTACTCTCACTGGCACCCAAGAATTTCCCTTGAGGGTTCTGTCCAGTGATCATTTCCATCCTTTATCCTTCACCCTCCATGGCTGCTTGTTGTCTAGACTCCTGTGTTTCTGTGTTATGAGCGGTTATGAACTATGAGCTACTGTAAAGTCCTACTTCTACCTCTGAGGCATCAGGACACCAACCGCTCTTCTTCTTTGCCTTCAAAGACGTCATTTGTCTCTGTAATCCTTCAATGTAAATCCTTCACATTCACCCCCAGACAAAGGTTGCAAACATATTGGTTATCATTCTCGTTCTATTGATAACTTAACACAAACATGGCACTGAATCCTATTATTTACTCACCAATAGTAGAGGAGCAGTAGTGGGCAGTGAGTGCCTGTCAGGGCAGCTTGTACTCATAATTGATCTACTCTGATGGCTGAAGTGTGTGGTCACATTAACCAGAGAAACAGGGAGAAGGGTGATAGACTGGAGTGACAACTTTTGGCCTCTCTTCTTCTATATCACACATTTTTTCAGCTGAGACACTGACCAGGCATTTCACACATTTTCGGGCTAAACAGCACGATTAGACGAGCATCCTCCATCTCAATTTTTCAGTTTTTATGTCACCTTCTCCGTAGTTTTCTCTTCTCTCCTCTCCAACCGCTCATGTGGTTGATTCTTTCATGCTGGTGGCGTGTCCATCAAGCTGTCCACATTTATCTCAACAACTGGATGGATTGCCATGAAAACGTTAGCATGTTTAATGTGCTAAACTAAGATGAAGAACATGTTAAACAGCATATCATTGGTATGCTTGTGTTAGCATTTAGCACTGTTGTACCTGAATAATGTGTCACAGAGACACCAGCGTGACTGTAGACTCTTAAGCTGCCTTTGATAAGAAATGATTGCAGAGGCAAAGTGCAGGTATAGTCATCGAAAAGTACGCAGGGAAGCTATTCACTGTTTCTAGGCAACAACAACGTATGTAGTTGTTATCTCATTGGTTTGAAAGGTCAGCGGCTACCAAGGTCGTCATTGAAATGATTTGAGCTCTGCGAACCGGCGGCAATTTCTCCCTTTAGGAAAACAACAGCACAACCAGCGCGGAGTGATTTTTTTAAACCGCTGATGATATGTGGGTGGCTTTCGTTATGAATAAATAAGAATTGTTTGACTCTACCAGCATTATGATCCTAGTTGGTTTCTTAAAAAAAAATCTGTAGCTACTAGCCTCTTTTTATAAATACTTTGTACCTCTTTTGTAGCCATTGTGGTCCTTTCACATTGGTGTGATTCATGCTTACAGCTTTCTACGTCACGGAGAAGAATAGTGGCACATCTGTCATCTCTTCTCCTCAGAAGGCCTTTTTAATAAAAACGGAAGAGCCAATCACAGCTCAGCTTGTTTGATCTGAGTATAGTTTAAGTCAAAACCACTGGATTTCAGCATAATGTGCTTCTATTTGGTGGGCCATTGGATTATGTATCCGAGGCAGCTACACATAAAATCCAAATAGAGAAAGACCTACGGCTCTGTTTCACACCCAAGAAGGTTTTCTATTTTCTTGGCAAGAAGTCATACAGTCTTCCTCGGGCTGTGACCTATGCGGTGTTGTCACTGGAATGAAGTGTCGAATGAGCAATAGGCCCTTCACACAGCAGCCATTTTGACAGGTCACAGCAGCGAAACACAGGTGTAATTGAGAAACCGTTGTATTTAGTGTGTCACAGTCATTCCAGTGAGCCGGCACCACCTAAATGGAACATGGCCATAATTTATGTTACTGATTACACCTGTGTTTACCCTGCAATGACATGTCAAGATAGGCCTGTCTAGTTCGTACCGCCGGTTAGCATCATATCTGCCCAGATGTCCCAGTTTTCCACCAGCACTTGAACATAGCATGCAATTGAGGATCTGTGTAGAAGTAGAGACTGAAACAAGTCTCAAAAGTCCTCAAGCGAATGTAACCTGGTTTGTGTATTTCAGACGATCCGTGTGCACACATTTCAAAATCTGTAAATAAATACAAAAGAAGTTATTTATTTTTAATTCATTTTTAGACATTTGTATGCACAGGAAGCTTTTTGAAGGCGAACGGGATCAGATCTGTGAAGTTGAAAATCTGTTGGTGCAATTGTGTGCATTTGTAAAACTGTTTTATACGTGTTCAATACGGTTAGTATTTGTGTGTAAATTGGAACACACATTCGTGAATAACCTAAAATACACACAAAGCGTTGCGCACAATTGTACATTTTTCGTTTGTAGATCATGTAATACACATTTGTGACCATTTTCAGTCTAATTTAAGTCCATACCAGTGAGTTCCACTGATGCAAGAGCAGAATCAAGTCGAGCCAGTTTGTCTATTTTAATTTCCAATTGCATGTTTTTGATTCAGAGCGATCAAAATAAAGAGAAATAGTCGTTTTGTAATAAAAAGCATCAATACTTTGATAAACAGCAGGCTGTGCAGCTGGATGAAGCTTGTGACCGTCCATGGTTCAGTCCCTTTCAATTTATTTTCATGTTTGGGATTGCGTGCCATACATTGCAGCTTAAACGAGACAAGTTTGGGCACAAACAGCGGTCTCACATCATAAGGCAGCAAGGCTCGGGTCACATTACTTGTGAAGCTCAATATTATGTTCCGGCTGGCGTTTTTTCATACAAAAAAATGCACAGATGTGTGCCAGGAGCTTCGGATCTCCAAACTTTCAGCAAATGGTAGATTTTGCCTTCTTGTGTGTGCTGTATCCAGTGGCACGTCTCCTACCTAACTGAAGAGAGTGCACTGGCTGGGTATCATTATGCTCCCACGGTGCTTTTTGTCCCTAATTGTATCATGTCACCATGTGGAGAACAAATACATGAGCAACATAGACAAAAGATTGTACTCGTCTGTGTGTTGTGTGCCAGAATCCTTTTGTTTCTGTCAGGAAATGATTGCAGGCCCTTTTCTTGATTTATATTACAGTGAGTACAGGGGTGGAACATAGGAAGGAGTGACACACAATGAGATGTGACAGCCACGGCAGAAGTGTGTGTGGACCACATACTGGGGTGGTGGTTAGACAGGTGTGTGTGTGTGTGTGTGTGTGTGTGTGTGTGTGTGTGTGTTTGTGTGTGTGTGTGCGCGTGTATATTTCTGTAGGGGTAAGGGGTTGGGTAGGTAGGCTGAACAAATCGGCTGCTGCTCTGCCTCAATCTTCCTGTTCCTCAGATAATGAGAGAACCTGCGACAGTAGACTGTGTAACTGTGTACAAACACACTCCCGTTACTAACACACTCACACACAGGCTGCAGGCCAGTGCAGTTTGTGCGTGTCCCAGTGTGTGAGCGACCCTGTCTATCTGTGTTATAATGATTCTCTAATGAGCGCTGCTGTTAGCACATTAAAGAGACAGGCTTCAGAGCCCTCCCCGTGTGTGTGTGTGTGTGTGTGTGTGTGTGTGTGTGTGTGTGTGTGTGCAACATAAAAGTGTGATTTTGTTCCGAGTAATGTCAGCGTGTGTCTTCATGTTTGTTGTTCTTATCATAGGATAACAATTCGCATTCTAGTGCGCAGAACCGGTGCACGTTCTTTGTGCATGTGTGTGTATCTGCGTGTGTGTGCGTGCACATACGTTCTGCCTCATACGGGACAGAACACAAAACTAGTTCAAGTTCTTTTTCAACAAAGCTAACTTTCCAACCATTTGCCATAAATGGTCAATTCATTGGCATCAGAGGTATCTCTGGTAGAAAATAAGCACAGTGTTAATACAGTGAAGTCACACTTTTATGGGCTGATCGATATCAATATGCCTTACAGATTGGCTCATTCACAACTGTGTGACCAATAATGTCCTGTCATATTTATGGAGGTTTATGGACCCAACACTATCTCTGCTTACTCTGATGATCACACTTATGCTTCCACCCAACCTCCACCTTATGTGGCAGTTTGTGTTGTTGATTTAACAAAGAGTTAATGTTCTTTTATTCTTCACGCTTGGCGGTTGTATATCGCAGAGGACCCTCGGAAGTGCAGTGTTTAGTGTGAGCTCTTGAGGTCTACGGGACATAATCATTTTATTGGTATAGAAACTGATAAAAGCTTATTTTCTCTGTTGGTAGTGCATCCCACGACAGCAGCCTTTGGGCATTATTCTGTTGTTTGCGAGCAGACAAAAGTCACAAGGAGTCACCTTCACACAATGTAAAGTCAATGGAGAGGGATTCATTGTTATCCCTCCAGTGTGGGCGGGACTTAATCTTGCTCTGTCTCTGTACTTGAGGATAGCTGGCGAACCCACTCACTTCAGGCATCTGGTGTAAAATTGGTTCCCACTGTTTGTTTTCATTGTTGCATTGAATGAAACTCGCTTTCTGCCACCATTACGTTACGTTAATGCTGAATAAAATATAATTAGAAGGGGCAAAATGTGTGTGTGTGTGTGTGTGTGTGTGTGTGTGTGTGTAGGAAAGAGAGAGATACCTTTTGTGTCTCAGGTTTGATACAGGTAATAATGGACAGGTGTGATAGGATGTCGTGCCTCCTGTAATCCGTCTGAAGTCTCTGTCCACATTAGACACACACTGTATCCTTGTTATGTCTGGTGTGTTTGTGTTTCTGTGTGTATGTGCAGTAAAATGGTAAAGAAAACTATCATAAGCATTACAACTATATTTCACAGCTTTGTTGAATTTTGGTTCGATGGGTTTGATATTTAATACATATTGTATGTATATATATATATATATATATATATATATCATTTTAGATGTTTATCTGATTATTTTGCTTCATAATCAAGATAACTGATTAATTAAAAAAATATATCTAAGTAGCTTGTTTAAACTTGTAACATCACCAAAACTCTTGTCCAATGATTATCCTCCATAACAACTGTAGTTTTTGAAGTTTCTGTGAATTTGTGGATGATTTTGGTGAATACACATTCTGAACATTGTACAGTTTGCTGATTTTACCTTTAGTGCGATCCAGACTGGCAGGCTTGCACATTATTTTTTACATATTTCTGAAGCAGAGATGTTGTGGTTTACATCCTCACCTCTCATGCTCTGTATGTATCCTTGGCATCAGTATTTCGGCTCTGTGTTTGTTTTGCTTTCTTAAGACACCAGAGCTTATTTGCTTAATATGCCTGATAATATATTGAAGCACTGCTTTTAAGACTACTGCTAGACCTTTCTTCAGCTCTCTGTTTGGTTTTACGGCTTGCGACTTTACAATTTGGTTCACTCTCGTCAACCCTGTTTCCAGCACGCAGTTGTTTTCATTGAAAAAGCTCTGATAAACCCGCTGTATGCTTCCTGTCTAACACCAAACAACACATGCAGAGTTATAGACTTGCTGATGAACCCATTGTATGCTTCCTGCTAAAGAGCCAGATATTTCTCTCAGGAGTTGTTGGGGACCAAAACAGATCTAGAAGGAGACCTACAAACTCGAGACTGATGCTAATGCTGCTCCATTTTTTTTTTTTTTTGCTAAAAAAGCAAACAACTTTAAAATAATAATATGTCAAATGTGTGTTTGTAGATTTTTGCTGCCCCAAAGTGGACAAAAAAAGGCAATGAATGCGTGTCAACAATCTTATTATGACGCAAGGAACCTGTGTCTGTCTGTATGTCGGTATGTCCTCAGTATCTCAAGAATCTGATCGGATCTATTTCACACTTGCCGGGTGTATTGATACGGACCCAATGAGTGCAGTGTCGAATCTGGTGCCACTTGGACACACTTTCAATATTAACACTCCGCCGACTGAGTCGAGTTAATGCCTGAATGCAATAAAAATAATGATAGTTGCCTCCTAAAAAAAGATCCTTCTATCTTATTCAAGCATTTACGTGTGTATTTATGTAAGTGTATCTCATAGACATGTTCTCCTGAAAGTGCTTTATTTAGAATTTCTGTATGTTTGATTTTGTTTGTAATACATCCAATAAGAAACTTCAACACGAATGGATTACGACATGTTTTTTTTCAGTCCCTTTCCCGTCTGATTCACTGCAAATTATTCGCTCTTTGTTCTTCCTTTCTTTTTTCATCTCCTTCCCTTGTTTATCTATGGATTCATTTTTTTCCCTTCCATCATGTTTTTCCAGGAGCAGATGGTGTGCTCTGGTATACGAATGGAGCCCAACTTGCTGTCATGCAGAAAAGCTGTCATTCTGGGTTCTATATCTTTCTCTCTCCCTCGAGCAGTGTCATCAAGCGCTCTCTTCTTCAATACTTTGTCTTTTCTTCAATGTCACTCCTAACGATCTCTGAAATGTCCTCTATTGCATTTGTCATTTCTCCTTTGTCTCACCCTTTGACCGAGCTCTCCTTCTCCACCTCCACAACACTATGTCACTCTGCTCACCATTATTGACTGCATAATCACAATGATTGCGACTTATCGTCCCAGTCTATTTTCTTCATGCAGATTTCTCCTCTAGTGACTTTAGAGCAGATTCAAGGCTTCACATTAAGGGTATTTCTGACTTCCCGTTGTGTCTTCTATCCCTCATTTCTCTCTCCCTATCTTCCCTTCCACCAACCCTCTTCCCCTCTGCAGCAGTACTTCACTCTCCTCATTATAACAGACGGTGTCATCAGCGATATGGACGAGACGCGTCACGCCATCGTACAGGCGTCTAAGCTACCCATGTCCATCATCATCATCGGTGTGGGCAACGCAGACTTCGCTGCCATGGAGTTCTTAGATGGAGACGCCAGCGTTTTAAGGTCCAACGCGGGAGAGGAGGCTGTTCGCGACATCGTCCAGTTTGTCCCTTTCAGAGATTTCCGAAATGTGAGTACTGGTCTCTGAAAACCAGCAGGATGACTTGGAACCGTCATGCACTTAAAGGAAAAAATGAAACAGAACGGCTGCAAGTCATGTTTACTGTAACAGAACAATTAAGAATTTGAATTGTTGGTCAAGTCTTTGTCTTTCAAATGCTGTACATACATTTAATTGTTGAAAGACTTTTTGCACTGTGTGGGTGAGGTTTGATCAGATTTGATTGACAGTTGCCTAGCAACTTTAGCACACAACTCCACCAGATACAGATTCAAGTGTTCCTAAATAGTGATTGTTTTTTCTTCTAGTCCTGTCAGCTTGAAACCAGTGAGATGAGCTCAGACAAAACAACACAGGAAGAAATCTCTGATGTGAAAAAAAACAAACCCGGACCGTGTTACTTTACAGCTGTGGTGCCATCTGAGTGGAACTGTGGTGGAACACGACAATTTTGAATAAAATACACAATCGTCGATTTCCACTCGACATCTTTCAGTCACCATTTGCCGAGATGACACTTCAGCGAATGTTTTGACTTGCTGACGTGAATTGCAGTGTCACTTTGACTCCATCTTAGTTCTGCGGTCGAGGCTTTTACCTCATGACACAACATTGCTGTCTGAGTGTGAGTGAGTTACCAAATGGCAGCCTGTTGCTACTCGGATTGTAACACACTTACACACACATGCAGGGTCTGCTCGATGAGCAGAGCTGCCTGGTTATCCCAGACTCGACAGAGACACTGTGTGAGCGTGTGTGTTGATGAGCATACATGCAGCACATTTAAAAAGCTTTAGTGTGAGTGTCCAAACATGTGTGCTGTAGCTAAGCGTTGTTATAATAAGTATGTGCACATTTGTAGTCTGTGCACCAGAGGACTCACTTTGCATTTTTGTTCATTTTAGTATATATTTTGTGTGTGTGTGTGTGTGTGTGTGTGGGCGCGGGTGGTGGGCGAGCTGACTTCCTTTGTAGTGGGAGGAACACAGTGTGTGCTGGCTTCGTTCCAGTTTGTCGGTGGAAGGCTGAGAGACAGCAACAGACATAATGGAGAGGAATAAATGATGCAGAGACAGAGACCAAACGTAATGATGGCAGTGACCTGACACGATGAGCTGATGTGTTGGCAGTGCCTGCTGGCTATAAATTATTATCTTCATAAAGTTTTTGGTGATACTTAGCAAGTTGGTCGCAATTATTGCAATATCATTTATTTTTCCAGCCTTCATTTCACTTCACTTTCTGTGTTTTTGTTGTATAAATGAATGTGCTCTCTTGCTCTTTTTCCTCTCGCAGGCACCCAAGGAGACCCTGGCCAAGTCAGTCCTCGCCGAACTGCCTCAGCAGGTCACCCAGTACTTTAAGCAGCGGAATCTACCGCCCGCCAACACAGCGCCGAAGTGAGACGCCCCAAAAACAGAAGCCCACACGCTGTACAAAAGCTCAACAAAACCTCTCTTCTCATTAACGGCAAACGATACAGAATGAAAGTGTGTATATTGGCTGTGAACAGAAAATGTTGTGGACAAAAAAAAAAAAAAAAAGTCAAACATTGAAGACATCCCTGCCACTATATTTACAAGGTTGTGACTGGATGTTTGGTCAGTATCCATTGTGAATCCATCAGAAGCGATATTCTCTGTTTCTTAACGCTTTCCAGCACACAGAACCATGAAAATAATGTTTAAAGGACCTTGCATGTCTATAGCCATGGCAGGTGTCTCCAAATCATATGTAAGTTTATGAATATGCAGCTGAAACACTGGCCTTTTTGTAAGAGAAATGAAAAACATCTTTTATTTTGCATGTGTGTGTGTTGTGATTGATACCATGTGATGCATACAACCTCTTGGTGTAGAGTCCCTTCTCAGCTGACATATATCAGTGGTTCAATCCCCTCCCTTTGTCTTATGGATCCTTTTCAGGTAGCGGATCGGACGAAGGCAGGTTGCTTTTGTGCTCACGTGTGGCAGACTCACAGACTGAGCCTGAGCAGAGCTCTATTTCTTCAGCCCTGCTCCGTCGTCAGGGGGAGGTTTCAATTTAAAGTTGTGATAGCCAGTTGTCTGAAGGGCGAGTTTTAATGCTACACGATATGCTTTGTTTGAATCGAGAGGACAGAATCAGAGGAGGACGAGGCCGTAGTGGCAGCTGTAGCACTAACACAGGACAGATGTGGGGTACTTTGTGAACTCATTAGGCTTTTAAATATGGGGCCATTTTGCTAGCTTCTGCAAAATCCTTGTATTTCTTATGACTTCAGTTTATCCTGCATGATGCCAATATCTACGCACTTGTTTACAAACGGATGCTGATGATTGATCACCAATGCATGTTGTTGCTTTTCAAATGATGTATTTATCAGATTTTGTAAATATTTTAATGAGATTCTGTTGAACGGGAAGGAAGTGTCTCATGGCAAAGACAGATGTGTCAGAGAAGGCTGTTACTTTCAGAGTTTTAATGATCGGAAGCAGAAGAGGAGTTTCTGATATGCATATATACCGAATGTATATTTATATGATGCTGTTCATGTTCTGATAAGCCAATGTTTATGACATGTTTTAATGTACTTTTTATGCAGTGCTGAATTGTGTACCTAAACTACTCCTATGTGTATTGCTGTGCATCTTTGTACTAAATGTGTTGCTGTTCATTTTCTAAAGTTGTGTCTATGTCCACACTCAGGTTAATAAACTGAAGGAAATGTCATGTCCTCTTTGTGTCTGTGGATATAAGAGCAGCACACCACAAACACACAACCACAGAGTGAAATGACCACGAGAGACACAAAACCACCGCAGTAGAAAATCAGAAGAAGTTTATTGTCCGTGGAAAATTGCTGGAAGTTTGTGTTTGACGTGACTCACATAGGTACACATGTGTTGTTACACGTCTGTGGTGGCACAGGGACCCAGTCATAATGGTAGTGTATAATGACACATAATGGCATCACAACGTCATTTAGCAGCAAATCGACCTGCCTGTAGCAACTTCCCCTGCAAATGTGTTGGCAACAGTGGACAGCATACGCTTTTCAGATACTGGGTCACACCGCAGGGAGAAGACCTAACTTTGACAAAACAAAAACACAACATGTTGTTAAATATAAATCGTAACAGCATGTACTTTAATAAACCAGCATATAGATGAACTGTAAATTAGCACTAAATGCGTATTCTTGTGTTTACAGTTGTATGAGTATCATTTGTCTTGGTGGTGGTGGTGGTATGGAACAGTTGTGTTTGATACATACACCTAAAATCGGATGTGCTTTCCACATCGCAGTTGTGTGTGAAAAGCCCTTAAGTTTTAATTGTATTTTATATTTCGATGCGCCAGACAGGCTACAGACAGCCGAGGAAACCTCGTTACATATTTATTGAATGAAGATTCAATTCAGGTGCTTTTTATAACTGCATAATATTTTGGGTTTGCAGTCATGGCTGGATGCTCAAGGACCTCTTGTGATTATGTACCCATCCTGTGTTAGCTGTGCCAGAATTATACAATTATAAATATTGAAGAGGCCTGAGTGTGTGCCAATGCAAAACACGAAGGCTATCAAGACAAAGTCACAAACAATCCTCTCTTATAAGGTCTTCTACCACCCAAGGGACAACATATTTTGCAACTGATTATTTATAGATGAATGGCTGATTGATTGAATAATTCCTTTTCTGTATCTGACAGGAACATTGTTCAAATTCATTTTTTTCGAAAATCCTAGACAGATGCCAGATCCCAATGTCACATAAATAAGTAATTGCGTGTTTCCTAAGAACACACTTTCATCCAAGCTTATTTGTATTAAAATTATTAAGAAATTTGAATGTGTGCAACATGGTTAAACTTGAAATGAATGTAACTCAAATCTCTGACGTTTATCGGCTTTCTTTTTCACTGTATGGACGGTTGCTGGTGGACTGGTGTTTACACGTCTTCAGGTTTGTCCAAATCCTGCATATCTTTGTCGTTTCATTCATGACCATTATGAAATCCGCCACTCTCCAGTGTTAATGCTGACTATAAATTCTATAACAGTGTATTATTGTTGTATGGCTTTTACTTTAACTGTCAGTTGTGTTGCGTGTTAAGACAGGTGCTTTTTGTTTGTCACACACTTGTAGATATGCGGCCACAATGGAGGACATATGGGAAGAACAGGAATGTAATACATACCAAGCAAGAGAACAAATGTTCCGAGTGCTGAGGTACGATATTTGCTGAATGTTAAAAGGGTAAATAATATTTAAAATTGAGTGGCTTTTGAACCTGTAAATTCATGAAATGATAGGATATGGTCTGTAATAAACAGGAGGATTCAGACATCATTCAACATGATTTAATTCAATTGAATTGTATTTGTATCGCCCATTATCACGAATCACAAATCTGCCTCAGGCGGCTTTACAATCTGCACAACATACAACATCCTCTGTCTTTGGATCCTCACATCGGATGGGGAACACCACCCCCCCCCCCACCCCCAAAATAAAATATAAGTGCAATAGATGTTATGTAGGTTGAAAGCTCACCTCTTCAAGAAGTACTACCCTGAGCCTTCCACTTAGCATCTATTGTATTCATACTAGCGTATTGCACTTATTGTATTCATATTAGTTTGTTATTGCATTCGTTTGTTTCTGTACTGTACGTTGGCGCTGGTTTATGCTCTTTGGTGCTTGTTTAAAAAAGGAGATGCACGTATGACTTCTGGTGACTCGTTCACTTGAATACCTATGTGTAATATACTTATTGTAAGTCGCTTTGGATAAAAGCATCTGCTAAATGACTATAATGTGTACAGATTACACAACACAATACAATCATGGGTCTCAGGCAGGACCACGGCAGCAGGTACAACCACGGTATAGGTATAACCACAATCCATGGAAACCTACGAGGTGAGAACGCACAAAAGCTCCGTGGAGAGAGCCAGGTCAGTGCATGCATTAATGGGACATGGATGCATACATTTGGAAAGAGAGTATCAGGAAGTCCCCCTGCAGCTTGAACGGGTGCTGTTTCCTCGTGGTCCGAGCGAGTGCAGTTTGTCCTGTTCTTCATGTCCTTTTGTGATGTGTTTCTTCTGCCAGTTGTCTTCATGCTTTATGTAAAGCACTTTGAATTGCTTTGTTGCTGAAACGTGCTGTATAAATAAACGTAGAAAGAGATGCAGAACGACCACAAAGAGAAGCAAAACGTTGAACTGTTTATTGATATCATTTCATATTTGAATAGTTAAAGTTGTTTATTTGACATCCATTTATTACTCTGAATATATAATGTCACTATTAAGAATGTAGTTTACTTTTATCTTGAAACCTTTTGGGACAGTATGTCGATTAGAGCTCAGGCTTCACAAAACAGCTTGAACGTACTATAATAATTTGCCAGACTGCTAAACATGTGGTTGCTGGGGACAGGATTTCATCTAAAACGCTTGTTTGAACACAAATCCTGAACTCATATTTTCTTTGTGTACAGTTGGTAATATTATTTGTTGTCATGGAAACTCTTTTCACAGATACAGCAGTGATACCAGCAACCCACGGCTTTCTTCAGGTCAGTGAACTGTCCTCAAACTGAAATGCGTGTTACTGGCCATGAACACAAGATAACATTCTCTCACAGTCTCATCATCACTGTTTACCAAAGGCTCTCTCTCAGACTTCAGTATATTTTGATATCCTCTTACCTTGACTGCCACCCCAGTGTTCTATCTCAATCAGCTTCAGATGCAAATCTCTCCTGCTAGTCTCAATGAGGACTGAATAAACATCCCAGAATCAAATTACACAAATTTGTTTTCATCTAGTCCAATTTTCCGCTTTCATCTTGTGACCCGTGTACTGTAGGTCTGGCTCCGAACCACATCTTTAAAACACCAACGATCTGGCGGAGCCATCCAGGTGTTCCTCAATAACAGCAAAAGCACCAAGCAGTCATTTTAAATTTTCATCTTTCTTATCTGGCAAAACGATATTTTTTGTAAGATTTCACTTTTGTTCTTGTGAAATACTGCATCCTTTTACCTCTTCAGGCCTCCATCCATTCAATGAAACAACTTGAAAGGCAAGAGACACTCCTTGGTGCTCATTATTCAGAACTCATGCCCACACGCCATACCTGTGATGAGTGGTGAGATATAGACATGAGCACGAGCCAAAACTGTTGCGAACCACTGACCTAAGGAAGTGGTCCCTTGAGAGTACTAGACAAAAAAAAAGCTGAATTAATGCAGCATTCGATTTCCAATCCATAATTGGTCATATTAAAAAAAAGTTTCACACAATGCTACTTTAAAACACTACCGATGAGAAAACACAGTACATCACACAAACGAAAACATTTTCTTTCCAAACCATTCGGACTTTGCGTTTCACCCAAGCAGAGAGTGAAGCATGTCCTGCCTCGGCTCTCTTCTTTGCCCGCCGACAGCTAAAAAGCTGTTCGGTCGTTTGACACAGTCGAAAGCAGTCTCTTCCTTGCTCCACAGCTGTCAATCACTGTTCCCTCGGCCAACAGCACAGCTTGCAGTCGCTGCGGCTTGGGTTGGGAGTGGGGTTGGGTGAATGGGGGGGGGGGGGGGGGGGGCAGGATGTCGTCGGGGTAGTCAGTGCGGGATTGGTTGCTCGGTTTAAACTGTGTGAGACGTGATTGAGGGAAGGAAGGGTGGAGGTGTCATGTTTGAGTGCCACAATAGCAAAAACAAGAATTAGATACAAAGATTAAGTTCAGAGTAGAGTTTAAATTGGTCCCAATGTTACCATTTATTAAGATTAGATTTCTCGGCTGAAGAGCAAGAATACTACTCATAAATACTGATACGTTTTGCTCAGTGTGCATGTTGCTAGTGTATGACTCGAACATGATAGAACGTGTGTGGCCTGCAGGGACCTTCATATCAGTGTGTGTATGACCCTTGAATCTGTCTCTGTGTGTGCATATCCTGTGTGAGGAGACCTTTTCTGACTATTTGCTAGCCATTCTGAAGCTATACAGACTTACTTCACGTGTGTGTGTGTGTGTGTGTGTGTGTGCCTGTGCGTGTGGATGCTGGTGTATGTCTATCTGTAGGCCCTGCTGTGCCGGGGGTACGGCAACATGATTGCGTCCACGCTACCTTCGCTGTCCGAGCTGCTGTCAGAGTCGCTGCTGCCGGAATAAGCCCAGAGTCCTGGTAAAACGCAGACACACACGGCTGCCGACGGCAGGTGTAACACGCCTTGACCGGCGCTCGGGGGAGCCGAGGGGGTCGTCGCCGTCGAGCCGGGGTTGGTTTGTTGATCTTTAGCTCCGCCTGCTGCTCCTGCTCCATCCTCCTGTTCTGAACAGCACAACATACTGTCAGGTTCAGAGCCTGCACATGCAGACTCCCCCGTCAGTCTTTTTAAAAAGGTCAGAGATTTACCGTTTTAGATTCATCGCCCTCGACTTTACCATTTTCAGTCACTAACCGTTCTCATCAGACTCATTTCCAGCAGAAGCAGGCTGCAGCTTTCAGTCAGACGGCTTTGATTACCCCACCACCTTAAACTACCGAGTGCCTGCACCAAACTGCCGTCAGAGACACTTAGTAGCTAGCTGGTGAACTAGCATTTAGCATTTGAAAAGTCAGACCACAGTCGTCCTTCACAATTCTAAAAGACATGTCTGCTCTATATGTAGTTAAAACGCACTCTCCATGTATGCAATCTATGCATTTTTTTTCTGGTTTGATACATAGACTGTATACAAGTGGACGTAGTCATTGTGACATCACAGCGAAGCCCTTAAGCATACCCTGCTTTACGGTATATTTTACTCTAAATGAACATCATGCTGTATTGACGAAGACTCGAAACTAGAGATTGAGACCATAAACTCATGTTCACAATGTTTACTGAGGTAATAAATCAAGTGAGAATTAGGGATGGCGACTGTGGCTAAGTGGAGCGCAGGGCCATCCTTCAATCAGAGAATAGAATAGAAATGTACTTCATTCATCCCCAAGGGGAAATTTGTCAAAGAAACACCGAAAAGAGGATCGGCGGTTCGATCCCCGGCTCGACCAGTCGCATGTCGATGTGTCCTTAAACCCAAAATTGCTCCGGGCCTATGTTGTGATAGAATCTGAATTATAAGTCGCTTTGGATAAAAGTGCCTGCTTAATGGATGGGTATGGTTCGGATTTTACAGATCCTAGTACTCTTATCGGTTCTTTTTTATTATTTTGTGAGAAAAAGAAAAAGACAAATATTTTAGAAAATAATCAACATTGCTTTATTATTCTTGTATGTAAACAAATATTCATTCTTGAGCAGCAACACAAAAAGTTCCCACATCATTAAAATACATTGGCAGCTAGACAATAAGCTAAGCGATTAGCATTAATATATTAGCCTATTCGTATTATCAAACTCTGTTTGGCATCACTGACGTTACCGGCAGAGGACGAGCCTGGACGGCTGCTCACCAAACGGTAGAAAACTGAGCATTTCTGCAGAGTTACATTCTGCTTGTTCGCCAAACGTTTTAATAAACTGCTGCTCTCTTGTGAGGGATTGCATTTATGACAACGAGAATTATCAGCATCTTTTGGTTTTCTCTGCCCTGATGTGTCTCACGGAGTTGGTGTGTGTGTGTGTGTCTGTAACAGTAAAGCACAACTCAGCCACTCGTGCAAAGACAGGCACAGAGACAGGGAGAGCAGGTTTGAGACGCTGCTTTTTTCCATGGAGATCTCACGCTGTCACTTCTAAAGTACCGATAGCAAAACCGTTAACTTCGGACCTCATCGATACTCCAGGTTTTTACTAATTCAGAAGCGCTTCTCGTTTAGAACTGGGTTTGGAGGGACATCCCTAGAGAGAAGTAGGGTCATTTTCTCAGACTCCCACACAATCTGACTTCTTTTTGCAACCAGAGGAGTCGCCGCCTGATGCAGGTTTAAGACATTTCCGCATTGGCTTCTGGTCCGACACTGTAGTTCTATCATTGACCAATTCCTGAAATTGTCAAAGAGGTGCAAAACTCCATTTCTATCCACTTCAGACAGACAATCCTACCTTTGAAGCCTCAGGCTGCAACCCACCTGTGTGTCTGTCTCCATTTCCTGTCGTTGCCGTCGTTGAGATTTCCACCTTCTGTTTCTTACTGCTGTCTGAGGACTGGGAGGAACTGGGTAACAGAACAAAGACGTATTCAAGATTTAAGTCTGCTCAAATCAAGATTTTCATGCAAACAATGGGCCTAACGACGGAGTTCAACGTGAATAGGGTCTAACTCTAAGGTTCAGTCTTCAAACATTTACAGTATTGTGAGAAGAATATTAAACTCAAGCATCACGTACGAAGCGATTCCTCAAGCTTTCTGCAGGTGGACCTGGGATGTGTCTGAAAGCTTCAGGAACACTTAAGTGAACTTTGAGTTCACAATTTATCACCCAATTCACTTTCATCAGCAATGGTACCAGAAGGAACGTAACCGTTGTACGAGGATACATTGTGATCAGAGAACATAGTGGAGATTTTAGCAGCTAAAAATAAGTATATTTCTATCAGGAGCTGGTGAACATTAAAACAGAACTAAAGGAATATTGGACTTAGCCCTTTAAACCCCATGCAGTTTCCGGGCGTTCCACGTCACATTTTACTCACTGAGTCCTGCACCTCTATAGAAACCGCACAATCATGGCTAGAAGTAGAGACACTTTGTGGGGTTCAGAGGGTTAAATCCGTCACATCAAACAACTTACAATGAATGATAATGTTACTCCGTGTCTTCTGGATGTGTAAATAGGCAACTGACAAACTTCATATCAACGTTATACGGTCAGTGCTGTATTTACAGCTTGTTCTGTTGACCCCATTCCAAAACAAAATCAGCTCGTGCAGCTCTAAAGGACGTATTTCTGTGTGCCTACCTGCGTCTCTTGACAGCTCCAGCCAACAAATGGGCCTGAGACAGATGGCTGGTCTTTTGCTCCACCCCCGAAGGTTTAGGTGCCACCTTCTTTTCAGGCTCTCTGCGGGTTTCGGTGGCCGCTTGCTTCACTAGAGCGCTGTGACAGTACGAAGTTAAGTGAATACACCATAATGGATCCTTGTGGCGGGAACAAAGAGGGAGAGCTCAGGGGCAAGTACAAACTGACTTCCCCATTCAGCAGCAGTCCACTCAACAAGTTGGTTCTCTCCTCCCTTCAGGGGGAGCCGTTACATCTCTCCATCAGCGTGCTGGAAAAAGTGACACAGTTCTGAGAGGCTAAAAAAAAAAGCACTCATGCACAGAAGCAGAGAGAGAGAGAGAGAGAGAGAGAGGTGACACAGATATGAAGCCTATAGTACACCGGGAGATGGACAGAGCTCAGGAGACATGAAATTGGGTCGAGATGCAGAGCCGGATGAAAACGGAGTGAGAAACACACACAGACACACGGAGTAAGACAAAGGGGTCAGATGAATGGGGAACATCAGGCATTCGATTTGCATGAGGTACATTCAAGCAGTGATGAGTGTTCACTGCATTAACTAAGGTCTGCGCCTATGCGTGTGCATGTATTTTGTGTTCACAGCAACTGCTTTAAATGGTCACCGTAGTTACCAGCCTATGATACAGTTTCCACGACAACCCATTCTCTTCTTCATCTGCAGACAAACCTGTCTGTCACAAACCTGTCTGTCCGCCAAGACAACGTGAGAGTTTACGGAGAGCAACAACCAACAAGCAAAACGTTCTGGACCTGTATTCAAATGTGCAAGAATGTCACAGTGTAGAATCGCCACTTTGACGTAAGGCACAGCACCAGTATTAGGTGGTCTGTCCTAAGTACAACAGTCTGCTGCTTCGTTCTCGGGCTAAAATTAGAGGTTATGTAATGCAGCGAAATGATCCAGATGAGATTAGGCAAACAAAATAGGCTGATTCCTGAACCTCGAAGATGTGTTCAGCGCTGGTGCCCACTCGTAGCTGCTTTCTCCAGTTGGAGAAACTGTCAGCCAATCAGAGCTCAGGAGGCACCGTTAAGAATGCCATCAACCTACAGAGCTAGCTAGTAGAGCTAGGCCGATATATTTGTCGGTATTATCTGCTTGCAGATATTTAAATATATCAGCTTACAATTAACAAGAAATAGAAGTACGGAAATGCCAAACTAAATATGAAATCATTAACAATTACATAGTTTGTCCATCTGAGAGCACTGACAAATGTATTTAACAGATAAATGTCCCATGTTTATGAGCTACCTCAATTTGGTCTTCATTGTATTATTATAATATTAATACATTATTCATAATAAAGCTCAGGAACCTGAACATGGTAGCATCAATGTATTGATGCTTTGTTCAAAAAGCACATGACACTAACTCTGTAATGATGTTACTTATCCAGGCACTTCATGCTAGTCTGCTCACAACAAGCAGCAGCACAAAGTCCATGACTCTTATTTTGAAATATGGTTAGAACCTCTCATTTGTTCTTTATACAAAAACAGCCAGGTTAAGTGACACACTATATCAGCATAATGATATAATGTATGATGTACTAGATGTAATTGAGATTCGTCAGTTAGTAGTCATTTAGAAGAGAAAGCGTTGAAGGGTTTGCTGAGAGCATTTCACGACTTACTAGCCTTAACTTTTGTAAATGAGCTCAGAAAAAAAGGTCCTATATATTTGTCATTTCTAAGGTGAGAGTTTAGTTTTCAGTTTTAATTTGTACTCGTTTTAAAATAATGCAGATGGTGCTTAAGACTGAGTGAAGTATATTGATACTGGTCTCCTCCGATTCTTATTTCATAAACCAAATAAACCAGACTCACAACCTGCTGCGACTTCAACTACACCTCGGTGCTTACTTTAAACCTGAGAAGTCTGTCATCGTTCACTAAAATGGGGAATAACAGATTAAAATAATCACAAAAGCGATACTGGCTAATTAAAATGTTATTCTTAAAAACCAAAGCATGTTAAAAGGATATTCTGTATTCCAACAGTTCCTGTTTCTCCTCATCTCTGCGTTGCTTCTCCACCAGGCACTGTTGCCGGGAGACCTCGTCCAGGAAGCTGCTCTCCTCCTCGTCCAATCCCCTCACCATGTTCCCTGTCACCATGGAAACAAACATGCTCTCAACACATGGCAGTACAGTGAATGCATTTTTCAGAAAACTAACCATAAGAGTCGTTTATTTTAAATCCACATCACAATTACCTTCGCGAGAAGAAATCGAAAGGGCCTTCATGTGTGTGTGTACTTATAACAAATTTACTGTAGATTTCACTTTTAAAACATACTAAAAATGTCTTATAAAAATGGTTGCTTGCGTGCAGCGTAATGTCTCAGGGAGACATCAATTATTGTTTCAATGTATGTTTTAAATCTCCTTTACTTTTGCCTTTATGCTTTTAATGGTTTCATGTGAAGCACTTTGAATTACCTTGTTGTTGAAATGTGCTATACAACTTGCCTTGCCTTATTGTACCATGTGAAAAAATTGCACCATGAGTGCTTAAATTGAAAGAGTGACAGTTATTTCCCCAATTAATATTTTCAACAAAATAGAGTGCCATATAGAGGGATCTGTATTATTTATGATGCATATAGTCTTACTGGCACTTTAAAGTTCCTCACTGTAAAATGAAAGTACCAGTAATGCTATCAACAAATAAATTAGAAGTTAAAGTCCTTCATTCATAATCATATTTAAGTTAAAGTGCTGAAGTATGAGTAGTACATGGTGACATCATCATGGTAATTTAGCCAGAATGCTCCCTCTAGACTTTTTACTGCTGTGTTTGCGGCAGTAAACCATGATGAGTAAACGGACCGTGATGTAAGAAATTGATGCAGTGCCTCTTTAATGATGAGAAAATAGTATAAAGTAATGCATGTTGTGAACCATCTTTTATAACACATCCTTCAATGCAAAGTAAAGTCTTCATAGGACATAGCCCGTGGCTATACACAGTACGAGCCTTACTTCAGAACTAGATGACAAAAGAAGGTAAAAGTGGTAATAACAGATATAACAAAGAAAGAGAGAGACAAAACTCACTGAATTTAAATTGCTCGTCATATTCCTCTTGTTTCTTGTCTTTCTGCTCCTGCAACCGCTCAAAGAGGGACCGTGGGTCATACTTCTCCTCTGGTGCCTCTGAGGAGTACAACAAACAAAAATGTGGATGCATGCACGGCTGTATCTATTTAGCAGTTATGGTGCGTTTTGAAAACGTGTGCAAGTGAATGTGCTCTTCTTACCCTCTGGGTCGTCGGGTTTCCTGACTTTCTCCCATTCCTCCTGTCTCTTCTTCCTCTTCTCATCAAGCTCAGATTCCGACACAAACTTCCTGCTGAGGTCGACGCCCGTTGCCGCTCCCTCTTCCATGACAGCTGACCAAACAAAAAAAAAAACACACCTTACTTTTAGTGTGCGACTCCAAAAACCTGTTGCAATGCCATCAATACTCAGTTTTGAGCAAACCCCACATCTAGACTAGACACGTATGAATCAATTTAAACCAGCCAAGACTACATTTAGTGATGCATCTGTTGACTAAATGCAGCTAATACAGTTTAAACATGCATGTGTAATGCCCCCGATGGAGAGGGCAATACCATACTGCTACTATATGTGTGTGTTTATATTCACAAATGCCATAATAATGTGTCGTTATGCCACATATTGTCGTACATTCTTAATATTCTTTCGTGTTGGATTTCTGTAAGTGTAACTAAATAGGTTGAACCAAGGTCCCATTTTATCACAAATATGTCACCGTGTTTTGAGTGCATGTTGCTATTTTCTGTTTTATGACTTGCATTTTATGCAATGCGATCACCAGAAAGACTGCACTACACTACAACTAGATAACCACAGGCTTTGAGGGACTTTTTTAAATTGATGTTTGTTTAAATTCCGTTATTTCAATAGTGGACTAAACTGGAGTCAACAAGTAACGTTAAGGTTTTGGCTCTCCCTTGTGGTCATCTTTAATCATCACATGTAATTGAGACGATAGCCATTTAAAGAACTTGTCGTCAACGACGACTGCAGAAGAAAACCACAAGGATAGCACAGCCGATTTGCAGCGAGGTGACGGTCGAGTTAAATACGAGGACCGCTGAATGGCCCAAAGCGTTTCGTTTGAATCGGCGGCCCTGTTGATTCACTCACCGCTACCCAATGCTAAGATAACAAGGCTAGCCACTAAAGTCCATCCTTGTAAGGATACACTCAGCTAACGATACCTTATTTGTAATCAATGCAGCAACCGATCTGCAATACAACAGTCATGCTCATTGGCTTAGTTCCGCTGCGGACAAGCAGGAGCCTTGTGAGCTGCAACCCCCGGCTAGCTTTAGCTTCATTACCGTTTAAGCGAGCGGTTGTCTTCGCTGTCAGGAGCCCAATATCGTGTCATGTTGGAAAACCAATACTTCCTGCTGCAAAACCGAGCATACTTGAGTTTCAGACACTGACTATTTCATACCAAGCGAGGTCATTTCTGCATCACATAAACTTACCAAGCTCGGCTAGTTGATATAGTGTTACTGCTCCAAATCAATGACGTTTTGTGTCACCGTCAAAACAGCCCGTCACGGTTTTTCGACCTGCGACTTTAGTTCCGACCTGCTTTTCTGCATCTGAAGTCAAACGCAACGGCCTAGAAACAAGGCAACAGTGCAATCGAGTGATGCCACTAGGAAATAGCTATACATGCAGAAACAAGATTCAAAATAACTGAAATAAAAATAATTTAACATTGTAATGTTAAAGTTACTTAAAAAATACAGCAAAAAAAAAGTTTGTAAAAAAAATGTAATTGACGAGGAAAAAAGAGGCATTGTCTTTACCATGTAAAGTTAAATGGTAAATGTTTTGCATGGCATCATTATCAATGAAGGATGTATTAATATGTATGTGTGAATCTGCAGGTCCATAATAAGTGAGGGAGAGTTGCAGGTTGCAATTTACAGACTGTGTGTCATTGAAACTATTGTGTCTTTTGGTGAATTGGACGACATATTATGAATTGAGTTATGACCAGCAAATTGTGAATTAATGCCTACTCCTTAAATCACTGGACATTAACAAATAATTATATATATATATATATATATATATATATATATATATATATATATATATATTTCACTCCATATGTCTAATAAATTAAGCTATTTAGCAATAACGGAGAACTTGAGATAAAGGCTAGTCTCCCCTGCACATACTGACATTAAATGACATCAACATGAGCACTTCATCACACAGCACTTTATCTGCTAGAACTTTGTCTATTTAGACTTTAGCAATCTATCTATGTCGTGAACTGTTTCATGAACATGAAAAAAAAAGTTTCAACGTTTCAAAAAAGAAGAGAGAGATTAACAAACGACTTGGTGATAAACCATTTTATAACCTTAAAAATACTTAATTTTATTGTCCACTCAAACTGTTGCTAACAAAAAATACACTACGCCAGGCTCACGTGAACGTTAACATTTCAGAAATAAGGAACTCCGTCATTGTATTGTTCACTGAATTGAATGAACTCAAGACATGTCAGGGATGTTTCCTCATTGCCCATTGCGTTTTGACAGTCTGGGCATGCTTTTTGCCGTTAAAGATGAATAACTACAGAAATGCACACGCACAGGATTGTTATGGCATGTGTGAAGTATCTGCCGAAACCAGTGTTCAAAAATGTATGTTTTATACATTATAATATATTATTTAACAGTGTTGAAGAATGCGCTCTTCAGAGAGTGAGGTGGCTCTTAAACTGACCGATTGGAACCGGCTGTGAAATGGTGACGCAGCTTCAGACCTCCGGCTCCTGATTGGTGAGAGGCTCCTCCTGGAGCCCAGCCCCGCCCAGAGCAGCGACCCACCGCCGAGTCTCCGCTGCTCATTGGCGGAAAATGCTTTAAAATTGTCCGGGAAAAATGTAGAGTGGTCCGCCCTCTGTTCTTCTGCTGGAAGCCTTTTTTTCTGGTTGGTCTGATTGTCAGGACATATAAAAGAGGGTTTCGGTTGTTGGGTCAACATTAATTTCTCTAAAAGCATCTAACGATGAGTGCCAGAGGGAAAACCGGAGGAAAAGTCAGAGCTAAGGCCAAGACTCGCTCCTCTCGTGCTGGGCTCCAGTTCCCAGTCGGTCGTGTTCACAGGCTGCTGCGTAAAGGAAACTATGCGCAACGTGTCGGTGCCGGCGCCCCCGTCTACCTGGCGGCTGTGCTGGAGTACTTGACCGCTGAGATCTTGGAGCTAGCTGGAAACGCTGCTCGCGACAACAAGAAGACTCGTATCATCCCCCGTCACCTGCAGCTGGCTGTCCGCAACGACGAGGAGCTCAACAAGCTGCTGGGCGGAGTGACCATCGCTGAGGGCGGTGTGCTGCCCAACATCCAGGCTGTTCTGCTGCCCAAGAAGACAGAGAAGGCCGCAAAGTCCAAGTAAACCTGGAGCCAGTGGCGACTAGTCAATAGAGGGCGCCACCCCCTCTTGAGCCACAAATAATAAAAAAAATTATAAATTATACAAATTGTCAATATTTGTGTTTTTGAAGTATGGAATCACCCAGTAATATGTTTAAAATATGATATCTGTGCAAGATGAAGGCTTTAATTTCCTGCATGTCTCAGCAGCTCTGGGGGCTGGAAAATGCACCCACAGGAGGCGGGTCCATGAAGCAGTTGAGCCAATTGCTGATTAAAGATATAAATGTGTGACATACAATTTAGCCAATCGGCGTCCTCTATAGATTCCGCTTGGGGCCAGAATCTGTGGAGCCCCAAATTGCGCGTTCTGGTCAGCAGTAGTCTCTACAGGCCATCGCGAGCACTGCTCCTCCAAGACCCGTTTGAGAGGAGAACTTTTGCGGAGAAACTGCAGGTGAAAGATGATATCAGATCAACCTGACTCCACAATCACACAGCAGACTAGCAGGAAAGGGAAGCAGTACATGGAAGCTTAGTAGCTGTAGGCTACACCAGAAAGGTTTGTAGCTGGATGCAGTCATGCTAATAACTTAAAACAACGGGGACAGATCCAGCATGGACAGTTACGGGAGTGAGGGATATATAGTTATAAATAAATCATTACATGTGTTTATATTACAGTGAATATTATATGATATATATTATATTGTACAGAATAGTATTACATGATATATATATATATATATATTATATTATACTGAATATTATTATATGCTATACATATTATATTAAACTGAATTGCTTGTGAGGGTGACATTAATAAGATGTACTGACGTGTTTGTCAAAGTGTTATTTTTACTGCTTTTTTTCATTTTTGAATCAAAGTAAAATATTTAACTGCAAAGTATAATGCGTGTTTGATAACTTAATTTTTTTTGCATTAAATCATTCTGGGATGTTTGCTGAAATTGATTGGATGTGGCACAGCGCTAGAATATGTTCCACCATCCGCCACTGCCTCTCTCTGACTGCTGGAACCAGAACCTCAAAGGCTCTTTTCAGAGCCAAACACTCACCCTACAGAGCTGTGTTTCTCATGTCCCTTCAATGCACACTCAAAAAAATGACTACAACTCGTGTTAAAGAAATCGAAGTTAAAATCACTGTCACTTAATCTCGATGAATACATTTGGTGCCTCAAAGGTATAAAATGCAGCATTTCGAAAATATGTGCACCACCTTTATTTGTCAGCCTTTGGGTCTCACCTGGACACATTGCAGGTTGGTCCGTTTTCTTCACTGTGATCTGATGTGATCGCTGTTTGACGTCAAGTCAAATAAACCGACAAATCCTTTGACATGCGTTCCAACCCACCTTGATGAAACATATACAATTTAGGTTAATTCAAGTCTGTAAGGGCTTTAGGGCTGTCTGTCAGAGACTCGAGTTCTTGAGGGCGTCCTCGCAGATTGAGCCCTTTATGAAATCTTTCTGCAAGTCTTTGCATTAAAATTGATAGAAATACACACCTGTTGAATAGATTCAAGATGCACTGGCTTGAAGAGGTACGGTTTATATAATTTATTCTGTTTCACATTCTACATAAAGGATGAGAAATAATACAATAGATTATGTAGTACATTTATGTAGTACATTTGTAGTGACAGGAATATGTCCTGTCAGTGTGCTCAAGCTATACTCATTTACTAGAAGTAAATGACAGTAATCCACAGACACTGACAATGTCAGTGTCTGTGGCCCAATACAGAAGACTTGTGATAGTTGATCCATACAAATAAACCTGATTTGACAGCTGAAACAACCAAGAAGAAAGGTAAATGCTGTGTGGTTAGTGCTGTGACTTCCCAATTATTACAGCAGAAGTGTTTGCCTCTGACTCAGAACAGCCCATCTTGAAATAAACTGCAGCTGGAGCAGAAAAAAAGAAGAAGAAAAAAAGAAGAGCTCAGAGGACAAGTGCTGAATGGGATATAAAATGTTGAGCAGCAGAGGGCGCTCTTTGACCAGATAACATATGGGTCTGTAAGATGCCACATCACCAGAACAGAACTTAAGTTCAGGTCTGGAAAGTGTAGGAAACAGTATCTGTAACCTCCTTTCGTTTATAAAAATGTGGCTCGTTGGTCTAGGGGTATGATTCTCGCTTAGGGTGCGAGAGGTCCCGGGTTCAAATCCCGGACGAGCCCTAATTTTGAACAATTGGGCTTCAATGTGATAGAACACATGAAACAAGTTAGATGAAGCTCGCAGTTAATGCAAATGAAAAACCACTAAATTGTGTTCCAGTGACGGTATCCATTTGAACTCACCTACTAACAGTGCAAACTGTTGCCAAACACATTTGATGCTCGAGATAGAGCCATCAAGCAACCAAAGTTTTATTCATGTTAATGTTGATCAACCTTTATTGATACTCATTGAATTGTACACATCAAGGCACACAGAAAAATAATCTGCTTCTGTATTCAACCCATACGGGTATTAAGACAGTGACAGTGTACTTGGTCACAACTACTTGAACCACTGACCCTCAGATTGTCATGTCGTGTCCCTAAAGACTGAGCTACCACACCTTATTGTGCCTCCACCACACTCTGATTGAAATATAATTATACAAATACAATATTATACAGGAATTCAATTTGTACAAAGATACGATATGTGCAAAATGAAATATTAAATATAGTGCAGAAAAAATACTTCACTGAAAGAACAAATATGTCGCAACAGCTAACACGTATTACAATAATAGTTTTTTTTAAATTTCTATGATAATGTTAAGGATATGGGTGTTTATTGTCATTGTAAAAACATGCAACGAAATTGTTGCATGTAAAATGAAAAATGTATAAAAACATTAAGACAAGACATTTCTGATTTAAAACAAGACATTAAATAAATATATACAAGATAAAACACAGGCATCAATGGCTTTAAAGTGAAAAAGGTGCTTTGTTAAAGTGTCGTGTTATTGCCTATTTCAGTTTCACCGCTGTGTCCGGTGTGAGCTGGGTGGGGGGCGATGGAGGAAACCGCTCTGGGGAAAAAGCTGTTCCTCAGCCTGTTAGTCCGGGTTTTGCTAGTCCTGTATCTTCTTCCTGATGGCAGTGGAACAGAGAGTGACCCGGGTGAGTGGTGTCTGTGCAGATGTTTCTGGCCTTCTTCTGGAGGCGGCCAGCATACACAGTGTCCAGGTCAGGGAGGGTAACTCCCACAATCCTCTTATTTGACATCCATTTATTACTCTGAATATATAATGTCACTATTAAGAATGTAGTTTACTTTTATCTTGAAACCTTTTGGGACAGTATGTCGATTAGAGCTCAGGCTTCACAAAACAGCTTGAACGTACTATAATAATTTGCCAGACTGCTAAACATGTGGTTGCTGGGGACAGGATTTCATCTAAAACGCTTGTTTGAACACAAATCCTGAACTCATATTTTCTTTGTGTACAGTTGGTAATATTATTTGTTGTCATGGAAACTCTTTTCACAGATACAGCAGTGATACCAGCAACCCACGGCTTTCTTCAGGTCAGTGAACTGTCCTCAAACTGAAATGCGTGTTACTGGCCATGAACACAAGATAACATTCTCTCACAGTCTCATCATCACTGTTTACCAAAGGCTCTCTCTCAGACTTCAGTATATTTTGATATCCTCTTACCTTGACTGCCACCCCAGTGTTCTATCTCAATCAGCTTCAGATGCAAATCTCTCCTGCTAGTCTCAATGAGGACTGAATAAACATCCCAGAATCAAATTACACAAATTTGTTTTCATCTAGTCCAATTTTCCGCTTTCATCTTGTGACCCGTGTACTGTAGGTCTGGCTCCGAACCACATCTTTAAAACACCAACGATCTGGCGGAGCCATCCAGGTGTTCCTCAATAACAGCAAAAGCACCAAGCAGTCATTTTAAATTTTCATCTTTCTTATCTGGCAAAACGATATTTTTTGTAAGATTTCACTTTTGTTCTTGTGAAATACTGCATCCTTTTACCTCTTCAGGCCTCCATCCATTCAATGAAACAACTTGAAAGGCAAGAGACACTCCTTGGTGCTCATTATTCAGAACTCATGCCCACACGCCATACCTGTGATGAGTGGTGAGATATAGACATGAGCACGAGCCAAAACTGTTGCGAACCACTGACCTAAGGAAGTGGTCCCTTGAGAGTACTAGACAAAAAAAAAGCTGAATTAATGCAGCATTCGATTTCCAATCCATAATTGGTCATATTAAAAAAAAGTTTCACACAATGCTACTTTAAAACACTACCGATGAGAAAACACAGTACATCACACAAACGAAAACATTTTCTTTCCAAACCATTCGGACTTTGCGTTTCACCCAAGCAGAGAGCGAAGCATGTCCTGCCTCGGCTCTCTTCTTTGCCCGCCGACAGCTAAAAAGCTGTTCGGTCGTTTGACACAGTCGAAAGCAGTCTCTTCCTTGCTCCACAGCTGTCAATCACTGTTCCCTCGGCCAACAGCACAGCTTGCAGTCGCTGCGGCTTGGGTTGGGAGTGGGGTTGGGTGAATGGGGGGGGGGGGGGGGGGGGCAGGATGTCGTCGGGGTAGTCAGTGCGGGATTGGTTGCTCGGTTTAAACTGTGTGAGACGTGATTGAGGGAAGGAAGGGTGGAGGTGTCATGTTTGAGTGCCACAATAGCAAAAACAAGAATTAGATACAAAGATTAAGTTCAGAGTAGAGTTTAAATTGGTCCCAATGTTACCATTTATTAAGATTAGATTTCTCGGCTGAAGAGCAAGAATACTACTCATAAATACTGATACGTTTTGCTCAGTGTGCATGTTGCTAGTGTATGACTCGAACATGATAGAACGTGTGTGGCCTGCAGGGACCTTCATATCAGTGTGTGTATGACCCTTGAATCTGTCTCTGTGTGTGCATATCCTGTGTGAGGAGACCTTTTCTGACTATTTGCTAGCCATTCTGAAGCTATACAGACTTACTTCACGTGTGTGTGTGTGTGTGTGTGTGTGTGTGTGTGTGTGTGCGTGTGCGTGTGGATGCTGGTGTATGTCTATCTGTAGGCCCTGCTGTGCCGGGGGTACGGCAACATGATTGCGTCCACGCTACCTTCGCTGTCCGAGCTGCTGTCAGAGTCGCTGCTGCCGGAATAAGCCCAGAGTCCTGGTAAAACGCCGACACACACGGCTGCCGACGGCAGGTGTAACACGCCTTGACCGGCGCTCGGGGGAGCCGAGGGGGTCGTCGCCGTCGAGCCGGGGTTGGTTTGTTGATCTTTAGCTCCGCCTGCTGCTCCTGCTCCATCCTCCTGTTCTGAACAGCACAACATACTGTCAGGTTCAGAGCCTGCACATGCAGACTCCCCCGTCAGTCTTTTTAAAAAGGTCAGAGATTTACCGTTTTAGATTCATCGCCCTCGACTTTACCATTTTCAGTCACTAACCGTTCTCATCAGACTCATTTCCAGCAGAAGCAGGCTGCAGCTTTCAGTCAGACGGCTTTGATTACCCCACCACCTTAAACTACCGAGTGCCTGCACCAAACTGCCGTCAGAGACACTTAGTAGCTAGCTGGTGAACTAGCATTTAGCATTTGAAAAGTCAGACTACAGTCGTCCTTCACAATTCTAAAAGACATGTCTGCTCTATATGTAGTTAAAACGCACTCTCCATGTATGCAATCTATGCATTTTTTTTCTGGTTTGATACATAGACTGTATACAAGTGGACGTAGTCATTGTGACATCACAGCGAAGCCCTTAAGCATACCCTGCTTTACGGTATATTTTACTCTAAATGAACATCATGCTGTATTGACGAAGACTCGAAACTAGAGATTGAGACCATAAACTCATGTTCACAATGTTTACTGAGGTAATAAATCAAGTGAGAATTAGGGATGGCGACTGTGGCTAAGTGGAGCGCAGGGCCATCCTTCAATCAGAGAATAGAATAGAAATGTACTTCATTCATCCCCAAGGGGAAATTTGTCAAAGAAACACCGAAAAGAGGATCGGCGGTTCGATCCCCGGCTCGACCAGTCGCATGTCGATGTGTCCTTAAACCCAAAATTGCTCCGGGCCTATGTTGTGATAGAATCTGAATTATAAGTCGCTTTGGATAAAAGTGCCTGCTTAATGGATGGGTATGGTTCGGATTTTACAGATCCTAGTACTCTTATCGGTTCTTTTTTATTATTTTGTGAGAAAAAGAAAAAGACAAATATTTTAGAAAATAATCAACATTGCTTTATTATTCTTGTATGTAAACAAATATTCATTCTTGAGCAGCAACACAAAAAGTTCCCACATCATTAAAATACATTGGCAGCTAGACAATAAGCTAAGCGATTAGCATTAATATATTAGCCTATTCGTATTATCAAACTCTGTTTGGCATCACTGACGTTACCGGCAGAGGACGAGCCTGGACGGCTGCTCACCAAACGGTAGAAAACTGAGCATTTCTGCAGAGTTACATTCTGCTTGTTCGCCAAACGTTTTAATAAACTGCTGCTCTCTTGTGAGGGATTGCATTTATGACAACGAGAATTATCAGCATCTTTTGGTTTTCTCTGCCCTGATGTGTCTCACGGAGTTGGTGTGTGTGTGTGTGTCTGTAACAGTAAAGCACAACTCAGCCACTCGTGCAAAGACAGGCACAGAGACAGGGAGAGCAGGTTTGAGACGCTGCTTTTTTCCATGGAGATCTCACGCTGTCACTTCTAAAGTACCGATAGCAAAACCGTTAACTTCGGACCTCATCGATACTCCAGGTTTTTACTAATTCAGAAGCGCTTCTCGTTTAGAACTGGGTTTGGAGGGACATCCCTAGAGAGAAGTAGGGTCATTTTCTCAGACTCCCACACAATCTGACTTCTTTTTGCAACCAGAGGAGTCGCCGCCTGATGCAGGTTTAAGACATTTCCGCATTGGCTTCTGGTCCGACACTGTAGTTCTATCATTGACCAATTCCTGAAATTGTCAAAGAGGTGCAAAACTCCATTTCTATCCACTTCAGACAGACAATCCTACCTTTGAAGCCTCAGGCTGCAACCCACCTGTGTGTCTGTCTCCATTTCCTGTCGTTGCCGTCGTTGAGATTTCCACCTTCTGTTTCTTACTGCTGTCTGAGGACTGGGAGGAACTGGGTAACAGAACAAAGACGTATTCAAGATTTAAGTCTGCTCAAATCAAGATTTTCATGCAAACAATGGGCCTAACGACGGAGTTCAACGTGAATAGGGTCTAACTCTAAGGTTCAGTCTTCAAACATTTACAGTATTGTGAGAAGAATATTAAACTCAAGCATCACGTACGAAGCGATTCCTCAAGCTTTCTGCAGGTGGACCTGGGATGTGTCTGAAAGCTTCAGGAACACTTAAGTGAACTTTGAGTTCACAATTTATCACCCAATTCACTTTCATCAGCAATGGTACCAGAAGGAACGTAACCGTTGTACGAGGATACATTGTGATCAGAGAACATAGTGGAGATTTTAGCAGCTAAAAATAAGTATATTTCTATCAGGAGCTGGTGAACATTAAAACAGAACTAAAGGAATATTGGACTTAGCCCTTTAAACCCCATGCAGTTTCCGGGCGTTCCACGTCACATTTTACTCACTGAGTCCTGCACCTCTATAGAAACCGCACAATCATGGCTAGAAGTAGAGACACTTTGTGGGGTTCAGAGGGTTAAATCCGTCACATCAAACAACTTACAATGAATGATAATGTTACTCCGTGTCTTCTGGATGTGTAAATAGGCAACTGACAAACTTCATATCAACGTTATACGGTCAGTGCTGTATTTACAGCTTGTTCTGTTGACCCCATTCCAAAACAAAATCAGCTCGTGCAGCTCTAAAGGACGTATTTCTGTGTGCCTACCTGCGTCTCTTGACAGCTCCAGCCAACAAATGGGCCTGAGACAGATGGCTGGTCTTTTGCTCCACCCCCGAAGGTTTAGGTGCCACCTTCTTTTCAGGCTCTCTGCGGGTTTCGGTGGCCGCTTGCTTCACTAGAGCGCTGTGACAGTACGAAGTTAAGTGAATACACCATAATGGATCCTTGTGGCGGGAACAAAGAGGGAGAGCTCAGGGGCAAGTACAAACTGACTTCCCCATTCAGCAGCAGTCCACTCAACAAGTTGGTTCTCTCCTCCCTTCAGGGGGAGCCGTTACATCTCTCCATCAGCGTGCTGGAAAAAGTGACACAGTTCTGAGAGGCTAAAAAAAAAAGCACTCATGCACAGAAGCAGAGAGAGAGAGAGAGAGAGAGAGAGGTGACACAGATATGAAGCCTATAGTACACCGGGAGATGGACAGAGCTCAGGAGACATGAAATTGGGTCGAGATGCAGAGCCGGATGAAAACGGAGTGAGAAACACACACAGACACACGGAGTAAGACAAAGGGGTCAGATGAATGGGGAACATCAGGCATTCGATTTGCATGAGGTACATTCAAGCAGTGATGAGTGTTCACTGCATTAACTAAGGTCTGCGCCTATGCGTGTGCATGTATTTTGTGTTCACAGCAACTGCTTTAAATGGTCACCGTAGTTACCAGCCTATGATACAGTTTCCACGACAACCCATTCTCTTCTTCATCTGCAGACAAACCTGTCTGTCACAAACCTGTCTGTCCGCCAAGACAACGTGAGAGTTTACGGAGAGCAACAACCAACAAGCAAAACGTTCTGGACCTGTATTCAAATGTGCAAGAATGTCACAGTGTAGAATCGCCACTTTGACGTAAGGCACAGCACCAGTATTAGGTGGTCTGTCCTAAGTACAACAGTCTGCTGCTTCGTTCTCGGGCTAAAATTAGAGGTTATGTAATGCAGCGAAATGATCCAGATGAGATTAGGCAAACAAAATAGGCTGATTCCTGAACCTCGAAGATGTGTTCAGCGCTGGTGCCCACTCGTAGCTGCTTTCTCCAGTTGGAGAAACTGTCAGCCAATCAGAGCTCAGGAGGCACCGTTAAGAATGCCATCAACCTACAGAGCTAGCTAGTAGAGCTAGGCCGATATATTTGTCGGTATTATCTGCTTGCAGATATTTAAATATATCAGCTTACAATTAACAAGAAATAGAAGTACGGAAATGCCAAACTAAATATGAAATCATTAACAATTACATAGTTTGTCCATCTGAGAGCACTGACAAATGTATTTAACAGATAAATGTCCCATGTTTATGAGCTACCTCAATTTGGTCTTCATTGTATTATTATAATATTAATACATTATTCATAATAAAGCTCAGGAACCTGAACATGGTAGCATCAATGTATTGATGCTTTGTTCAAAAAGCACATGACACTAACTCTGTAATGATGTTACTTATCCAGGCACTTCATGCTAGTCTGCTCACAACAAGCAGCAGCACAAAGTCCATGACTCTTATTTTGAAATATGGTTAGAACCTCTCATTTGTTCTTTATACAAAAACAGCCAGGTTAAGTGACACACTATATCAGCATAATGATATAATGTATGATGTACTAGATGTAATTGAGATTCGTCAGTTAGTAGTCATTTAGAAGAGAAAGCGTTGAAGGGTTTGCTGAGAGCATTTCACGACTTACTAGCCTTAACTTTTGTAAATGAGCTCAGAAAAAAAGGTCCTATATATTTGTCATTTCTAAGGTGAGAGTTTAGTTTTCAGTTTTAATTTGTACTCGTTTTAAAATAATGCAGATGGTGCTTAAGACTGAGTGAAGTATATTGATACTGGTCTCCTCCGATTCTTATTTCATAAACCAAATAAACCAGACTCACAACCTGCTGCGACTTCAACTACACCTCGGTGCTTACTTTAAACCTGAGAAGTCTGTCATCGTTCACTAAAATGGGGAATAACAGATTAAAATAATCACAAAAGCGATACTGGCTAATTAAAATGTTATTCTTAAAAACCAAAGCATGTTAAAAGGATATTCTGTATTCCAACAGTTCCTGTTTCTCCTCATCTCTGCGTTGCTTCTCCACCAGGCACTGTTGCCGGGAGACCTCGTCCAGGAAGCTGCTCTCCTCCTCGTCCAATCCCCTCACCATGTTCCCTGTCACCATGGAAACAAACATGCTCTCAACACATGGCAGTACAGTGAATGCATTTTTCAGAAAACTAACCATAAGAGTCGTTTATTTTAAATCCACATCACAATTACCTTCGCGAGAAGAAATCGAAAGGGCCTTCATGTGTGTGTGTACTTATAACAAATTTACTGTAGATTTCACTTTTAAAACATACTAAAAATGTCTTATAAAAATGGTTGCTTGCGTGCAGCGTAATGTCTCAGGGAGACATCAATTATTGTTTCAATGTATGTTTTAAATCTCCTTTACTTTTGCCTTTATGCTTTTAATGGTTTCATGTGAAGCACTTTGAATTACCTTGTTGTTGAAATGTGCTATACAACTTGCCTTGCCTTATTGTACCATGTGAAAAAATTGCACCATGAGTGCTTAAATTGAAAGAGTGACAGTTATTTCCCCAATTAATATTTTCAACAAAATAGAGTGCCATATAGAGGGATCTGTATTATTTATGATGCATATAGTCTTACTGGCACTTTAAAGTTCCTCACTGTAAAATGAAAGTACCAGTAATGCTATCAACAAATAAATTAGAAGTTAAAGTCCTTCATTCATAATCATATTTAAGTTAAAGTGCTGAAGTATGAGTAGTACATGGTGACATCATCATGGTAATTTAGCCAGAATGCTCCCTCTAGACTTTTTACTGCTGTGTTTGCGGCAGTAAACCATGATGAGTAAACGGACCGTGATGTAAGAAATTGATGCAGTGCCTCTTTAATGATGAGAAAATAGTATAAAGTAATGCATGTTGTGAACCATCTTTTATAACACATCCTTCAATGCAAAGTAAAGTCTTCATAGGACATAGCCCGTGGCTATACACAGTACGAGCCTTACTTCAGAACTAGATGACAAAAGAAGGTAAAAGTGGTAATAACAGATATAACAAAGAAAGAGAGAGACAAAACTCACTGAATTTAAATTGCTCGTCATATTCCTCTTGTTTCTTGTCTTTCTGCTCCTGCAACCGCTCAAAGAGGGACCGTGGGTCATACTTCTCCTCTGGTGCCTCTGAGGAGTACAACAAACAAAAATGTGGATGCATGCACGGCTGTATCTATTTAGCAGTTATGGTGCGTTTTGAAAACGTGTGCAAGTGAATGTGCTCTTCTTACCCTCTGGGTCGTCGGGTTTCCTGACTTTCTCCCATTCCTCCTGTCTCTTCTTCCTCTTCTCATCAAGCTCAGATTCCGACACAAACTTCCTGCTGAGGTCGACGCCCGTTGCCGCTCCCTCTTCCATGACAGCTGACCAAACAAAAAAAAAAACACACCTTACTTTTAGTGTGCGACTCCAAAAACCTGTTGCAATGCCATCAATACTCAGTTTTGAGCAAACCCCACATCTAGACTAGACACGTATGAATCAATTTAAACCAGCCAAGACTACATTTAGTGATGCATCTGTTGACTAAATGCAGCTAATACAGTTTAAACATGCATGTGTAATGCCCCCGATGGAGAGGGCAATACCATACTGCTACTATATGTGTGTGTTTATATTCACAAATGCCATAATAATGTGTCGTTATGCCACATATTGTCGTACATTCTTAATATTCTTTCGTGTTGGATTTCTGTAAGTGTAACTAAATAGGTTGAACCAAGGTCCCATTTTATCACAAATATGTCACCGTGTTTTGAGTGCATGTTGCTATTTTCTGTTTTATGACTTGCATTTTATGCAATGCGATCACCAGAAAGACTGCACTACACTACAACTAGATAACCACAGGCTTTGAGGGACTTTTTTAAATTGATGTTTGTTTAAATTCCGTTATTTCAATAGTGGACTAAACTGGAGTCAACAAGTAACGTTAAGGTTTTGGCTCTCCCTTGTGGTCATCTTTAATCATCACATGTAATTGAGACGATAGCCATTTAAAGAACTTGTCGTCAACGACGACTGCAGAAGAAAACCACAAGGATAGCACAGCCGATTTGCAGCGAGGTGACGGTCGAGTTAAATACGAGGACCGCTGAATGGCCCAAAGCGTTTCGTTTGAATCGGCGGCCCTGTTGATTCACTCACCGCTACCCAATGCTAAGATAACAAGGCTAGCCACTAAAGTCCATCCTTGTAAGGATACACTCAGCTAACGATACCTTATTTGTAATCAATGCAGCAACCGATCTGCAATACAACAGTCATGCTCATTGGCTTAGTTCCGCTGCGGACAAGCAGGAGCCTTGTGAGCTGCAACCCCCGGCTAGCTTTAGCTTCATTACCGTTTAAGCGAGCGGTTGTCTTCGCTGTCAGGAGCCCAATATCGTGTCATGTTGGAAAACCAATACTTCCTGCTGCAAAACCGAGCATACTTGAGTTTCAGACACTGACTATTTCATACCAAGCGAGGTCATTTCTGCATCACATAAACTTACCAAGCTCGGCTAGTTGATATAGTGTTACTGCTCCAAATCAATGACGTTTTGTGTCACCGTCAAAACAGCCCGTCACGGTTTTTCGACCTGCGACTTTAGTTCCGACCTGCTTTTCTGCATCTGAAGTCAAACGCAACGGCCTAGAAACAAGGCAACAGTGCAATCGAGTGATGCCACTAGGAAATAGCTATACATGCAGAAACAAGATTCAAAATAACTGAAATAAAAATAATTTAACATTGTAATGTTAAAGTTACTTAAAAAATACAGCAAAAAAAAAGTTTGTAAAAAAAATGTAATTGACGAGGAAAAAAGAGGCATTGTCTTTACCATGTAAAGTTAAATGGTAAATGTTTTGCATGGCATCATTATCAATGAAGGATGTATTAATATGTATGTGTGAATCTGCAGGTCCATAATAAGTGAGGGAGAGTTGCAGGTTGCAATTTACAGACTGTGTGTCATTGAAACTATTGTGTCTTTTGGTGAATTGGACGACATATTATGAATTGAGTTATGACCAGCAAATTGTGAATTAATGCCTACTCCTTAAATCACTGGACATTAACAAATAATTATATATATATATATATATATATATATATATATATATATATATATATATATCACTCCATATGTCTAATAAATTAAGCTATTTAGCAATAACGGAGAACTTGAGATAAAGGCTAGTCTCCCCTGCACATACTGACATTAAATGACATCAACATGAGCACTTCATCACACAGCACTTTATCTGCTAGAACTTTGTCTATTTAGACTTTAGCAATCTATCTATGTCGTGAACTGTTTCATGAACATGAAAAAAAAAGTTTCAACGTTTCAAAAAAGAAGAGAGAGATTAACAAACGACTTGGTGATAAACCATTTTATAACCTTAAAAATACTTAATTTTATTGTCCACTCAAACTGTTGCTAACAAAAAATACACTACGCCAGGCTCACGTGAACGTTAACATTTCAGAAATAAGGAACTCCGTCATTGTATTGTTCACTGAATTGAATGAACTCAAGACATGTCAGGGATGTTTCCTCATTGCCCATTGCGTTTTGACAGTCTGGGCATGCTTTTTGCCGTTAAAGATGAATAACTACAGAAATGCACACGCACAGGATTGTTATGGCATGTGTGAAGTATCTGCCGAAACCAGTGTTCAAAAATGTATGTTTTATACATTATAATATATTATTTAACAGTGTTGAAGAATGCGCTCTTCAGAGAGTGAGGTGGCTCTTAAACTGACCGATTGGAACCGGCTGTGAAATGGTGACGCAGCTTCAGACCTCCGGCTCCTGATTGGTGAGAGGCTCCTCCTGGAGCCCAGCCCCGCCCAGAGCAGCGACCCACCGCCGAGTCTCCGCTGCTCATTGGCGGAAAATGCTTTAAAATTGTCCGGGAAAAATGTAGAGTGGTCCGCCCTCTGTTCTTCTGCTGGAAGCCTTTTTTTCTGGTTGGTCTGATTGTCAGGACATATAAAAGAGGGTTTCGGTTGTTGGGTCAACATTAATTTCTCTAAAAGCATCTAACGATGAGTGCCAGAGGGAAAACCGGAGGAAAAGTCAGAGCTAAGGCCAAGACTCGCTCCTCTCGTGCTGGGCTCCAGTTCCCAGTCGGTCGTGTTCACAGGCTGCTGCGTAAAGGAAACTATGCGCAACGTGTCGGTGCCGGCGCCCCCGTCTACCTGGCGGCTGTGCTGGAGTACTTGACCGCTGAGATCTTGGAGCTAGCTGGAAACGCTGCTCGCGACAACAAGAAGACTCTTATCATCCCCCGTCACCTGCAGCTGGCTGTCCGCAACGACGAGGAGCTCAACAAGCTGCTGGGCGGAGTGACCATCGCTGAGGGCGGTGTGCTGCCCAACATCCAGGCTGTTCTGCTGCCCAAGAAGACAGAGAAGGCCGCAAAGTCCAAGTAAACCTGGAGCCAGTGGCGACTAGTCAATAGAGGGCGCCACCCCCTCTTGAGCCACAAATAATAAAAAAAATTATAAATTATACAAATTGTCAATATTTGTGTTTTTGAAGTATGGAATCACCCAGTAATATGTTTAAAATATGATATCTGTGCAAGATGAAGGCTTTAATTTCCTGCATGTCTCAGCAGCTCTGGGGGCTGGAAAATGCACCCACAGGAGGCGGGTCCATGAAGCAGTTGAGCCAATTGCTGATTAAAGATATAAATGTGTGACATACAATTTAGCCAATCGGCGTCCTCTATAGATTCCGCTTGGGGCCAGAATCTGTGGAGCCCCAAATTGCGCGTTCTGGTCAGCAGTAGTCTCTACAGGCCATCGCGAGCACTGCTCCTCCAAGACCCGTTTGAGAGGAGAACTTTTGCGGAGAAACTGCAGGTGAAAGATGATATCAGATCAACCTGACTCCACAATCACACAGCAGACTAGCAGGAAAGGGAAGCAGTACATGGAAGCTTAGTAGCTGTAGGCTACACCAGAAAGGTTTGTAGCTGGATGCAGTCATGCTAATAACTTAAAACAACGGGGACAGATCCAGCATGGACAGTTACGGGAGTGAGGGATATATAGTTATAAATAAATCATTACATGTGTTTATATTACAGTGAATATTATATGATATATATTATATTGTACAGAATAGTATTACATGATATATATATATATATATATATATATATTATATTATACTGAATATTATTATATGCTATACATATTATATTAAACTGAATTGCTTGTGAGGGTGACATTAATAAGATGTACTGACGTGTTTGTCAAAGTGTTATTTTTACTGCTTTTTTTCATTTTTGAATCAAAGTAAAATATTTAACTGCAAAGTATAATGCGTGTTTGATAACTTAATTTTTTTTGCATTAAATCATTCTGGGATGTTTGCTGAAATTGATTGGATGTGGCACAGCGCTAGAATATGTTCCACCATCCGCCACTGCCTCTCTCTGACTGCTGGAACCAGAACCTCAAAGGCTCTTTTCAGAGCCAAACACTCACCCTACAGAGCTGTGTTTCTCATGTCCCTTCAATGCACACTCAAAAAAATGACTACAACTCGTGTTAAAGAAATCGAAGTTAAAATCACTGTCACTTAATCTCGATGAATACATTTGGTGCCTCAAAGGTATAAAATGCAGCATTTCGAAAATATGTGCACCATCTTTATTTGTCAGCCTTTGGGTCTCACCTGGACACATTGCAGGTTGGTCCGTTTTCTTCACTGTGATCTGATGTGATCGCTGTTTGACGTCAAGTCAAATAAACCGACAAATCCTCAGTAGGAGCTGGCTCAAATCGTGGCAGCGGCAGCTAGTACAGGCACTTCCGGTTGCAAGCTCAGCTGCCACGACTTTCCGTGGCAGCTGAGCCTGCAACAGGAAGTTGTCCGTGGCAGCTGGGCCTGCAACAGGAAGTGATTGCCACTGTATGTGACAGCTGCCACTAGCATCTTGTGGCAGCTGCCAGTGTTTCGGAGCGGATTCCGCCGTAGTTTAGCCTTTATTTGTTGTTATTTGACATTATGTGACAATACATTAAGGTCATTGAAGGCATGACTGTTGGTAGTTGTAATTAGTTTATTAAAAAAAGTCCGAATTATCATGGTATGGCCACTCGTTTTTGTCAACAAGCTAATTGCGGGCTAACTTCACTTGAAACCTGTTACCCATGGCAACGATAAACACTTTCACGCTGCAGACTAAAGGAATGCAAATTATAAATATGGATGGATATGCAATGTACTGTTTAGAGTGATAGCAATCCATATAACATGTTGACTTGGATATATATACGCAGTATATAGATATATATACAGTATGCAACAAGTTGTTGCGACAGTTAACACCGTTGTGTGGTACCTGCCACTACTTTTCGCGACAGTTTTCACTGTTTGCGACTGGTACCACTAGCATCTTGTGGCAGCTGCCAGCATTTCGGAGCGGATTCCGCCGTAGTTTAGCCTTTATTTTTTCGTTATTTGACATTATATGACAATACATTAAGGTCATTGAAGGCATGACTGTTGGTAGTTGTAATTAGTTTATAAAAAAAAGTCCGAATTATCATGGTATGGCCACTCGTTTTTGTCAACAAGCTAATTGCGGGCTAACTTCACTTGAAACCTGTTACCCATGGCAACGATAAACACTTTCACGCTGCAGACTAAAGGAATGCAAATTATAAATATGGATGGATATGCAATGTACTGTTTAGAGTGATAGCAATCCATATAACATGTTGACTTGGATATATATACGCAGTATATAGATATATATACAGTATGCAACAAGTTGTTGCGACAGTTAACACCGTTGTGTGGTACCTGCCACTACTTTTCGCGACAGTTTTCACTGTTTGCGACTGGTACCACTAGCATCTTGTGGCAGCTGCCAGTGTTTCGGAGCGGATTCCGCCGTAGTTTAGCCTTTATTTGTCGTTATTTGACATTATGTGACAATACATTAAGGTCATTGAAGGCATGACTGTTGGTAGTTGTAATTAGTTTATTAAAAAAAGGCCGAATTATCATGGTATGGCCACTCGTTTTTGTCAACAAGCTAATTGCGGGCTAACTTCACTTGAAACCTGTTACCCATGGCAACGATAAACACTTTCACGCTACAGACTAAAGGAATGCAAATTATAAATATGGATGGATATGCAACGTACTGTTTAGAGTGATAGCAATCCATATAACGTGTGGGTTGTCACAAGTTTTGGGAAAGGTGACACGGCTGTTTGGTCGATGGTTTATTTTTAAAAAAATGTATTGAACAAACAATAACAATTTGAGGTATTGTCAATAATAACACAACAAAATACAGACATTTAAACGAACATACATTGACAGTGACAGATTAGTGAGTTACAATACTTGTAAAGCACATGTAGACTAACTATTTCTCCTCAAACCTCGAAAACACTTTCAAATTGTTTTCATCAATAAGGTCTGTGCAGAATTTGTTATAGTCCTTCTGTTTGTCAAAAACAAAAGTGAAAAGCTCTGCTGGAGACTCTTCACTCGGGTCATCTTCACAGTTGTGCAGCTCCTGGAGGGCTTCCTGTTGTTCCTTTTCATCCATGGAAAGGACAGCGGGAACTTTAAACCCTCCATCAAATTGTGTCTTGAGACACCAGTCAGCTGCAGCCAGGCTGTCTCTCAGAAGAACATTTACCTGCAGTAAAGAATAAAGTGTACTCAAAGTATTTATTGTATATTGGTGTTGTAACCAACTAATACTTCAAACTTGTACAGCATTTACAGTACCTAATTAACAAATAGATGTTTTGTAACAACAAATGTTGTCTTTGTCAACATATGTGTCATTCAACATCTAAAAGTCAAATCTCTATTTAGAGAAATAAGCAACAAAGAACAAACAGTAATGCTGGATGGGTTCCATCGAGAGCCTTTCAAATTGAATGGCAGTATATAATAAGATTTACCTGTATTTATTTATGTAAATTAATGCTGACAATAAATAGTTGCAAACCAATTCTAGCCAGAGCTTAATCCATGCACATAATTAAGCACCAATCTTATTAGATATCCTGTGAGTTCACAAAAGCTGCTTAATTTAAGTAGTGAAGTGATTCTATATCGGGCGACTGTGGCTAAGGGGATAGCAGGGCCGTCTTTCAATCAGAGGGTCGGCGGTTCAATCTCTGGCTCTGGTTCTGCTAGTCGCATGTCAATGTGTCCTTGAGCAAGACACTTAACCCCAAAATTGCTGTAATGACTGTAATGTAATATATTGTCTTATGATCATGCAACAGACAATACCTTCATGATGGATCTTATGTGAAAGGCTAAATGACATTCATTTATATTTACAGTTTTAGTATTTCATGCTAATCCATTTTTTTTATTGTTTATCAGGCAGCCCAAAATCTATTATTTCTTATTTTTGGATTCTACTTCATTCATCTAATCGGTTTATATTCAGCTTAATTGTTATTCCTGTACATGCATGCAATACATAATATGAAGTTCTGATGTTTGTGAATGTGCTGCATGGTTTCCGCCATCAGGTGTCGCCCTTGAGCACATGAATCCGTTAAAAGTTATTTCAGCAAAAAATAGAATTTGTCTTGTGGATTACGGTAAATCAAATATACTCTGCTTTGTTGTTTAATGCAGAAATAAAGCCACTGTAAATCAAACTACGCACCAGCATCTGTGTCTCTGACTGCAAAGATTTTAACATTTCTTACCTCTTCTGTGCTTTCTCTGTCACTTGTTGACAACTCTGGAGCACTGAAAAAAAATATATTATCTGTAAATGAACCACTGCCACATTCAGTCATTACAGTTATGTCAACTTCACATGCAAAACCACTCTTAGCCAGGATTAGCATAATGGATTTCGTGATGTTACACATATGCATGCTCACCCACAATTCAAACACAAGTCATGTGGTCTACCTTTTCTCTTTATATGTGTTCTCCAGCAGCACAGACTCTGCCTGGTATCTGCACATGTTGCTGGTCTTTTGCAACCACTGAATCACAACCTACAAAAATGTATCGATAATAATAATTATAAAGTATGTTAAATCAATTTGACAGTTTTTACCAAATGTTAATTGTCAGTCATTACATACATACATTTATATTTCATTTAAATTGATACTTACCTGTACCAGGTTACCCAGTTAAGTTAGCACATTGATACTAAGTTATTCTTCCAGTTGTAGTTTTGGTTTATATTCTCCAAATGGTGTTCTCAAATGTCTATTGACACTTGTATCTCTCGGAGGCCTATGCCATTAATAACTCACTAATTTTCTGCTGTAAACGTAATTCTTAAACTACCGGTAATTGTTAATTTCGTACACATCCTCAATAGCTCACCTCTGGCAAAATGACCTCTGTGATGAATAGCTGCTTCTCAGCTACAGTTCCAGGCACTGACAGTAGTCTTTCCAGACGTTGGATAATCTGTTCTGTCTGGGAAAACAAGTAAATAAGAAACAAATAAAACACTTTTTGTATACCATCCTGAAAGAGGAGAACAAGAAAATGTCACGGTAACATTTCTCTATCAATCTAGTCCTACCTTTTCCCCTCCTCTGCCTAAAATGCTGTGTGTACAAATAAGACAAAAACAGCACACTCTACCTTCATGTCACTGAATAAAGTGAAATGTTCACTGTGATATTTTCGCAGGGCTGCATCCAATCCTCTGTTTCCACAGATACATTCTGTTGGAGAGAAAATGCCCACTCTGCAGATTTCTTTCCAAGTCCTGAAATATAAGATGTATATGTAGTTGTAGATTCAGTGTTATGTATAATTAGTGAATACCATTTTTATGAGAATGGGTGCTAGGTCAAAATTGGTCATGGAAAGAGTAAGTAGTTTGTACCCTACATGTCACAAATTCATGCTAATGCATCTCAGCAACTATAGCGGAGCAACAATAAGTCATTTTTATATTGGCCCAAGTCTACTTCATGATAGAAAAATAAAAATTTGGTTTATAAGCAATTAGAAGCTATATTGCAGTCACCAATGACAAACGTCTTATCAAACAGTTGTATATCGCTGAGAGCACTGCCCATCTTTGCTGTCTTGTCCTTGTTTTTAGTTTTTATATTTTTCTTGTTTATTTGGAATTTCTGTGTATATGTGGATAGCAACGAAAAACCGGAGTCAAATTCCTTGTATTGGTATGCATACATGGCCAATAAAGATGATATTATAATAAATATTTATTTTCTCAGCTTGGCAACATAATATAGCTGGTGTATTTCGCGTGTTGATGGTAAATCTGCATTGTGTTCTGGTATTGTTGTAATAAAGAGGCAGCAGGCATTACTGGGTCTTTTGTAATGATCTGTGGCGATAAATATAAATGCACAAAGCACCAACTGTGTGTGTGTGTGTGTGTGACAAACTTAGCTCAACCCTTGTCAGTTAGAAAATACTTGTTTATTTGGAAATCTTAATATGATATAATCAAATAGCTAATCTGACACAAAAAGATCAATTGTGAAGGCTATACCACATGCATCACATTAAAATACTTACGTACGACCAAACCATGAATAGTCAAACATAATGAATATTAGATTTGGTTGGAGTATGAATAAGTTAAATTTGACAGTGAGACAATGATATTTGATTCGATATAGATATTCAACAACCAGAAAATTACAGTTTGAATTCACATGATTTAGATGCACTAAATTTAGGCAACATAATCAGGCAGTGATAGTGTCATTATGGCAATTACACCAGCAGACTACACTGGGTTGAATGACGGCTATGCTAACGAATTTCATTGCACAATGGATTTATAAATTCTGAAAAATATATTTTCAAAAAGAAACGAGAGGAAAACATCTGTGGTGATAGATAAAACATAATATGTTCGCTGCATTAGTTTACTCCTGACAGAAGCGCTCACTTAATGGTAAACTCCCTCTTGTGGCCAAATGGATTAATGACGCTGGTCTTCAATATGTACTATCCCTGGGTGCAGACAACTACATGACACCACATGCTCCCCGGGCGCTTCTCAGCTGCCCACTGCTCCCAATAAGCTAGGGATGGGTTAAATGCAGAGGACAAATTTCGTATATGTGTAAATGTGTATGACAATGAACTTAAACTTAACATATATGTTGGGGTGGCTTCTTTCCATTAACTTTGAACTTCTTGTCCTAACATATACATTTCATCGAATTTTGAATAACATTGTAGAATATAACTGAATGGATGCCTTGCTAAAAATATTGATAAAGAACATCAAGAATAGTCAATGACACCTTGCAAATGAATGCAAAAATCATATTACATGATGGAAATTATACTTTTAGGGAGAACAACATTGACGACTGCTAACATCCTTAAACTATGCACCTTGGTATTTCACTAGATGCCACAGTGGCAGTTGCCAAAACATCTTCTGAATCTCCTCTGCAGTGATGGCAGCTGCCACAAACAGTGGCCATTCAGTGACAGTGGCCACAAATACCTGCCACAGACCTGTTTGTGGCAGCGGTCAACGGAAAGGAAGTGGCAGTAGCGGGTCATTTGTAGGTCATCTAAACTGGATATAGATGTTTGGGGTCTATATCTGTGATTGGTCATCTGTGGTTTACAATAGCTGGAATGATGTAGATCAAGCTTCATGTGATCAGGTTCTTCTTACTGCCTCCCCCAAACTACTGTCCTGTTGAGACAGACAGGACAAACAGAGAAAAAAAGTTGTACACAAATTGTGTTAATATATCCATATATATAGATACATACATACATACATACATACATACATACACATACTGTATATATATATCCAAGTCAATAGGTTATATGGATTGCTATCACTCTAAACAGTACGTTGCATATCCATCCATATTTATAATTTGCATTCCTTTAGTCTGCAGCGTGAAAGTGTTTATCGTTGCCATGGGTAACAGGTTTCAAGTGAAGTTAGCCCGCAATTAGCTTGTTGACAAAAACGAGTGGCCATACCATGATAATTCGGACTTTTTTTAATAAACTAATTACAACTACCAACAGTCATGCCTTCAATGACCTTAATGTATTGTCATATAATGTCAAATAACGAAAAAATAAAGGCTAAACTACGGCGGAATCCGCTCCGAAATGCTGGCAGCTGCCACAAGATGCTAGTGGCAGCTGTCACATACAGTGGCAATCACTTCCTGTTGCAGGCTCAGCTGCCACGGAAAGTCGTGGCAGCTGAGCTTGCAACCGGAAGTGCCTGTACTAGCTGCCGCTGCCACGATTTGAGCTTGCCCTTTCTCAGGTAACATGTTTCGTTTATTAACCAATGAGGAGAAAATCTGTTTAGATAATGCAAAGATGCCACATCCTCTGTGCTCCTGTCAAGGGGAGCTAAAGGTTTCCCTTTAGAACATCTGGATCATGCACTCCCTGGACTTTCCAACACCAACCCACTTGACTAAAAGAGACGGAGAAACAGAGAGACAGATTAGAAAAGTTGACTAAACTGGAGAAGTCATAACAAACCATATTGCTATTTTTGATAAGTGCAACAGTGCCACCTAAAGGATATCATGCAGTTTCTGTATTTCTTCTATATTTTGATGTGGAGGCCTTCATGGGAAGTTGCTCTATTTTCTATTTGTTTGTGTGCTCTGCAAAGTAAAACTTGAAATATGTAAGTTTGTTATTTTGTGTCAAACGTACTGGGAACTCCAATGTGGTTCTCAATGAAGTGGATGTAGTTTTGTGCCTTGGCTGGGAGGTCGTTCCACTTCCTGGCTGCAGACGTGTCCGTCTTCCAACCGGGGAAGGTCTCGTACTCAACCTCCACTTTGTGCAAAACGTCCATGTTGGCTGTTATTGAAAGCAATACATGATTACCAATCTTTAAATGAAAGCAGAATGGGTTTATGATATTTATTCTACATATGGTTTCTTCTGTTAAATGACCTGGGAAATGGGGAATTCTTTTTCCATTGACTTTGTAGGCGACTCCGACTTTAATTTCATCCACCACGTCCAGAATGTCAAGTTTTGTCAAAGCGATGCTGTTGGACGGGTAACATGTCATCGGAGAACTGTTTAACGTGTGCCGTTAGTCATTCGTATAATGTGATTTTACGACGGTGCAGAAAAAAATGATGGCTTCCTTCATTATTGAAATGATCACGAAACACCTGATGATTTGCTTCAACTGTTCCAGCCACTCACCCGGTGAATCCATTAATCATATGAGCGTATCTCACGATGACAAGATCCAACCATCCGCAACGCCGCTTCCTTCCAGTGGTTACACCCACCTCACGACCCCTCGTCTGCAGCAGCTCTCCTATTGCCTACGGTAAACAAGGGGAACAACAGCCTTATTTGTTACTTTATTATTCATGAACTGAAATGATGTTAGGCATTCCATAATTCTACAGAAACCTAAAAATGTGCAATCACTACACGAGTTACAAACACAGCTGAGTACAATAAAACACCATATGGACTGGGGGGGAGGGGGGGGGGGGATTAAGTTTAGTTTTTTTTTTAAGTATGTATTTTCAGCTCCCGTGACAGGTAACACAACCCAGCTCACACAATATCCTGAACCCGGACTCTGGCCCTAAATTTATCCCTGTGAACATGTGACCTGCATAAGAGGTAGAGCGTTTGAACCCGTGTCTCACAAAAGTTGACAGCTGCTCTCAGCCAGAGAGCTTCACCCCCCCCCCTCCTCCTCCTCCTCCTCCTCCTCCTCCTCCACCAGCCCCGCTGCCTGTGTGTCAGCCCCACATGATCACATTCAAACTGTACGTGTCAACCTCAATATCAGTGAGTTACATTACATGTCATGTGTCTCTTCTTCAGACAAATACGAAGGCCGTGAAAGCAAGCAGCGTGTGACAAGGTGCCAGTAATCTCACAGATTTCCTTCGATAACGTCAAGGTCTTACGTTGAGTTGTTCTGTGGGGAAGGCTCCGATTCCCACTCTGGTAGTGTAGGCCTTTGATACTCCAAAAACATCGCCGATATTCAGCGGAGGGATGCCAAGACCGGTGCACGCCCCGCCCACAGTGCAGTTTGATGATGTCACAAAAGGGTATGTGCCTTTCGAGAAAAAATGTATTGGGTTATGACTGCCTCCCAGATCAACAAAAAAAAAACACATATGCATTCATATTGTAAATCAAAATACCAAAGTCAATGTCAAGGAGAGCAGCATTGGCCCCTTCCACCAAAATCTTCTTTGGAGATCCATGAAGAGCTTCGTACATGTAATAGACCCCGTCTCTCACCATCGGTCGCAATCTCTCACAGTATTCCTGCACAAAACAAGGAAAACAAAAACATGATCAGTTGATGTTGGGATTGACCCTAAGTCATCACTTTCGCAACAGTCGGTTTACCTTGAGTTTTTTCAATTGGTCCTCAACGTCAACGGTTAAGGTTGGGTACATGGCCTGATACTGGCGGACAAGATTCTTGAATCTGAAAGAAAAGGAAATCGCGAATCATGCCGCAACTGTTCAGCGCAGCATTAGTCTTGATGTTTGGCATATTAATACGGTCCCTACCTCATAGAGAAGTCCTTAAAGTCACCCAGGAGGTCGCATACACGCAGGCCGGTGCGAGCTGCTTTGCTGGAGTATGCGGGTCCGATGCCTTTCTTGGTTGTTCCAATGCTGAAACACAAGCCAAAGAGAGGGACGTAAAACAAGTAGATTTGTGCTGACTGTAGTGTAAAATACTAGCAGGTCTGTCCTCCGCTATCCTTACTTCTTTCCTTCTTGTGCTTGCCTCTCAGTCTCCTGTAAACCATCGACTACCTGGTGGAAATCAAACACTGCGGAGAGACAGCAAACAAAACCTTAAAAATGGATCGATTGATTGATGATTTATTCAGGCTGTACTTGTTTAAATAAAGTAAACCACTCTAAGCAATATCATACAATGTACATACCAAGGTGAGCTCTGTCTGAGACAATGAGTCTCTTCTCCCAGCCTTTCAGACCTGGTTAAAGAATAGAAAGGACATCTATGTGAGTATACACAAATCCTAATTTACACTTGTGCATTATGTGTAAAGGGCATTCTTTCTCTTCAAATACCTTTCTTTTCATTTTTATCGCCTTCTTCAAACAGGCCAGGTAGATGTATGACCACTCCATTGCCTACAAGAGCAGAGGAAGAGGAATATGTAATATTCTTAACCATGCTGTCTCAACACAGATGAATATTTAAGCCATTACCGATGAGGGAGATGCTCTTGGAGTTGATGATTCCACTGGGGAGAAGGTGGAAGTCATACTCCTTGCCGTCCACTACCACCGTGTGTCCTGCATTGTTGCCCCCCTGTAAATCCAAGCAGGGCACATATTGTGATGTGATAGTTCACACTGTCTTGTTTTAATGACGATATGATCAAATACAGTATGACGGTAACACCCAAGACCACCCAAAAAAACATCCAGCCACATGCACACGTCTCATTATAGTTTCGAGAGAAGGTGATAATTCACTGAGCTTCTCAAGCACCTATTTGAACAGACTTGGCTGGTGCTGGTGGATCCACTCTGTCCGGCCTGGCTAAGTCCTGGCCTTCTCACATATCAAGCCTCCCTGAGAATGTGACCTCTCTCTAGCCCGGTGTGTGGGGCTCTCAAGCCTCCAGAACACAGGGTGCTAGTCCTGTCAGCGGAGAGAGTACAAAACAGCAACTGTTGGCAGTTTTCACTGTGTGACTCCGTTGCTGGAGTGACCTCTGATATCTGACCAGAGGGTTATGTGTCCTGCGTGAGTGAATAGCAACTGACCTATGTGGAGTTTTTTTATTAATTCAATGCATCTCAAATTCAACATCTGTGTGATCAGCTGAATGAGTCAGGTTTAGAGGTGAACGCAAGAATTAAGCGAATAGTCAGGTTAGCAGATTGTACTTGCCTGTTCCTAAAATGATCAGTAAAGATATTTGGAGTCTGTAAAATGATTTGAAATTTGTTTAACGGCCACAATTCTCCCATTCCATCACTTAAACCCTGTGCAGTTATGAAACCACAGTGCATTCGCGACACGGTTAACTGCAATGGACAAAAAAGCTCAAACAAAAGTGTTTTCACTGTGAGCACCTGTTGCGTTTTAACAGGCTGCACAGTTTGTGCCAGATTTCATCATTAAGTCGGAGAAAAAAACCCGGCATTCAGCAATATTAGCAAGACACGGCCCTGTGAATGCTCGTCTGAAATCACGAATCCAAAACATCTACCTGACATCTGCAGACAACGTCAGCGTCAGTCGCCAACAAATCGACAACTTTCCCTTTGCCCTCGTCTCCCCATTGCGCGCCGAGCACCACCGCCACTTTGTTCCCAATGTCGTTGCGCGATCGCTTCTGTCCGGTCGCGGAGGGTTGAGTGATGCTTTTGTGGTCTTTCGCAGACCAGGTGAGCGACATGATTGCGGTGGCTTGAGCCTGCCGGTCTCAAGAAGACTAAGCCGTCTCCGAGAGTGGCATTGCCATATCTGTAACTTCATAGCCGATGATGTCAGAGCCAGACGCACAAGTGCGTAGCTGTGTTCGGGCAACTTGTCTCCAGGGCTGTTAGAGAAACTAGAAAATAGCCTCACTGGGATGATTGATGTTATATTCACCACGTCAAAGCCCTTGGTATTGTATGCAGCCTGCATAATAAAGCTTTTCAAATGCGTTTGCCACATTACCACCATCTGCGTGAGTCGGTTGCTTAAAAAACAGACAGCAGAACACTAAATTCACTTTTATTAAAATATTTTTAACATTAAAAGTTAAAATCCATTAAATTATGTTCTTATATTGCCCTGTTACAGACAATCAGGGTAATATATAAAGAAATAAACAGCAGTTTTGTTTTGACTGCTTCTCTTGTTCAACAGTCTCTGCTAAACGGCTTATTTTAGTGCTAGTTTCACCTTTCCCATCTCCCATTAAAGTGCCTTCACTGCTCCGTGTCACATTGTCCGTATTAGGTGAAGGACTTTCCTTGATCTGAACATTAACGCTAATGTCCGCTGGCTCCTCAGATACCACGCTGGAAGTGCCATCGAACACAGCTAGGCAGTCGAAATCTGAGAGGGAAGATGAGCTGAGGACGCTCGTCTCAGTTGAATCCAATGAAAAGTCATTTGTGGGGAGGCATGGCTGACGGTCCGCTTTAATCTGAGGCTCAGGTTGTGTCGTTTCTGGTGAAGATACTAGAGGCTTCTCTGGGTGTCGTCCCTCCTGCAGCGAAGCAGGTTTTTCCAGGGGTGCCTGCATCGTCGTCGTGGCTGGCACTCCTGGGAGTGACTTGGGAGGTAGAGCTGGTCCGTCCTGCACTGCTCTCTGCGGTGCGTCTTCTGATGGGCTGATGAAGCCGTTCGTTTCTCCTGTGCTGGCCTGCTGGTGACCCTCTGTCTGCGGTGTGGTGGGAGATGAACCGGCTGCTAAGTCTCTGGCTTCTTCGTTTGCAGACTTGACTTGATCCTGAGGGTGAGAAGTAGGTAGTGTTGATGGTAAGACCATTATTATCTTTGAAACGGATTGATATTTTACAGCGAGCCAAGCTGCATTAAAAGGAAAATGCTCTCTATGCAAATATAGCTTCTCAAAGCAACCAAGCGATGGCGCTAGCTTAAGGTGGCAGTGGTGTTTATGCACAAATAAAATAGATAAAGCAGCAAAGCTGTGTTGCAGTTAAGTGGCTCAGGAGTAGAGGAACTGCGGCTGGAGGCCACAGTTTCTTGTCCTTACCAGATGGTAACAGAGAGGTAAAAAGAGGGCTTTAAAACACACGCCATTCAAATGACATCTTTGTTCAGAATTTCTAGGGCACAGTAAACAAAAAGGAGGGCTTTTCACAACTTACTTATTTTTCCGTTCTCTCCCTTCTGTCTCTTGGACTCTTCCTCTGCCAGATGCCTCTTCCTCTTCTCAGCCTTGGCTGCCAGCTCTCTTCTAGTTTTGTTTTCCTATTATCATAAAAGTAAAGATGTCACAGGCAAGTACAAAATGTACGTGCCGATTTGTTTTTGTATCACTTCGGAAGAGCTATAGCAACATTTTCCTGTTTTTCCACAGTACCCATGTTCATTTGAAAATACACACGTTCTGAAGTTGTAGGTTTAAAACTAGACAACATAAAGACGGTTATTATACGACTTTCCCTGCGATTGTGCAGTCGTAGTATTTTATACACCAACGTAAACAAAGTATCCTCCCCGACCTTCAGTGCTTTGATGAAAAATCCTCGGAAGGTCCTGATGGTTCCGAAGAGTTCCTCAAGCGACAGCTGATTGACATCTTCACACAAGTAAACAGCCAGCTCACTCTTCTTCTCCTCTACTGCAGTGAGCCTTTCACCTACAGCCTGACATGCCACCAGATTTTCCTGCAGCAGAGAAAGTGGAGGGATTCGGATTATTATTAATTGAGTAATCACACATTGGCTCCATTTGTGGGCAAAGCAGAGACTATCGCGTTACCTCAAGCACTTTTTCATATTGCGCCTTCACGTCTTCGACAGAGCCGGAGACCTTCTTGGCCGCCTCATTCAGTCGTTTTAGTAAGGCACTGACTTCCGACTGAACAGAGTCCACATTAACTCTGAGGACAAAGTGTAAAACTATTTCTTGTAAGATTGTTACAATTCCACAGAGAAGCAATTAAAAAAAAAGAAACGAAAAACATGAGCAAAAGTAGAAGTGAAAGGCTTCTATACCCTGCTGCTTTTTCACAGATCTCGAGATCATCTGGCAGCGCCAACAGCTCTGGGTGGTTCGCGTCGGCTTCCTTTGCAAAACAAGTCACGCAGTGGGTTGTTAAGTAATTAAACAGGTTCATAACAGAGAGAGGGGGAAAACAAATAAAGTTTTGGCTGCTGTGAGCCACTTTGTTTACCTCCAGCATGTGATGAAGCAGCGTGATGCGGCTCTTGTTGGCCTTGGTCTCTGTGAGCTTCAGCAGAGAGCTGATCTTGAAACCCTCGGCGTTGCCTGTGTGACTTCCCTAGAAGTAGACCGCTGATTAAAAATGCAAGCTCTGTCTAAATGTCAGCGTACAGCAAAATATACATGAGATAGAAGAGGTTCTTACATAGTTGAGAAAATTCCCAACGTCAAGGATGAGCCTGCAGAAAATGGGCATGAGCGTGCTCGCCCTGAGAGCTGAGAGATTTGTTACATGGCGTTAATTTGAGATGTATATACATATAGATAGATAGATATATTGTAGAGAAAGAATGACAACTGCATGCATACGAATATAGCTGAAAGCCTAGGGCTTCCTTACACTGGCAGGCCTCCTCCACCAGCTTGACTTTAGGTTTGATCATATCCAACACTGATGAAGTCTCCTCGCACAGCAACATGCAGTCAATTCTCAGCTGATAACTGGAGAAACAAGCCAGAAAGCAAAGTAAATAAGAAGGCCAGTGTGAGCGTATAAAATACGCAGCAAGCACATACTGTGAAAAACAGAATTAGATTAAAAAAAATAAAAATATTACCATGGCACAGTGAGAAGGGAGGTGTAGAAGCGGTCAACATTTGCCAACTTTTCTTTCTCTCCTTGGAAGGACTTCAAATTTTCAATCTACATGAAAGCACCAGACAGTGACTCAGACATTCGCCATTTCAAAGTGTGCCCTTAATGATAGATACATCGGCAAAGAAATCTCTCGAGAACAGTTACAAACCTCATGCTTCTCTGGTAGGAGCTTAATGAGCTGCTTCAGCGCCTCTACATCCAACCTCGTACGGTCCCCAGTCTGAATCATGGCCACAAAGTCCTCATTTTTGCTGGAAAGAGAAAAAAAACTTGGAAAAAACATATAAAAAGAAAAAAAATAAATCTAAATAATTTGCGACTTCTTACCATTTTAACTGCTTCAGGAATATGTTCAAATTCAAGTTTTTCTTTGGATCAATGAATGTTATCTATAGAATAAAAAGAGACATACTGATGACTCAGCTTTGATAATCAGATGCCTTTGTTCAGAGTACTACAGCGCTGAGGAGCAGCGCCGAGTGTTGACCAAGCACACCTCTTTAGGCGCCTTCTTGACAGGAGCAGCTGCCCCCTTGTCTTTGTCCTCGGTCACCGGGAAACTGAACAGCTGCTCGATGCTGCCGTAGTCCGGCTCCCGAGGAGGAGGCTCCGTCTGAACCGAGGACCACATGGATTGACCATCTGTGTGAGTGCAGGAAGAGAGGAACCCGTCATGAGCTCATGTGGCTCCATTTTGTGTCAACATCCTGCCATGGCTGAAATTCATTTTTTACAGTTTTTTCAAAACTCTGGTTAATCCTCCGCAACACCCACCCAAATTTGGAAGACTGGTTCTGGGTATATTAATGTTCCATCCCCATCAACTATTCTCTACACAGAGGCCTTCTGCCAATGTCTCCACTCACATTTCTTGACAGATAGGAGGCAAAAAAGTGATTTAGCATATTGATGATTCTCTTCAAATTAGATTGAGCCAGGGTTGACTGCAGTTATTCAAAAATGACAGATTGCAGTTAAAGAATGATTAATCCACTCACCAGTAACAGTGCGCAGTTTCTGCCAGTTGAGCTTTTTCATCCTCAGGGTGGGGCATCGGCTTGCCTTTGTCGGTGCAGCGTACCCGAGAGCCTGGCTACTCTGAGCCCCAATCATGCCTGGGAGAGGAGGTGGTGGAGCTGGCATGCCAGGTAAGGGAGGTGGTGGCGGTGGTCCACCACCCATCCCCGATAGGGGCGGAGGTGGGGGTGGCATGCCTGGACCGCCGAATAGTGGTGGTGGTGGTGGTATTCCGGGCAAGGGGGGAGGTGGTGGTGGTCCACCAAACCCTCCAGGTAGCGGAGGTGGTGGGGGTGGAGGTGGAGGGGGCGGAGGTGAGCACTGGTTAGAAGGTTGGAGCCTCATCATACCAGGGGGTGGAGGAGGAGGTGGAGGAGGAGGAGGAGGAGGTGGAGGTGGTGGAGGGGAAGCACACTTCTGAGAGGATGTGGTGCTTTTGTCAGACTTCTCTTCATCCTGATGATGCAGATCGGTCTGCACGGCCATATCCACTCTCACAAGCTGCCTGTCATGACAACCTCCACAGCTCTTGACTTTGGAGGACATCAGCCGCTGCATGATAATCTCACCGGACTCCATCTGAGCTGAAGCACAAATCCAAACAAACATCAACCCCATTTCACACTCCTCTCACTAAAACAAAATATTTCAGCCATCCTGTCAACAGCTGCCTCCATTTCATTGCGACGATCGTTTTTCCTGGATAATCACGCCCCTTCACACATGAATCACAGAGCAGGCTTTTAGCTACCCATTAGCTTCTCCGGAGACTTGACCGAAAGTGAAAGTATTGCTGCCTCAGTGCTGACTCACAGTCCTGGGCCAGCAGCGTGGCTCTGTTAGTTATGGCCTCCAGAGCCAGCCAGATATCAGAGCGGCCCGGCTCCAGCGCCAACAACGTCTGCAGGATGGACAGCAGCTGGAGAGAGGCTGGAGAGCTGCTCACCTGCACACAAATATGCACAAATTAAGTGGGTTTGTCACGTTTGCATACCAAAGTCTAATAATGTGTGCCAGCACCACAACAACTTAAAACTGTTCTAATCAGAGAGACGACTTTTCTTTACTATAACAAAACATTCCGTCTCCCATTCATTGGACTATCTTAGTTCTTACAGGTTGATGATGAAGCCAAACAGTGAGCTCTCACACCTTGTTGAAGAGCGTAGTGAAAACTTCCAAGTGATCACTCATGTCAATGCCCCCAGAGACCCGCAGCAGCTCCTCCTCATCTTCAGCCATTGCCTCTTCAAAAGCTTCACACTGAATAATCAAGTCTTCATCCTCCTGCTCCCTGCACACAGGCATATGTCAGTTTTGGGCAAATTGGCAGAAAGTCACAGGTGAGCAACCACACAAGAGGCGTGGCCATAGAAATTTCTTGATTGGTTAAAGGTGGTGGGTGGGGGAGTAGACCATAGGATTTAGGTGGAAACAGTGAAGAAAAGGTTACCCTGAAACTGCACACTCCGGTACAGTAGGTGGCGGTATGCACCAATCAAATTTAAAGAAGAAGAAGAAGAAGAAGGTGGTGGGTGGCAGTTTAATGTTTTTTATATAGCTGCTGCATCTATGACACATTTGTCAAACTATCTTGACGGTGGTGATCTTCAGGCAGATGTAGCTCAGTGCTTACACCTCTTAAAAACTCCTGCTTTCAGTCCAAGGTTAACTCTGTTTTTGTCCAGTATATGCTGGGAGAGACTCCACATAAAAAAAAGAGTAACCCACTACAGAAAAATGGATGGAGGGATGGCTGGATAGGGCGTTTCACTCATAATACAGCATTAAAAATCACATTAGGTCAGTGTGATTTAATCAGTGTAAGAGTGATGACATGTTCTCTGAACTGAAATCGTTGATAGTCACTGTTATTGGTGTAAAATGCATGAATACACAACGCTTTATACATTTGAGGTTTGCTCGGTTCTCAGGCGCTTTGTGAGTGAGAATGAGGCCAATAAACCTATTCTTAGACAGCGCCGGTGACAGACAGACACATCTGTAACAGAGCTCCTGCTGATGGCCCGCTTTCCCCTCTGCATTCACATTCAGCCCAGAGAGGAGACACTGTTGGGACTCATGATGGGACTCTAGACTCCCAATTAATTGTTAAGTAGCAGCTGAATGGAGAACCTACCGATAAACTGCTTTCTCATCTTATCTCTCTGCCTGAGGTCATCTCTCCCGAAGATGAGGACGTTGACGACACTGAGGAGCGTCACCATGTAAGGGACGTTATCTGTGGCCTGCAGCTCATTCATGATCACACTGAAGCGATACTGCTGCGTCTTCACTCCCTGAAGGGGAAATCAAAAGTCAGTGTAAGTCATCAACATCATTGAGGAACAGTGTGAATCCACGGGATCATAATGCTTGTGCACGCAACACACCACTAGAGGGCATCGTTAAGGTACTTCATGAATGAACTTCATCATTTAGAGCGCAGCATCAATCCCACAACAGCTTAACGTTTTTGAGAAAATAAAGATAATAAAGTTAAAACTATGACTTCTACATCTTCTTGCCTTGTAGTGGTCCAGGGCATCCAGTGCCAGCCGATGTCCGTCTGCAGAGAACACGCTGAGGGCAGCGAGTAGCTCAAACACCTGCTTCTTCACCATGGTGTTGGAAGTGTCCAAAGCTGCGGAGCATCGTGATCACACACATCAGTACAGGTCGGGCTCTCATAGTTTCCATCAGTTTCTCTTAAAGCAAAAAGAACCCCCTCTATCTCTGCTCATCCCCCCTTGTGTGCGGACTCAAGCCAAATGCTGTATTTAACAACTCCTCTTGAACTTTGCCCTGTGATGATGTTGTGTTGTACTGCAGATAAACATGTGTTTGTGTGCGTGTGTGTGTGTGTGTGTGTGTATCTGAAGGTGGGGAAATCCAATATTCATGACTTACTGTGATACTACATTTTTAGGAATGTCCTGAAGCAACCCTTACTGAATCATTTCTGTACATAACGCTGAGTACAAGGTCGGAAAATTCAGCTCTGCACAGTGAGTCACGTAGAGTTATGACCTATTTAATTCCAACTTTTACATAATATATAGAAAAAAAAACATTCAGGTCCTTAAACATGGCTTTTTTTGGAATAAACAGGTTGTTTTAAACATCTTGACCAAATGACCCAGTATATATTTTCTGAAGCAGCTAAGCCACCATTTTCCATGTGTAGGCTACTTTGAGACATAATCAAATGAACACTAGATGGAAAGATGAGTGCAGCAGATGTGATGATTTTTCCCAAAATAAAGGGTATGGTCAACCTTGGGAGAGCTTCCGAATGTATCCCTCGTTCTCTATAATGAAGTGGATCCCTGCAGAGGAGTTCATGACTGCCCTGACGCAGCTGACACAGGTGAGCTGCAGAAGGGCGTCGGCAATGCGAGAGCATCCCCGCCCCGAAAGCCGGTCCAGGGCCTCCAGGAGGAGATCCAGCCCACTCAGCTCCAGGAACTGGACCATCCACGGCTGGTCGCTGCCCTCCAGGCGACGCTTCAGCCCCGAGTAGTTGACCACAGTGGGGATTTGCAGCAGTCTGATGCACAGCTCTGGGTCAGCACTCTCCATGTTGGCCTCCAGCTGGGTATCTGAGTCCTGCGAGGAGCCGAGGTGACCCCTGACAGCCGCCCACTTCTTTTTCCCATCTGATTTCCCTGACATGTTGGCTGTGGAGGACAGAAGGGAAAACAATCACAGTTTTTTTTTTCAATGTGTGCAGATGACAAGAGACAATTTTCAGCTATAATTTTTCAGAAAAGAATTCAGCTTGTTTTTGGACTGCGGATGCCGTCTGTTTGCAACGATATCGGAGGATGTTGTCCAACAGTGTTGTCATTGCTATCCAGGCGGAAGCAGGCCAAAATAAGGCCGTCGCAGAAAGGAAAGCAGAATAGGAAACGATAACGCCGCACTTTTGTAAATGATATGTCAGCAGTCCAGTCACCACCAGCTCTGCCAAACATTCCTATCTAATCCTGCTTAAAAAAAAAGGGAAGAGACTGGTTTGTCAAAACTCTCAGGCACACTTGTGATAAACTAAAACGTAGAGACAACTGTGCAGGAGACATTTTTACAAACATCACCAACATAATGTGACATTGACATGAATGCACTCATTGATCACCACAAGTGCCCTTTTTCTGGTATAACCTCAGGGCACAGTCCCCTCTTTTACCAGCCTGCCTCACCCACGAGCTTCTACTGCAGGGCATGTTACAAGTACAGACACGTTCCCACAATCTGATCAAATCAACACGTGTCAGAGCTCGGGCCAAACATGGGGAAAAAACGTTCTCCAAAAGTCGAAACTACTTTCTCTCAGTGTGCTGGAGTTGTTATATTAGGTGGTCCAGAATAAAAGAACAAGCGTGAGTGGTCCTTCTGTCTCCTGCTGTTGATTTCACACTTGGCAAAATAAGATATACAGACGAGGAGTGAAGAGCATGTACAAACACAATGCTCTGTTTTAAGGTCATTCATAGAGACAATCTGGAAGGAATTATAGCTTTTACAAGTCTTCTATTTTACCATCTAGACCAGAGGTCTTCAGCAGGGGCTCCGCGAAATGTTTGGTTGATTAGACAATTTAAAAAAAAGATATTTTTTTCTTTTTTCTAAACATGAATGTGTCCATTAATTTAATAGTTCAGTTTTGTATGCATGAGAACAGGTATGTTTATGCATGGCAGTGGCACTAATAGGCCATCACTCATTTTTCGTTTCCACATTGATGTTTAAAATAAACACGTCTGTTTGAGTAGCGTGTGTGCATGAGTATCATGCAATTGACAGACGATGTTGATATTGGCATTGGTATCAGCTGACAGGGTGTGTTTATATATGTCAATGGCACGGCCTCCCTACTCACTGTACCTTGCACATGTTTAAAATATCATGAATATATGAACCTGTGTATTATTTGAATAGCTTCGTATTGAATGCACAATAAATAGGTATGTTTATACAGTGGCCCAGTTTAATATAAAACACAATTTTATACACATGCAAAACCACTCTTAGCCAGGATTAGCATAATGGATTTCGTGATGTTACACATATGCATGCTCACCCACAATTCAAACACAAGTCATGTGGTCTACCTTTTCTCTTTATATGTGTTCTCCAGCAGCACAGACTCTGCCTGGTATCTGCACATGTTGCTGGTCTTTTGCAACCACTGAATCACAACCTACAAAAATGTATCGATAATAATAATTATAAAGTATGTTAAATCAATTTGACAGTTTTTACCAAATGTTAATTGTCAGTCATTACATACATACATTTATATTTCATTTAAATTGATACTTACCTGTACCAGGTTACCCAGTTAAGTTAGCACATTGATACTAAGTTATTCTTCCAGTTGTAGTTTTGGTTTATATTCTCCAAATGGTGTTCTCAAATGTCTATTGACACTTGTATCTCTCGGAGGCCTATGCCATTAATAACTCACTAATTTTCTGCTGTAAACGTAATTCTTAAACTACCGGTAATTGTTAATTTGGTACACATCCTCAATAGCTCACCTCTGGCAAAATGACCTCTGTGATGAATAGCTGCTTCTCAGCTACAGTTCCAGGCACTGACAGTAGTCTTTCCAGACGTTGGATAATCTGTTCTGTCTGGGAAAACAAGTAAATAAGAAACAAATAAAACACTTTTTGTATACCATCCTGAAAGAGGAGAACAAGAAAATGTCACGGTAACATTTCTCTATCAATAGTCCTACCTTTTCCCCTCCTCTGCCTAAAATGCTGTGTGTACAAATAAGACAAAAACAGCACACTCTACCTTCATGTCACTGAATAAAGTGAAATGTTCACTGTGATATTTTCGCAGGGCTGCATCCAATCCTCTGTGTTTCCACAGATACATTCTGTTGGAGAGAAAATGCCCACTCTGCAGATTTCTTTCCAAGTCCTGAAATATAAGATGTATATGTAGTTGTAGATTCAGTGTTATGTATAATTAGTGAATACCATTTTTATGAGAATGGGTGCTAGGTCAAAATTGGTCATGGAAAGAGTAAGTAGTTTGTACCCTACATGTCACAAATTCATGCTAATGCATCTCAGCAACTATAGCGGAGCAACAATAAGTCATTTTTATATTGGCCCAAGTCTACTTCATGATAGAAAAATAAAAATTTGGTTTATAAGCAATTAGAAGCTATATTGCAGTCACCAATGACAAACGTCTTATCAAACAGTTGTATATCGCTGAGAGCACTGCCCATCTTTGCTGTCTTGTCCTTGTTTTTAGTTTTTATATTTTTCTTGTTTATTTGGAATTTCTGTGTATATGTGGATAGCAACGAAAAACCGGAGTCAAATTCCTTGTATTGGTATGCATACATGGCCAATAAAGATGATATTATAATAAATATTTATTTTCTCAGCTTGGCAACATAATATAGCTGGTGTATTTCGCGTGTTGATGGTAAATCTGCATTGTGTTCTGGTATTGTTGTAATAAAGAGGCAGCAGGCATTACTGGGTCTTTTGTTCTTTTGTAATGATCTGTGGCGATAAATATAAATGCACAAAGCACCAACTGTGTGTGTGTGTGTGTGTGTGTGACAAACTTAGCTCAACCCTTGTCAGTTAGAAAATACTTGTTTATTTGGAAATCTTAATATGATATAATCAAATAGCTAATCTGACACAAAAAGATCAATTGTGAAGGCTATACCACATGCATCACATTAAAATACTTACGTACGACCAAACCATGAATAGTCAAACATAATGAATATTAGATTTGGTTGGAGTATGAATAAGTTAAATTTGACAGTGAGACAATGATATTTGATTCGATATAGATATTCAACAACCAGAAAATGACAGTTTGAATTCACATGATTTAGATGCACTAAATTTAGGCAACATAATCAGGCAGTGATAGTGTCATTATGGCAATTACACCAGCAGACTACACTGGGTTGAATGACGGCTATGCTAACGAATTTCATTGCACAATGGATTTATAAATTCTGAAAAATATATTTTCAAAAAGAAACGAGAGGAAAACATCTGTGGTGATAGATAAAACATAATATGTTCGCTGCATTAGTTTACTCCTGACAGAAGCGCTCACTTAATGGTAAACTCCCTCTTGTGGCCAAATGGATTAATGACGCTGGTCTTCAATATGTACTATCCCTGGGTGCAGACAACTACATGACACCACATGCTCCCCGGGCGCTTCTCAGCTGCCCACTGCTCCCAATAAGCTAGGGATGGGTTAAATGCAGAGGACAAATTTCGTATATGTGTAAATGTGTATGACAATGAACTTAAACTTAACATATATGTTGGGGTGGCTTCTTTCCATTAACTTTGAACTTCTTGTCCTAACATATACATTTCATCGAATTTTGAATAACATTGTAGAATATAACTGAATGGATGCCTTGCTAAAAATATTGATAAAGAACATCAAGAATAGTCAATGACACCTTGCAAATGAATGCAAAAATCATATTACATGATGGAAATTATACTTTTAGGGAGAACAACATTGACGACTGCTAACATCCTTAAACTATGCACCTTGGTATTTCACTAGATGCCACAGTGGCAGTTGCCAAAACATCTTCTGAATCTCCTCTGCAGTGATGGCAGCTGCCACAAACAGTGGCCATTCAGTGACAGTGGCCACAAATACCTGCCACAGACCTGTTTGTGGCAGCGGTCAACGGAAAGGAAGTGGCAGTAGCGGGTCATTTGTAGGTCATCTAAACTGGATATAGATGTTTGGGGTCTATATCTGTGATTGGTCATCTGTGGTTTACAATAGCTGGAATGATGTAGATCAAGCTTCATGTGATCAGGTTCTTCTTACTGCCTCCCCCAAACTACTGTCCTGTTGAGACAGACAGGACAAACAGAGAAAAAAAGTTGTACACAAATTGTGTTAATATATCCATATATATAGATACATACATACATACATACATACATACATACACATACTGTATATATATATCCAAGTCAATAGGTTATATGGATTGCTATCACTCTAAACAGTACGTTGCATATCCATCCATATTTATAATTTGCATTCCTTTAGTCTGCAGCGTGAAAGTGTTTATCGTTGCCATGGGTAACAGGTTTCAAGTGAAGTTAGCCCGCAATTAGCTTGTTGACAAAAACGAGTGGCCATACCATGATAATTCGGACTTTTTTTAATAAACTAATTACAACTACCAACAGTCATGCCTTCAATGACCTTAATGTATTGTCATATAATGTCAAATAACGAAAAAATAAAGGCTAAACTACGGCGGAATCCGCTCCGAAATGCTGGCAGCTGCCACAAGATGCTAGTGGCAGCTGTCACATACAGTGGCAATCACTTCCTGTTGCAGGCTCAGCTGCCACGGAAAGTCGTGGCAGCTGAGCTTGCAACCGGAAGTGCCTGTACTAGCTGCCGCTGCCACGATTTGAGCTTGCCCTTTCTCGAGAAAGGGCAAGCTCAAATCGTCAATTTGTCAACAAGCTAATTGCGGGCTAACTTCACTTGAAACCTGTTACCCATGGCAACGATAAACACTTTCACGCTGCAGACTAAAGGAATGCAAATTATAAATATGGATGGATATGCAACGTACTGTTTAGAGTGATAGCAATCCATATAACCTATTGACTTGGATATATATATACAGTATGTGTATGTATGTATGTATGTATGTATGTATGTATGTATCTATATATTTTTATGTATGGATATATTAACACAATTTGTGTACAACTTTTTTTCTCTGTTTGTCCTGTCTGTCTCAACAGGACAGTAGTTTGGGGGAGGCAGTAAGAAGAACCTGATCACATGAAGCTTGATCTACATCATTCCAGCTATTGTAAACCACAGATGACCAATCACAGATATAGACCCCAAACATCTATATCCAGTTTAGATGACCTACAAATGACCCGCTACTGCCACTTCCTTTCCGTTGACCGCTGCCACAAACAGGTCTGTGGCAGGTATTTGTGGCCACTGTCACTGAATGGCCACTGTTTGTGGCAGCTGCCATCACTGCAGAGGAGATTCAGAAGATGTTTTGGCAACTGCCACTGTGGCATCTAGTGAAATACCAAGGTGCATAGTTTAAGGATGTTAGCAGTCGTCAATGTTGTTCTCCCTAAAAGTATAATTTCCATCATGTAATATGATTTTTGCATTCATTTGCAAGGTGTCATTGACTATTCTTGATGTTCTTTATCAATATTTTTAGCAAGGCATCCATTCAGTTATATTCTACAATGTTATTCAAAATTCGATGAAATGTATATGTTAGGACAAGAAGTTCAAAGTTAATGGAAAGAAGCCACCCCAACATATATGTTAAGTTTAAGTTCATTGTCATACACATTTACACATATACGAAATTTGTCCTCTGCATTTAACCCATCCCTAGCTTATTGGGAGCAGTGGGCAGCTGAGAAGCGCCCGGGGAGCATGTGGTGTCATGTAGTTGTCTGCACCCAGGGATAGTACATATTGAAGACCAGCGTCATTAATCCATTTGGCCACAAGAGGGAGTTTACCATTAAGTGAGCGCTTCTGTCAGGAGTAAACTAATGCAGCGAACATATTATGTTTTATCTATCACCACAGATGTTTTCCTCTCGTTTCTTTTTGAAAATATATTTTTCAGAATTTATAAATCCATTGTGCAATGAAATTCGTTAGCATAGCCGTCATTCAACCCAGTGTAGTCTGCTGGTGTAATTGCCATAATGACACTATCACTGCCTGATTATGTTGCCTAAATTTAGTGCATCTAAATCATGTGAATTCAAACTGTCATTTTCTGGTTGTTGAATATCTATATCGAATCAAATATCATTGTCTCACTGTCAAATTTAACTTATTCATACTCCAACCAAATCTAATATTCATTATGTTTGACTATTCATGGTTTGGTCGTACGTAAGTATTTTAATGTGATGCATGTGGTATAGCCTTCACAATTGATCTTTTTGTGTCAGATTAGCTATTTGATTATATCATATTAAGATTTCCAAATAAACAAGTATTTTCTAACTGACAAGGGTTGAGCTAAGTTTGTCACACACACACACACACACACACAGTTGGTGCTTTGTGCATTTATATTTATCGCCACAGATCATTACAAAAGAACAAAAGACCCAGTAATGCCTGCTGCCTCTTTATTACAACAATACCAGAACACAATGCAGATTTACCATCAACACGCGAAATACACCAGCTATATTATGTTGCCAAGCTGAGAAAATAAATATTTATTATAATATCATCTTTATTGGCCATGTATGCATACCAATACAAGGAATTTGACTCCGGTTTTTCGTTGCTATCCACATATACACAGAAATTCCAAATAAACAAGAAAAATATAAAAACTAAAAACAAGGACAAGACAGCAAAGATGGGCAGTGCTCTCAGCGATATACAACTGTTTGATAAGACGTTTGTCATTGGTGACTGCAATATAGCTTCTAATTGCTTATAAACCAAATTTTTATTTTTCTATCATGAAGTAGACTTGGGCCAATATAAAAATGACTTATTGTTGCTCCGCTATAGTTGCTGAGATGCATTAGCATGAATTTGTGACATGTAGGGTACAAACTACTTACTCTTTCCATGACCAATTTTGACCTAGCACCCATTCTCATAAAAATGGTATTCACTAATTATACATAACACTGAATCTACAACTACATATACATCTTATATTTCAGGACTTGGAAAGAAATCTGCAGAGTGGGCATTTTCTCTCCAACAGAATGTATCTGTGGAAACACAGAGGATTGGATGCAGCCCTGCGAAAATATCACAGTGAACATTTCACTTTATTCAGTGACATGAAGGTAGAGTGTGCTGTTTTTGTCTTATTTGTACACACAGCATTTTAGGCAGAGGAGGGGAAAAGGTAGGACTAGATTGATAGAGAAATGTTACCGTGACATTTTCTTGTTCTCCTCTTTCAGGATGGTATACAAAAAGTGTTTTATTTGTTTCTTATTTACTTGTTTTCCCAGACAGAACAGATTATCCAACGTCTGGAAAGACTACTGTCAGTGCCTGGAACTGTAGCTGAGAAGCAGCTATTCATCACAGAGGTCATTTTGCCAGAGGTGAGCTATTGAGGATGTGTACCAAATTAACAATTACCGGTAGTTTAAGAATTACGTTTACAGCAGAAAATTAGTGAGTTATTAATGGCATAGGCCTCCGAGAGATACAAGTGTCAATAGACATTTGAGAACACCATTTGGAGAATATAAACCAAAACTACAACTGGAAGAATAACTTAGTATCAATGTGCTAACTTAACTGGGTAACCTGGTACAGGTAAGTATCAATTTAAATGAAATATAAATGTATGTATGTAATGACTGACAATTAACATTTGGTAAAAACTGTCAAATTGATTTAACATACTTTATAATTATTATTATCGATACATTTTTGTAGGTTGTGATTCAGTGGTTGCAAAAGACCAGCAACATGTGCAGATACCAGGCAGAGTCTGTGCTGCTGGAGAACACATATAAAGAGAAAAGGTAGACCACATGACTTGTGTTTGAATTGTGGGTGAGCATGCATATGTGTAACATCACGAAATCCATTATGCTAATCCTGGCTAAGAGTGGTTTTGCATGTGTATAAAATTGTGTTTTATATTAAACTGGGCCACTGTATAAACATACCTATTTATTGTGCATTCAATACGAAGCTATTCAAATAATACACAGGTTCATATATTCATGATATTTTAAACATGTGCAAGGTACAGTGAGTAGGGAGGCCGTGCCATTGACATATATAAACACACCCTGTCAGCTGATACCAATGCCAATATCAACATCGTCTGTCAATTGCATGATACTCATGCACACACGCTACTCAAACAGACGTGTTTATTTTAAACATCAATGTGGAAACGAAAAATGAGTGATGGCCTATTAGTGCCACTGCCATGCATAAACATACCTGTTCTCATGCATACAAAACTGAACTATTAAATTAATGGACACATTCATGTTTAGAAAAAGAAAAAAAAAATCTTTTTTTAAAATTGTCTAATCAACCAAACATTTCGCGGAGCCCCTGCTGAAGACCTCTGGTCTAGATGGTAAAATAGAAGACTTGTAAAAGCTATAATTCCTTCCAGATTGTCTCTATGAATGACCTTAAAACAGAGCATTGTGTTTGTACATGCTCTTCACTCCTCGTCTGTATATCTTATTTTGCCAAGTGTGAAATCAACAGCAGGAGACAGAAGGACCACTCACGCTTGTTCTTTTATTCTGGACCACCTAATATAACAACTCCAGCACACTGAGAGAAAGTAGTTTCGACTTTTGGAGAACGTTTTTTCCCCATGTTTGGCCCGAGCTCTGACACGTGTTGATTTGATCAGATTGTGGGAACGTGTCTGTACTTGTAACATGCCCTGCAGTAGAAGCTCGTGGGTGAGGCAGGCTGGTAAAAGAGGGGACTGTGCCCTGAGGTTATACCAGAAAAAGGGCACTTGTGGTGATCAATGAGTGCATTCATGTCAATGTCACATTATGTTGGTGATGTTTGTAAAAATGTCTCCTGCACAGTTGTCTCTACGTTTTAGTTTATCACAAGTGTGCCTGAGAGTTTTGACAAACCAGTCTCTTCCCTTTTTTTTTAAGCAGGATTAGATAGGAATGTTTGGCAGAGCTGGTGGTGACTGGACTGCTGACATATCATTTACAAAAGTGCGGCGTTATCGTTTCCTATTCTGCTTTCCTTTCTGCGACGGCCTTATTTTGGCCTGCTTCCGCCTGGATAGCAATGACAACACTGTTGGACAACATCCTCCGATATCGTTGCAAACAGACGGCATCCGCAGTCCAAAAACAAGCTGAATTCTTTTCTGAAAAATTATAGCTGAAAATTGTCTCTTGTCATCTGCACACATTGAAAAAAAAAACTGTGATTGTTTTCCCTTCTGTCCTCCACAGCCAACATGTCAGGGAAATCAGATGGGAAAAAGAAGTGGGCGGCTGTCAGGGGTCACCTCGGCTCCTCGCAGGACTCAGATACCAGCTGGAGGCCACATGGAGAGTGCTGACCCAGAGCTGTGCATCAGACTGCTGCAAATCCCCACTGTGGTCAACTACTCGGGGCTGAAGCGTCGCCTGGAGGGCAGCGACCAGCCGTGGATGGTCCAGTTCCTGGAGCTGAGTGGGCTGGATCTCCTCCTGGAGGCCCTGGACCGGCTTTCGGGGCGGGGATGCTCTCGCATTGCCGACGCCCTTCTGCAGCTCACCTGTGTCAGCTGCGTCAGGGCAGTCATGAACTCCTCTGCAGGGATCCACTTCATTATAGAGAACGAGGATACATTCGGAAGCTCTCCCAAGGTTGACCATACCCTTTATTTTGGAAAAATCATCACATCTGCTGCACTCATCTTTCCATCTAGTGTTCATTTGATTATGTCTCAAAGTAGCCTACACATGGAAAATGGTGGCTTAGCTGCTTCAGAAAATATATACTGGGTCATTTGGTCAAGATGTTTAAAACAACCTGTTTATTCCAAAAAAAGCCATGTTTAAGGACCTGAATGTTTTTTTTTCTATATATTATGTAAAAGTTGGAATTAAATAGGTCATAACTCTACGTGACTCACTGTGCAGAGCTGAATTTTCCGACCCTTGTACTCAGCGTTATGTACAGAAATGATTCAGTAAGGGTTGCTTCAGGACATTCCTAAAAATGTAGTATCACAGTAAGTCATGAATATTGGATTTCCCCACCTTCAGATACACACACACACACACACACACGCACACAAACACATGTTTATCTGCAGTACAACACAACATCATCACAGGGCAAAGTTCAAGAGGAGTTGTTAAATACAGCATTTGGCTTGAGTCCGCACACAAGGGGGGATGAGCAGAGATAGAGGGGGTTCTTTTTGCTTTAAGAGAAACTGATGGAACTATGAGAGCCCGACCTGTAACTGATGTGTGTGATCACGATGCTCCGCAGCTTTGGACACTTCCAACACCATGGTGAAGAAGCAGGTGTTTGAGCTACTCGCTGCCCTCAGCGTGTTCTCTGCAGACGGACATCGGCTGGCACTGGATGCCCTGGACCACTACAAGGCAAGAAGATGTAGAAGTCATAGTTTTAACTTTATTATCTTTATTTTCTCAAAAACGTTAAGCTGTTGTGGGATTGATGCTGCGCTCTAAATGATGAAGTTCATTCATGAAGTACCTTAACGATGCCCTCTAGTGGTGTGTTGCGTGCACAAGCATTATGATCCCGTGGATTCACACTGTTCCTCAATGATGTTGATGACTTACACTGACTTTTGATTTCCCCTTCAGGGAGTGAAGACGCAGCAGTATCGCTTCAGTGTGATCATGAATGAGCTGCAGGCCACAGATAACGTCCCTTACATGGTGACGCTCCTCAGTGTCGTCAACGTCCTCATCTTCGGGAGAGATGACCTCAGGCAGAGAGATAAGATGAGAAAGCAGTTTATCGGTAGGTTCTCCATTCAGCTGCTACTTAACAATTAATTGGGAGTCTAGAGTCCCATCATGAGTCCCAACAGTGTCTCCTCTCTGGGCTGAATGTGAATGCAGAGGGGAAAGCGGGCCATCAGCAGGAGCTCTGTTACAGATGTGTCTGTCTGTCACCGGCGCTGTCTAAGAATAGGTTTATTGGCCTCATTCTCACTCACAAAGCGCCTGAGAACCGAGCAAACCTCAAATGTATAAAGCGTTGTGTATTCATGCATTTTACACCAATAACAGTGACTATCAACGATTTCAGTTCAGAGAACATGTCATCACTCTTACACTGATTAAATCACACTGACCTAATGTGATTTTTAATGCTGTATTATGAGTGAAACGCCCTATCCAGCCATCCCTCCATCCATTTTTCTGTAGTGGGTTACTCTTTTTTTTATGTGGAGTCTCTCCCAGCATATACTGGACAAAAACAGAGTTAACCTTGGACTGAAAGCAGGAGTTTTTAAGAGGTGTAAGCACTGAGCTACATCTGCCTGAAGATCACCACCGTCAAGATAGTTTGACAAATGTGTCATAGATGCAGCAGCTATATAAAAAACATTAAACTGCCACCCACCACCTTCTTCTTCTTCTTCTTCTTTAAATTTGATTGGTGCATACCGCCACCTACTGTACCGGAGTGTGCAGTTTCAGGGTAACCTTTTCTTCACTGTTTCCACCTAAATCCTATGGTCTACTCCCCCACCCACCACCTTTAACCAATCAAGAAATTTCTATGGCCACGCCTCTTGTGTGGTTGCTCACCTGTGACTTTCTGCCAATTTGCCCAAAACTGACATATGCCTGTGTGCAGGGAGCAGGAGGATGAAGACTTGATTATTCAGTGTGAAGCTTTTGAAGAGGCAATGGCTGAAGATGAGGAGGAGCTGCTGCGGGTCTCTGGGGGCATTGACATGAGTGATCACTTGGAAGTTTTCACTACGCTCTTCAACAAGGTGTGAGAGCTCACTGTTTGGCTTCATCATCAACCTGTAAGAACTAAGATAGTCCAATGAATGGGAGACGGAATGTTTTGTTATAGTAAAGAAAAGTCGTCTCTCTGATTAGAACAGTTTTAAGTTGTTGTGGTGCTGGCACACATTATTAGACTTTGGTATGCAAACGTGACAAACCCACTTAATTTGTGCATATTTGTGTGCAGGTGAGCAGCTCTCCAGCCTCTCTCCAGCTGCTGTCCATCCTGCAGACGTTGTTGGCGCTGGAGCCGGGCCGCTCTGATATCTGGCTGGCTCTGGAGGCCATAACTAACAGAGCCACGCTGCTGGCCCAGGACTGTGAGTCAGCACTGAGGCAGCAATACTTTCACTTTCGGTCAAGTCTCCGGAGAAGCTAATGGGTAGCTAAAAGCCTGCTCTGTGATTCATGTGTGAAGGGGCGTGATTATCCAGGAAAAACGATCGTCGCAATGAAATGGAGGCAGCTGTTGACAGGATGGCTGAAATATTTTGTTTTAGTGAGAGGAGTGTGAAATGGGGTTGATGTTTGTTTGGATTTGTGCTTCAGCTCAGATGGAGTCCGGTGAGATTATCATGCAGCGGCTGATGTCCTCCAAAGTCAAGAGCTGTGGAGGTTGTCATGACAGGCAGCTTGTGAGAGTGGATATGGCCGTGCAGACCGATCTGCATCATCAGGATGAAGAGAAGTCTGACAAAAGCACCACATCCTCTCAGAAGTGTGCTTCCCCTCCACCACCTCCACCTCCTCCTCCTCCTCCTCCACCTCCTCCTCCACCCCCTGGTATGATGAGGCTCCAACCTTCTAACCAGTGCTCACCTCCGCCCCCTCCACCTCCACCCCCACCACCTCCGCTACCTGGAGGGTTTGGTGGACCACCACCACCTCCCCCCTTGCCCGGAATACCACCACCACCACCACTATTCGGCGGTCCAGGCATGCCACCCCCACCTCCGCCCCTATCGGGGATGGGTGGTGGACCACCGCCACCACCTCCCTTACCTGGCATGCCAGCTCCACCACCTCCTCTCCCAGGCATGATTGGGGCTCAGAGTAGCCAGGCTCTCGGGTACGCTGCACCGACAAAGGCAAGCCGATGCCCCACCCTGAGGATGAAAAAGCTCAACTGGCAGAAACTGCGCACTGTTACTGGTGAGTGGATTAATCATTCTTTAACTGCAATCTGTCATTTTTGAATAACTGCAGTCAACCCTGGCTCAATCTAATTTGAAGAGAATCATCAATATGCTAAATCACTTTTTTGCCTCCTATCTGTCAAGAAATGTGAGTGGAGACATTGGCAGAAGGCCTCTGTGTAGAGAATAGTTGATGGGGATGGAACATTAATATACCCAGAACCAGTCTTCCAAATTTGGGTGGGTGTTGCGGAGGATTAACCAGAGTTTTGAAAAAACTGTAAAAAATGAATTTCAGCCATGGCAGGATGTTGACACAAAATGGAGCCACATGAGCTCATGACGGGTTCCTCTCTTCCTGCACTCACACAGATGGTCAATCCATGTGGTCCTCGGTTCAGACGGAGCCTCCTCCTCGGGAGCCGGACTACGGCAGCATCGAGCAGCTGTTCAGTTTCCCGGTGACCGAGGACAAAGACAAGGGGGCAGCTGCTCCTGTCAAGAAGGCGCCTAAAGAGGTGTGCTTGGTCAACACTCGGCGCTGCTCCTCAGCGCTGTAGTACTCTGAACAAAGGCATCTGATTATCAAAGCTGAGTCATCAGTATGTCTCTTTTTATTCTATAGATAACATTCATTGATCCAAAGAAAAACTTGAATTTGAACATATTCCTGAAGCAGTTAAAATGGTAAGAAGTCGCAAATTATTTAGATTTATTTTTTTTCTTTTTATATGTTTTTTCCAAGTTTTTTTTCTCTTTCCAGCAAAAATGAGGACTTTGTGGCCATGATTCAGACTGGGGACCGTACGAGGTTGGATGTAGAGGCGCTGAAGCAGCTCATTAAGCTCCTACCAGAGAAGCATGAGGTTTGTAACTGTTCTCGAGAGATTTCTTTGCCGATGTATCTATCATTAAGGGCACACTTTGAAATGGCGAATGTCTGAGTCACTGTCTGGTGCTTTCATGTAGATTGAAAATTTGAAGTCCTTCCAAGGAGAGAAAGAAAAGTTGGCAAATGTTGACCGCTTCTACACCTCCCTTCTCACTGTGCCATGGTAATATTTTTATTTTTTTTAATCTAATTCTGTTTTTCACAGTATGTGCTTGCTGCGTATTTTATACGCTCACACTGGCCTTCTTATTTACTTTGCTTTCTGGCTTGTTTCTCCAGTTATCAGCTGAGAATTGACTGCATGTTGCTGTGCGAGGAGACTTCATCAGTGTTGGATATGATCAAACCTAAAGTCAAGCTGGTGGAGGAGGCCTGCCAGTGTAAGGAAGCCCTAGGCTTTCAGCTATATTCGTATGCATGCAGTTGTCATTCTTTCTCTACAATATATCTATCTATCTATATGTATATACATCTCAAATTAACGCCATGTAACAAATCTCTCAGCTCTCAGGGCGAGCACGCTCATGCCCATTTTCTGCAGGCTCATCCTTGACGTTGGGAATTTTCTCAACTATGTAAGAACCTCTTCTATCTCATGTATATTTTGCTGTACGCTGACATTTAGACAGAGCTTGCATTTTTAATCAGCGGTCTACTTCTAGGGAAGTCACACAGGCAACGCCGAGGGTTTCAAGATCAGCTCTCTGCTGAAGCTCACAGAGACCAAGGCCAACAAGAGCCGCATCACGCTGCTTCATCACATGCTGGAGGTAAACAAAGTGGCTCACAGCAGCCAAAACTTTATTTGTTTTCCCCCTCTCTCTGTTATGAACCTGTTTAATTACTTAACAACCCACTGCGTGACTTGTTTTGCAAAGGAAGCCGACGCGAACCACCCAGAGCTGTTGGCGCTGCCAGATGATCTCGAGATCTGTGAAAAAGCAGCAGGGTATAGAAGCCTTTCACTTCTACTTTTGCTCATGTTTTTCGTTTCTTTTTTTTTAATTGCTTCTCTGTGGAATTGTAACAATCTTACAAGAAATAGTTTTACACTTTGTCCTCAGAGTTAATGTGGACTCTGTTCAGTCGGAAGTCAGTGCCTTACTAAAACGACTGAATGAGGCGGCCAAGAAGGTCTCCGGCTCTGTCGAAGACGTGAAGGCGCAATATGAAAAAGTGCTTGAGGTAACGCGATAGTCTCTGCTTTGCCCACAAATGGAGCCAATGTGTGATTACTCAATTAATAATAATCCGAATCCCTCCACTTTCTCTGCTGCAGGAAAATCTGGTGGCATGTCAGGCTGTAGGTGAAAGGCTCACTGCAGTAGAGGAGAAGAAGAGTGAGCTGGCTGTTTACTTGTGTGAAGATGTCAATCAGCTGTCGCTTGAGGAACTCTTCGGAACCATCAGGACCTTCCGAGGATTTTTCATCAAAGCACTGAAGGTCGGGGAGGATACTTTGTTTACGTTGGTGTATAAAATACTACGACTGCACAATCGCAGGGAAAGTCGTATAATAACCGTCTTTATGTTGTCTAGTTTTAAACCTACAACTTCAGAACGTGTGTATTTTCAAATGAACATGGGTACTGTGGAAAAACAGGAAAATGTTGCTATAGCTCTTCCGAAGTGATACAAAAACAAATCGGCACGTACATTTTGTACTTGCCTGTGACATCTTTACTTTTATGATAATAGGAAAACAAAACTAGAAGAGAGCTGGCAGCCAAGGCTGAGAAGAGGAAGAGGCATCTGGCAGAGGAAGAGTCCAAGAGACAGAAGGGAGAGAACGGAAAAATAAGTAAGTTGTGAAAAGCCCTCCTTTTTGTTTACTGTGCCCTAGAAATTCTGAACAAAGATGTCATTTGAATGGCGTGTGTTTTAAAGCCCTCTTTTTACCTCTCTGTTACCATCTGGTAAGGACAAGAAACTGTGGCCTCCAGCCGCAGTTCCTCTACTCCTGAGCCACTTAACTGCAACACAGCTTTGCTGCTTTATCTATTTTATTTGTGCATAAACACCACTGCCACCTTAAGCTAGCGCCATCGCTTGGTTGCTTTGACAAGCTATATTTGCATAGAGAGCATTTTCCTTTTAATGCAGCTTGGCTCGCTGTAAAATATCAATCCGTTTCAAAGATAATAATGGTCTTACCATCAACACTACCTACTTCTCACCCTCAGGATCAAGTGTCAAGTCTGCAAACGAAGAAGCCAGAGACTTAGCAGCCGGTTCATCTCCCACCACACCGCAGACAGAGGGTCACCAGCAGGCCAGCACAGGAGAAACGAACGGCTTCATCAGCCCATCAGAAGACGCACCGCAGAGAGCAGTGCAGGACGGACCAGCTCTACCTCCCAAGTCACTCCCAGGAGTGCCAGCCACGACGACGATGCAGGCACCCCTGGAAAAACCTGCTTCGCTGCAGGAGGGACGACACCCAGAGAAGCCTCTAGTATCTTCACCAGAAACGACACAACCTGAGCCTCAGATTAAAGCGGACCGTCAGCCATGCCTCCCCACAAATGACTTTTCATTGGATTCAACTGAGACGAGCGTCCTCAGCTCATCTTCCCTCTCAGATTTCGACTGCCTAGCTGTGTTCGATGGCACTTCCAGCGTGGTATCTGAGGAGCCAGCGGACATTAGCGTTAATGTTCAGATCAAGGAAAGTCCTTCACCTAATACGGACAATGTGACACGGAGCAGTGAAGGCACTTTAATGGGAGATGGGAAAGGTGAAACTAGCACTAAAATAAGCCGTTTAGCAGAGACTGTTGAACAAGAGAAGCAGTCAAAACAAAACTGCTGTTTATTTCTTTATATATTACCCTGATTGTCTGTAACAGGGCAATATAAGAACATAATTTAATGGATTTTAACTTTTAATGTTAAAAATATTTTAATAAAAGTGAATTTAGTGTTCTGCTGTCTGTTTTTTAAGCAACCGACTCACGCAGATGGTGGTAATGTGGCAAACGCATTTGAAAAGCTTTATTATGCAGGCTGCATACAATACCAAGGGCTTTGACGTGGTGAATATAACATCAATCATCCCAGTGAGGCTATTTTCTAGTTTCTCTAACAGCCCTGGAGACAAGTTGCCCGAACACAGCTACGCACTTGTGCGTCTGGCTCTGACATCATCGGCTATGAAGTTACAGATATGGCAATGCCACTCTCGGAGACGGCTTAGTCTTCTTGAGACCGGCAGGCTCAAGCCACCGCAATCATGTCGCTCACCTGGTCTGCGAAAGACCACAAAAGCATCACTCAACCCTCCGCGACCGGACAGAAGCGATCGCGCAACGACATTGGGAACAAAGTGGCGGTGGTGCTCGGCGCGCAATGGGGAGACGAGGGCAAAGGGAAAGTTGTCGATTTGTTGGCGACTGACGCTGACGTTGTCTGCAGATGTCAGGTAGATGTTTTGGATTCGTGATTTCAGACGAGCATTCACAGGGCCGTGTCTTGCTAATATTGCTGAATGCCGGGTTTTTTTCTCCGACTTAATGATGAAATCTGGCACAAACTGTGCAGCCTGTTAAAACGCAACAGGTGCTCACAGTGAAAACACTTTTGTTTGAGCTTTTTTGTCCATTGCAGTTAACCGTGTCGCGAATGCACTGTGGTTTCATAACTGCACAGGGTTTAAGTGATGGAATGGGAGAATTGTGGCCGTTAAACAAATTTCAAATCATTTTACAGACTCCAAATATCTTTACTGATCATTTTAGGAACAGGCAAGTACAATCTGCTAACCTGACTATTCGCTTAATTCTTGCGTTCACCTCTAAACCTGACTCATTCAGCTGATCACACAGATGTTGAATTTGAGATGCATTGAATTAATAAAAAAAACTCCACATAGGTCAGTTGCTATTCACTCACGCAGGACACATAACCCTCTGGTCAGATATCAGAGGTCACTCAACGGAGTCACACAGTGAAAACTGCCAACAGTTGCTGTTTTGTACTCTCTCCGCTGACAGGACTAGCACCCTGTGTTCTGGAGGCTTGAGAGCCCCACACACCGGGCTAGAGAGAGGTCACATTCTCAGGGAGGCTTGATATGTGAGAAGGCCAGGACTTAGCCAGGCCGGACAGAGTGGATCCACCAGCACCAGCCAAGTCTGTTCAAATAGGTGCTTGAGAAGCTCAGTGAATTATCACCTTCTCTCGAAACTATAATGAGACGTGTGCATGTGGCTGGATGTTTTTTTGGGTGGTCTTGGGTGTTACCGTCATACTGTATTTGATCATATCGTCATTAAAACAAGACAGTGTGAACTATCACATCACAATATGTGCCCTGCTTGGATTTACAGGGGGGCAACAATGCAGGACACACGGTGGTAGTGGACGGCAAGGAGTATGACTTCCACCTTCTCCCCAGTGGAATCATCAACTCCAAGAGCATCTCCCTCATCGGTAATGGCTTAAATATTCATCTGTGTTGAGACAGCATGGTTAAGAATATTACATATTCCTCTTCCTCTGCTCTTGTAGGCAATGGAGTGGTCATACATCTACCTGGCCTGTTTGAAGAAGGCGATAAAAATGAAAAGAAAGGTATTTGAAGAGAAAGAATGCCCTTTACACATAATGCACAAGTGTAAATTAGGATTTGTGTATACTCACATAGATGTCCTTTCTATTCTTTAACCAGGTCTGAAAGGCTGGGAGAAGAGACTCATTGTCTCAGACAGAGCTCACCTTGGTATGTACATTGTATGATATTGCTTAGAGTGGTTTACTTTATTTAAACAAGTACAGCCTGAATAAATCATCAATCAATCGATCCATTTTTAAGGTTTTGTTTGCTGTCTCTCCGCAGTGTTTGATTTCCACCAGGTAGTCGATGGTTTACAGGAGACTGAGAGGCAAGCACAAGAAGGAAAGAAGTAAGGATAGCGGAGGACAGACCTGCTAGTATTTTACACTACAGTCAGCACAAATCTACTTGTTTTACGTCCCTCTCTTTGGCTTGTGTTTCAGCATTGGAACAACCAAGAAAGGCATCGGACCCGCATACTCCAGCAAAGCAGCTCGCACCGGCCTGCGTGTATGCGACCTCCTGGGTGACTTTAAGGACTTCTCTATGAGGTAGGGACCGTATTAATATGCCAAACATCAAGACTAATGCTGCGCTGAACAGTTGCGGCATGATTCGCGATTTCCTTTTCTTTCAGATTCAAGAATCTTGTCCGCCAGTATCAGGCCATGTACCCAACCTTAACCGTTGACGTTGAGGACCAATTGAAAAAACTCAAGGTAAACCGACTGTTGCGAAAGTGATGAATTAGGGTCAATCCCAACATCAACTGATCATGTTTTTGTTTTCCTTGTTTTGTGCAGGAATACTGTGAGAGATTGCGACCGATGGTGAGAGACGGGGTCTATTACATGTACGAAGCTCTTCATGGATCTCCAAAGAAGATTTTGGTGGAAGGGGCCAATGCTGCTCTCCTTGACATTGACTTTGGTATTTTGATTTACAATATGAATGCATATGTGTTTTTTTTTTGTTGATCTGGGAGGCAGTCATAACCCAATACATTTTTTCTCGAAAGGCACATACCCTTTTGTGACATCATCAAACTGCACTGTGGGCGGGGCGTGCACCGGTCTTGGCATCCCTCCGCTGAATATCGGCGATGTTTTTGGAGTATCAAAGGCCTACACTACCAGAGTGGGAATCGGAGCCTTCCCCACAGAACAACTCAACGTAAGACCTTGACGTTATCGAAGGAAATCTGTGAGATTACTGGCACCTTGTCACACGCTGCTTGCTTTCACGGCCTTCGTATTTGTCTGAAGAAGAGACACATGACATGTAATGTAACTCACTGATATTGAGCTTGACACGTACAGTTTGAATGTGATCATGTGGGGCTGACACACAGGCAGCGGGGCTGGTGGAGGAGGAGGAGGAGGAGGAGGAGGAGGAGGGGGGGGGGGGTGAAGCTCTCTGGCTGAGAGCAGCTGTCAACTTTTGTGAGACACGGGTTCAAACGCTCTACCTCTTATGCAGGTCACATGTTCACAGGGATAAATTTAGGGCCAGAGTCCGGGTTCAGGATATATGTGAGCTGGGTTGTGTTACCTGTCACGGGAGCTGAAAATACATACTTAAAAAAAAAACTAAACTTAATCCCCCCCCCCCCCTCCCCCCCAGTCCATATGGTGTTTTATTGTACTCAGCTGTGTTTGTAACTCGTGTAGTGATTGCACATTTTTAGGTTTCTGTAGAATTATGGAATGCCTAACATCATTTCAGTTCATGAATAATAAAGTAACAAATAAGGCTGTTGTTCCCCTTGTTTACCGTAGGCAATAGGAGAGCTGCTGCAGACGAGGGGTCGTGAGGTGGGTGTAACCACTGGAAGGAAGCGGCGTTGCGGATGGTTGGATCTTGTCATCGTGAGATACGCTCATATGATTAATGGATTCACCGGGTGAGTGGCTGGAACAGTTGAAGCAAATCATCAGGTGTTTCGTGATCATTTCAATAATGAAGGAAGCCATCATTTTTTTCTGCACCGTCGTAAAATCACATTATACGAATGACTAACGGCACACGTTAAACAGTTCTCCGATGACATGTTACCCGTCCAACAGCATCGCTTTGACAAAACTTGACATTCTGGACGTGGTGGATGAAATTAAAGTCGGAGTCGCCTACAAAGTCAATGGAAAAAGAATTCCCCATTTCCCAGGTCATTTAACAGAAGAAACCATATGTAGAATAAATATCATAAACCCATTCTGCTTTCATTTAAAGATTGGTAATCATGTATTGCTTTCAATAACAGCCAACATGGACGTTTTGCACAAAGTGGAGGTTGAGTACGAGACCTTCCCCGGTTGGAAGACGGACACGTCTGCAGCCAGGAAGTGGAACGACCTCCCAGCCAAGGCACAAAACTACATCCACTTCATTGAGAACCACATTGGAGTTCCCAGTACGTTTGACACAAAATAACAAACTTACATATTTCAAGTTTTACTTTGCAGAGCACACAAACAAATAGAAAATAGAGCAACTTCCCATGAAGGCCTCCACATCAAAATATAGAAGAAATACAGAAACTGCATGATATCCTTTAGGTGGCACTGTTGCACTTATCAAAAATAGCAATATGGTTTGTTATGACTTCTCCAGTTTAGTCAACTTTTCTAATCTGTCTCTCTGTTTCTCCGTCTCTTTTAGTCAAGTGGGTTGGTGTTGGAAAGTCCAGGGAGTGCATGATCCAGATGTTCTAAAGGGAAACCTTTAGCTCCCCTTGACAGGAGCACAGAGGATGTGGCATCTTTGCATTATCTAAACAGATTTTCTCCTCATTGGTTAATAAACGAAACATGTTACCTGAGAAAGGGCAAGCTCAAATCGTGGCAGCGGCAGCTAGTACAGGCACTTCCGGTTGCAAGCTCAGCTGCCACGACTTTCCGTGGCAGCTGAGCCTGCAACAGGAAGTGATTGCCACTGTATGTGACAGCTGCCACTAGCATCTTGTGGCAGCTGCCAGCATTTCGGAGCGGATTCCGCCGTAGTTTAGCCTTTATTTTTTCGTTATTTGACATTATATGACAATACATTAAGGTCATTGAAGGCATGACTGTTGGTAGTTGTAATTAGTTTATTAAAAAAAGTCCGAATTATCATGGTATGGCCACTCGTTTTTGTCAACAAGCTAATTGCGGGCTAACTTCACTTGAAACCTGTTACCCATGGCAACGATAAACACTTTCACGCTGCAGACTAAAGGAATGCAAATTATAAATATGGATGGATATGCAACGTACTGTTTAGAGTGATAGCAATCCATATAACCTATTGACTTGGATATATATATACAGTATGTGTATGTATGTATGTATGTATGTATGTATGTATCTATATATATGGATATATTAACACAATTTGTGTACAACTTTTTTTCTCTGTTTGTCCTGTCTGTCTCAACAGGACAGTAGTTTGGGGGAGGCAGTAAGAAGAACCTGATCACATGAAGCTTGATCTACATCATTCCAGCTATTGTAAACCACAGATGACCAATCACAGATATAGACCCCAAACATCTATATCCAGTTTAGATGACCTACAAATGACCCGCTACTGCCACTTCCTTTCCGTTGACCGCTGCCACAAACAGGTCTGTGGCAGGTATTTGTGGCCACTGTCACTGAATGGCCACTGTTTGTGGCAGCTGCCATCACTGCAGAGGAGATTCAGAAGATGTTTTGGCAACTGCCACTGTGGCATCTAGTGAAATACCAAGGTGCATAGTTTAAGGATGTTAGCAGTCGTCAATGTTGTTCTCCCTAAAAGTATAATTTCCATCATGTAATATGATTTTTGCATTCATTTGCAAGGTGTCATTGACTATTCTTGATGTTCTTTATCAATATTTTTAGCAAGGCATCCATTCAGTTATATTCTACAATGTTATTCAAAATTCGATGAAATGTATATGTTAGGACAAGAAGTTCAAAGTTAATGGAAAGAAGCCACCCCAACATATATGTTAAGTTTAAGTTCATTGTCATACACATTTACACATATACGAAATTTGTCCTCTGCATTTAACCCATCCCTAGCTTATTGGGAGCAGTGGGCAGCTGAGAAGCGCCCGGGGAGCATGTGGTGTCATGTAGTTGTCTGCACCCAGGGATAGTACATATTGAAGACCAGCGTCATTAATCCATTTGGCCACAAGAGGGAGTTTACCATTAAGTGAGCGCTTCTGTCAGGAGTAAACTAATGCAGCGAACATATTATGTTTTATCTATCACCACAGATGTTTTCCTCTCGTTTCTTTTTGAAAATATATTTTTCAGAATTTATAAATCCATTGTGCAATGAAATTCGTTAGCATAGCCGTCATTCAACCCAGTGTAGTCTGCTGGTGTAATTGCCATAATGACACTATCACTGCCTGATTATGTTGCCTAAATTTAGTGCATCTAAATCATGTGAATTCAAACTGTAATTTTCTGGTTGTTGAATATCTATATCGAATCAAATATCATTGTCTCACTGTCAAATTTAACTTATTCATACTCCAACCAAATCTAATATTCATTATGTTTGACTATTCATGGTTTGGTCGTACGTAAGTATTTTAATGTGATGCATGTGGTATAGCCTTCACAATTGATCTTTTTGTGTCAGATTAGCTATTTGATTATATCATATTAAGATTTCCAAATAAACAAGTATTTTCTAACTGACAAGGGTTGAGCTAAGTTTGTCACACACACACACACACACAGTTGGTGCTTTGTGCATTTATATTTATCGCCACAGATCATTACAAAAGACCCAGTAATGCCTGCTGCCTCTTTATTACAACAATACCAGAACACAATGCAGATTTACCATCAACACGCGAAATACACCAGCTATATTATGTTGCCAAGCTGAGAAAATAAATATTTATTATAATATCATCTTTATTGGCCATGTATGCATACCAATACAAGGAATTTGACTCCGGTTTTTCGTTGCTATCCACATATACACAGAAATTCCAAATAAACAAGAAAAATATAAAAACTAAAAACAAGGACAAGACAGCAAAGATGGGCAGTGCTCTCAGCGATATACAACTGTTTGATAAGACGTTTGTCATTGGTGACTGCAATATAGCTTCTAATTGCTTATAAACCAAATTTTTATTTTTCTATCATGAAGTAGACTTGGGCCAATATAAAAATGACTTATTGTTGCTCCGCTATAGTTGCTGAGATGCATTAGCATGAATTTGTGACATGTAGGGTACAAACTACTTACTCTTTCCATGACCAATTTTGACCTAGCACCCATTCTCATAAAAATGGTATTCACTAATTATACATAACACTGAATCTACAACTACATATACATCTTATATTTCAGGACTTGGAAAGAAATCTGCAGAGTGGGCATTTTCTCTCCAACAGAATGTATCTGTGGAAACAGAGGATTGGATGCAGCCCTGCGAAAATATCACAGTGAACATTTCACTTTATTCAGTGACATGAAGGTAGAGTGTGCTGTTTTTGTCTTATTTGTACACACAGCATTTTAGGCAGAGGAGGGGAAAAGGTAGGACTAGATTGATAGAGAAATGTTACCGTGACATTTTCTTGTTCTCCTCTTTCAGGATGGTATACAAAAAGTGTTTTATTTGTTTCTTATTTACTTGTTTTCCCAGACAGAACAGATTATCCAACGTCTGGAAAGACTACTGTCAGTGCCTGGAACTGTAGCTGAGAATCAGCTATTCATCACAGAGGTCATTTTGCCAGAGGTGAGCTATTGAGGATGTGTACCAAATTAACAATTACCGGTAGTTTAAGAATTACGTTTACAGCAGAAAATTAGTGAGTTATTAATGGCATAGGCCTCCGAGAGATACAAGTGTCAATAGACATTTGAGAACACCATTTGGAGAATATAAACCAAAACTACAACTGGAAGAATAACTTAGTATCAATGTGCTAACTTAACTGGGTAACCTGGTACAGGTAAGTATCAATTTAAATGAAATATAAATGTATGTATGTAATGACTGACAATTAACATTTGGTAAAAACTGTCAAATTGATTTAACATACTTTATAATTATTATTATCGATACATTTTTGTAGGTTGTGATTCAGTGGTTGCAAAAGACCAGCAACATGTGCAGATACCAGGCAGAGTCTGTGCTGCTGGAGAACACATATAAAGAGAAAAGGTAGACCACATGACTTGTGTTTGAATTGTGGGTGAGCATGCATATGTGTAACATCACGAAATCCATTATGCTAATCCTGGCTAAGAGTGGTTTTGCATGTGAAGTTGACATAACTGTAATGACTGAATGTGGCAGTGGTTCATTTACAGATAATATATTTTTTTTCAGTGCTCCAGAGTTGTCAACAAGTGACAGAGAAAGCACAGAAGAGGTAAGAAATGTTAAAATCTTTGCAGTCAGAGACACAGATGCTGGTGCGTAGTTTGATTTACAGTGGCTTTATTTCTGCATTAAACAACAAAGCAGAGTATATTTGATTTACCGTAATCCACAAGACAAATTCTATTTTTTGCTGAAATAACTTTTAACGGATTCATGTGCTCAAGGGCGACACCTGATGGCGGAAACCATGCAGCACATTCACAAACATCAGAACTTCATATTATGTATTGCATGCATGTACAGGAATAACAATTAAGCTGAATATAAACCGATTAGATGAATGAAGTAGAATCCAAAAATAAGAAATAATAGATTTTGGGCTGCCTGATAAACAATAAAAAAAATGGATTAGCATGAAATACTAAAACTGTAAATATAAATGAATGTCATTTAGCCTTTCACATAAGATCCATCATGAAGGTATTGTCTGTTGCATGATCATAAGACAATATATTACATTACAGTCATTACAGCAATTTTGGGGTTAAGTGTCTTGCTCAAGGACACATTGACATGCGACTAGCAGAACCAGAGCCAGAGATTGAACCGCCGACCCTCTGATTGAAAGACGGCCCTGCTATCCCCTTAGCCACAGTCGCCCGATATAGAATCACTTCACTACTTAAATTAAGCAGCTTTTGTGAACTCACAGGATATCTAATAAGATTGGTGCTTAATTATGTGCATGGATTAAGCTCTGGCTAGAATTGGTTTGCAACTATTTATTGTCAGCATTAATTTACATAAATAAATACAGGTAAATCTTATTATATACTGCCATTCAATTTGAAAGGCTCTCGATGGAACCCATCCAGCATTACTGTTTGTTCTTTGTTGCTTATTTCTCTAAATAGAGATTTGACTTTTAGATGTTGAATGACACATATGTTGACAAAGACAACATTTGTTGTTACAAAACATCTATTTGTTAATTAGGTACTGTAAATGCTGTACAAGTTTGAAGTATTAGTTGGTTACAACACCAATATACAATAAATACTTTGAGTACACTTTATTCTTTACTGCAGGTAAATGTTCTTCTGAGAGACAGCCTGGCTGCAGCTGACTGGTGTCTCAAGACACAATTTGATGGAGGGTTTAAAGTTCCCGCTGTCCTTTCCATGGATGAAAAGGAACAACAGGAAGCCCTCCAGGAGCTGCACAACTGTGAAGATGACCCGAGTGAAGAGTCTCCAGCAGAGCTTTTCACTTTTGTTTTTGACAAACAGAAGGACTATAACAAATTCTGCACAGACCTTATTGATGAAAACAATTTGAAAGTGTTTTCGAGGTTTGAGGAGAAATAGTTAGTCTACATGTGCTTTACAAGTATTGTAACTCACTAATCTGTCACTGTCAATGTATGTTCGTTTAAATGTCTGTATTTTGTTGTGTTATTATTGACAATACCTCAAATTGTTATTGTTTGTTCAATACATTTTTTTAAAAATAAACCATCGACCAAACAGCCGTGTCACCTTTCCCAAAACTTGTGACAACCCACACGTTATATGGATTGCTATCACTCTAAACAGTACGTTGCATATCCATCCATATTTATAATTTGCATTCCTTTAGTCTGTAGCGTGAAAGTGTTTATCGTTGCCATGGGTAACAGGTTTCAAGTGAAGTTAGCCCGCAATTAGCTTGTTGACAAAAACGAGTGGCCATACCATGATAATTCGGCCTTTTTTTAATAAACTAATTACAACTACCAACAGTCATGCCTTCAATGACCTTAATGTATTGTCACATAATGTCAAATAACGACAAATAAAGGCTAAACTACGGCGGAATCCGCTCCGAAACACTGGCAGCTGCCACAAGATGCTAGTGGTACCAGTCGCAAACAGTGAAAACTGTCGCGAAAAGTAGTGGCAGGTACCACACAACGGTGTTAACTGTCGCAACAACTTGTTGCATACTGTATATATATCTATATACTGCGTATATATATCCAAGTCAACATGTTATATGGATTGCTATCACTCTAAACAGTACATTGCATATCCATCCATATTTATAATTTGCATTCCTTTAGTCTGCAGCGTGAAAGTGTTTATCGTTGCCATGGGTAACAGGTTTCAAGTGAAGTTAGCCCGCAATTAGCTTGTTGACAAAAACGAGTGGCCATACCATGATAATTCGGACTTTTTTTTATAAACTAATTACAACTACCAACAGTCATGCCTTCAATGACCTTAATGTATTGTCATATAATGTCAAATAACGAAAAAATAAAGGCTAAACTACGGCGGAATCCGCTCCGAAATGCTGGCAGCTGCCACAAGATGCTAGTGGTACCAGTCGCAAACAGTGAAAACTGTCGCGAAAAGTAGTGGCAGGTACCACACAACGGTGTTAACTGTCGCAACAACTTGTTGCATACTGTATATATATCTATATACTGCGTATATATATCCAAGTCAACATGTTATATGGATTGCTATCACTCTAAACAGTACATTGCATATCCATCCATATTTATAATTTGCATTCCTTTAGTCTGCAGCGTGAAAGTGTTTATCGTTGCCATGGGTAACAGGTTTCAAGTGAAGTTAGCCCGCAATTAGCTTGTTGACAAAAACGAGTGGCCATACCATGATAATTCGGACTTTTTTTAATAAACTAATTACAACTACCAACAGTCATGCCTTCAATGACCTTAATGTATTGTCACATAATGTCAAATAACAACAAATAAAGGCTAAACTACGGCGGAATCCGCTCCGAAACACTGGCAGCTGCCACAAGATGCTAGTGGCAGCTGTCACATACAGTGGCAATCACTTCCTGTTGCAGGCCCAGCTGCCACGGACAACTTCCTGTTGCAGGCTCAGCTGCCACGGAAAGTCGTGGCAGCTGAGCTTGCAACCGGAAGTGCCTGTACTAGCTGCCGCTGCCACGATTTGAGCCAGCTCCTACTGGAGAAAGGGCAAGCTCAAATCGTGGCAGCGGCAGCTAGTACAGGCACTTCCGGTTGCAAGCTCAGCTGCCACGACTTTCCGTGGCAGCTGAGCCTGCAACAGGAAGTGATTGCCACTGTATGTGACAGCTGCCACTAGCATCTTGTGGCAGCTGCCAGCATTTCGGAGCGGATTCCGCCGTAGTTTAGCCTTTATTTTTTCGTTATTTGACATTATATGACAATACATTAAGGTCATTGAAGGCATGACTGTTGGTAGTTGTAATTAGTTTATTAAAAAAAGTCCGAATTATCATGGTATGGCCACTCGTTTTTGTCAACAAGCTAATTGCGGGCTAACTTCACTTGAAACCTGTTACCCATGGCAACGATAAACACTTTCACGCTGCAGACTAAAGGAATGCAAATTATAAATATGGATGGATATGCAACGTACTGTTTAGAGTGATAGCAATCCATATAACCTATTGACTTGGATATATATATACAGTATGTGTATGTATGTATGTATGTATGTATGTATGTATCTATATATTTTTATGTATGGATATATTAACACAATTTGTGTACAACTTTTTTTCTCTGTTTGTCCTGTCTGTCTCAACAGGACAGTAGTTTGGGGGAGGCAGTAAGAAGAACCTGATCACATGAAGCTTGATCTACATCATTCCAGCTATTGTAAACCACAGATGACCAATCACAGATATAGACCCCAAACATCTATATCCAGTTTAGATGACCTACAAATGACCCGCTACTGCCACTTCCTTTCCGTTGACCGCTGCCACAAACAGGTCTGTGGCAGGTATTTGTGGCCACTGTCACTGAATGGCCACTGTTTGTGGCAGCTGCCATCACTGCAGAGGAGATTCAGAAGATGTTTTGGCAACTGCCACTGTGGCATCTAGTGAAATACCAAGGTGCATAGTTTAAGGATGTTAGCAGTCGTCAATGTTGTTCTCCCTAAAAGTATAATTTCCATCATGTAATATGATTTTTGCATTCATTTGCAAGGTGTCATTGACTATTCTTGATGTTCTTTATCAATATTTTTAGCAAGGCATCCATTCAGTTATATTCTACAATGTTATTCAAAATTCGATGAAATGTATATGTTAGGACAAGAAGTTCAAAGTTAATGGAAAGAAGCCACCCCAACATATATGTTAAGTTTAAGTTCATTGTCATACACATTTACACATATACGAAATTTGTCCTCTGCATTTAACCCATCCCTAGCTTATTGGGAGCAGTGGGCAGCTGAGAAGCGCCCGGGGAGCATGTGGTGTCATGTAGTTGTCTGCACCCAGGGATAGTACATATTGAAGACCAGCGTCATTAATCCATTTGGCCACAAGAGGGAGTTTACCATTAAGTGAGCGCTTCTGTCAGGAGTAAACTAATGCAGCGAACATATTATGTTTTATCTATCACCACAGATGTTTTCCTCTCGTTTCTTTTTGAAAATATATTTTTCAGAATTTATAAATCCATTGTGCAATGAAATTCGTTAGCATAGCCGTCATTCAACCCAGTGTAGTCTGCTGGTGTAATTGCCATAATGACACTATCACTGCCTGATTATGTTGCCTAAATTTAGTGCATCTAAATCATGTGAATTCAAACTGTCATTTTCTGGTTGTTGAATATCTATATCGAATCAAATATCATTGTCTCACTGTCAAATTTAACTTATTCATACTCCAACCAAATCTAATATTCATTATGTTTGACTATTCATGGTTTGGTCGTACGTAAGTATTTTAATGTGATGCATGTGGTATAGCCTTCACAATTGATCTTTTTGTGTCAGATTAGCTATTTGATTATATCATATTAAGATTTCCAAATAAACAAGTATTTTCTAACTGACAAGGGTTGAGCTAAGTTTGTCACACACACACACACACACAGTTGGTGCTTTGTGCATTTATATTTATCGCCACAGATCATTACAAAAGAACAAAAGACCCAGTAATGCCTGCTGCCTCTTTATTACAACAATACCAGAACACAATGCAGATTTACCATCAACACGCGAAATACACCAGCTATATTATGTTGCCAAGCTGAGAAAATAAATATTTATTATAATATCATCTTTATTGGCCATGTATGCATACCAATACAAGGAATTTGACTCCGGTTTTTCGTTGCTATCCACATATACACAGAAATTCCAAATAAACAAGAAAAATATAAAAACTAAAAACAAGGACAAGACAGCAAAGATGGGCAGTGCTCTCAGCGATATACAACTGTTTGATAAGACGTTTGTCATTGGTGACTGCAATATAGCTTCTAATTGCTTATAAACCAAATTTTTATTTTTCTATCATGAAGTAGACTTGGGCCAATATAAAAATGACTTATTGTTGCTCCGCTATAGTTGCTGAGATGCATTAGCATGAATTTGTGACATGTAGGGTACAAACTACTTACTCTTTCCATGACCAATTTTGACCTAGCACCCATTCTCATAAAAATGGTATTCACTAATTATACATAACACTGAATCTACAACTACATATACATCTTATATTTCAGGACTTGGAAAGAAATCTGCAGAGTGAGCATTTTCTCTCCAACAGAATGTATCTGTGGAAACACAGAGGATTGGATGCAGCCCTGCGAAAATATCACAGTGAACATTTCACTTTATTCAGTGACATGAAGGTAGAGTGTGCTGTTTTTGTCTTATTTGTACACACAGCATTTTAGGCAGAGGAGGGGAAAAGGTAGGACTAGATTGATAGAGAAATGTTACCGTGACATTTTCTTGTTCTCCTCTTTCAGGATGGTATACAAAAAGTGTTTTATTTGTTTCTTATTTACTTGTTTTCCCAGACAGAACAGATTATCCAACGTCTGGAAAGACTACTGTCAGTGCCTGGAACTGTAGCTGAGAAGCAGCTATTCATCACAGAGGTCATTTTGCCAGAGGTGAGCTATTGAGGATGTGTACCAAATTAACAATTACCGGTAGTTTAAGAATTACGTTTACAGCAGAAAATTAGTGAGTTATTAATGGCATAGGCCTCCGAGAGATACAAGTGTCAATAGACATTTGAGAACACCATTTGGAGAATATAAACCAAAACTACAACTGGAAGAATAACTTAGTATCAATGTGCTAACTTAACTGGGTAACCTGGTACAGGTAAGTATCAATTTAAATGAAATATAAATGTATGTATGTAATGACTGACAATTAACATTTGGTAAAAACTGTCAAATTGATTTAACATACTTTATAATTATTATTATCGATACATTTTTGTAGGTTGTGATTCAGTGGTTGCAAAAGACCAGCAACATGTGCAGATACCAGGCAGAGTCTGTGCTGCTGGAGAACACATATAAAGAGAAAAGGTAGACCACATGACTTGTGTTTGAATTGTGGGTGAGCATGCATATGTGTAACATCACGAAATCCATTATGCTAATCCTGGCTAAGAGTGGTTTTGCATGTGTATAAAATTGTGTTTTATATTAAACTGGGCCACTGTATAAACATACCTATTTATTGTGCATTCAATACGAAGCTATTCAAATAATACACAGGTTCATATATTCATGATATTTTAAACATGTGCAAGGTACAGTGAGTAGGGAGGCCGTGCCATTGACATATATAAACACACCCTGTCAGCTGATACCAATGCCAATATCAACATCGTCTGTCAATTGCATGATACTCATGCACACACGCTACTCAAACAGACGTGTTTATTTTAAACATCAATGTGGAAACGAAAAATGAGTGATGGCCTATTAGTGCCACTGCCATGCATAAACATACCTGTTCTCATGCATACAAAACTGAACTATTAAATTAATGGACACATTCATGTTTAGAAAAAAGAAAAAAAAATCTTTTTTTAAAATTGTCTAATCAACCAAACATTTCGCGGAGCCCCTGCTGAAGACCTCTGGTCTAGATGGTAAAATAGAAGACTTGTAAAAGCTATAATTCCTTCCAGATTGTCTCTATGAATGACCTTAAAACAGAGCATTGTGTTTGTACATGCTCTTCACTCCTCGTCTGTATATCTTATTTTGCCAAGTGTGAAATCAACAGCAGGAGACAGAAGGACCACTCACGCTTGTTCTTTTATTCTGGACCACCTAATATAACAACTCCAGCACACTGAGAGAAAGTAGTTTCGACTTTTGGAGAACGTTTTTTCCCCATGTTTGGCCCGAGCTCTGACACGTGTTGATTTGATCAGATTGTGGGAACGTGTCTGTACTTGTAACATGCCCTGCAGTAGAAGCTCGTGGGTGAGGCAGGCTGGTAAAAGAGGGGACTGTGCCCTGAGGTTATACCAGAAAAAGGGCACTTGTGGTGATCAATGAGTGCATTCATGTCAATGTCACATTATGTTGGTGATGTTTGTAAAAATGTCTCCTGCACAGTTGTCTCTACGTTTTAGTTTATCACAAGTGTGCCTGAGAGTTTTGACAAACCAGTCTCTTCCCTTTTTTTTTAAGCAGGATTAGATAGGAATGTTTGGCAGAGCTGGTGGTGACTGGACTGCTGACATATCATTTACAAAAGTGCGGCGTTATCGTTTCCTATTCTGCTTTCCTTTCTGCGACGGCCTTATTTTGGCCTGCTTCCGCCTGGATAGCAATGACAACACTGTTGGACAACATCCTCCGATATCGTTGCAAACAGACGGCATCCGCAGTCCAAAAACAAGCTGAATTCTTTTCTGAAAAATTATAGCTGAAAATTGTCTCTTGTCATCTGCACACATTGAAAAAAAAAACTGTGATTGTTTTCCCTTCTGTCCTCCACAGCCAACATGTCAGGGAAATCAGATGGGAAAAAGAAGTGGGCGGCTGTCAGGGGTCACCTCGGCTCCTCGCAGGACTCAGATACCCAGCTGGAGGCCAACATGGAGAGTGCTGACCCAGAGCTGTGCATCAGACTGCTGCAAATCCCCACTGTGGTCAACTACTCGGGGCTGAAGCGTCGCCTGGAGGGCAGCGACCAGCCGTGGATGGTCCAGTTCCTGGAGCTGAGTGGGCTGGATCTCCTCCTGGAGGCCCTGGACCGGCTTTCGGGGCGGGGATGCTCTCGCATTGCCGACGCCCTTCTGCAGCTCACCTGTGTCAGCTGCGTCAGGGCAGTCATGAACTCCTCTGCAGGGATCCACTTCATTATAGAGAACGAGGGATACATTCGGAAGCTCTCCCAAGGTTGACCATACCCTTTATTTTGGGAAAAATCATCACATCTGCTGCACTCATCTTTCCATCTAGTGTTCATTTGATTATGTCTCAAAGTAGCCTACACATGGAAAATGGTGGCTTAGCTGCTTCAGAAAATATATACTGGGTCATTTGGTCAAGATGTTTAAAACAACCTGTTTATTCCAAAAAAAGCCATGTTTAAGGACCTGAATGTTTTTTTTTCTATATATTATGTAAAAGTTGGAATTAAATAGGTCATAACTCTACGTGACTCACTGTGCAGAGCTGAATTTTCCGACCTTGTACTCAGCGTTATGTACAGAAATGATTCAGTAAGGGTTGCTTCAGGACATTCCTAAAAATGTAGTATCACAGTAAGTCATGAATATTGGATTTCCCCACCTTCAGATACACACACACACACACACACACGCACACAAACACATGTTTATCTGCAGTACAACACAACATCATCACAGGGCAAAGTTCAAGAGGAGTTGTTAAATACAGCATTTGGCTTGAGTCCGCACACAAGGGGGGATGAGCAGAGATAGAGGGGGTTCTTTTTGCTTTAAGAGAAACTGATGGAAACTATGAGAGCCCGACCTGTACTGATGTGTGTGATCACGATGCTCCGCAGCTTTGGACACTTCCAACACCATGGTGAAGAAGCAGGTGTTTGAGCTACTCGCTGCCCTCAGCGTGTTCTCTGCAGACGGACATCGGCTGGCACTGGATGCCCTGGACCACTACAAGGCAAGAAGATGTAGAAGTCATAGTTTTAACTTTATTATCTTTATTTTCTCAAAAACGTTAAGCTGTTGTGGGATTGATGCTGCGCTCTAAATGATGAAGTTCATTCATGAAGTACCTTAACGATGCCCTCTAGTGGTGTGTTGCGTGCACAAGCATTATGATCCCGTGGATTCACACTGTTCCTCAATGATGTTGATGACTTACACTGACTTTTGATTTCCCCTTCAGGGAGTGAAGACGCAGCAGTATCGCTTCAGTGTGATCATGAATGAGCTGCAGGCCACAGATAACGTCCCTTACATGGTGACGCTCCTCAGTGTCGTCAACGTCCTCATCTTCGGGAGAGATGACCTCAGGCAGAGAGATAAGATGAGAAAGCAGTTTATCGGTAGGTTCTCCATTCAGCTGCTACTTAACAATTAATTGGGAGTCTAGAGTCCCATCATGAGTCCCAACAGTGTCTCCTCTCTGGGCTGAATGTGAATGCAGAGGGGAAAGCGGGCCATCAGCAGGAGCTCTGTTACAGATGTGTCTGTCTGTCACCGGCGCTGTCTAAGAATAGGTTTATTGGCCTCATTCTCACTCACAAAGCGCCTGAGAACCGAGCAAACCTCAAATGTATAAAGCGTTGTGTATTCATGCATTTTACACCAATAACAGTGACTATCAACGATTTCAGTTCAGAGAACATGTCATCACTCTTACACTGATTAAATCACACTGACCTAATGTGATTTTTAATGCTGTATTATGAGTGAAACGCCCTATCCAGCCATCCCTCCATCCATTTTTCTGTAGTGGGTTACTCTTTTTTTTATGTGGAGTCTCTCCCAGCATATACTGGACAAAAACAGAGTTAACCTTGGACTGAAAGCAGGAGTTTTTAAGAGGTGTAAGCACTGAGCTACATCTGCCTGAAGATCACCACCGTCAAGATAGTTTGACAAATGTGTCATAGATGCAGCAGCTATATAAAAAACATTAAACTGCCACCCACCACCTTCTTCTTCTTCTTCTTCTTTAAATTTGATTGGTGCATACCGCCACCTACTGTACCGGAGTGTGCAGTTTCAGGGTAACCTTTTCTTCACTGTTTCCACCTAAATCCTATGGTCTACTCCCCCACCCACCACCTTTAACCAATCAAGAAATTTCTATGGCCACGCCTCTTGTGTGGTTGCTCACCTGTGACTTTCTGCCAATTTGCCCAAAACTGACATATGCCTGTGTGCAGGGAGCAGGAGGATGAAGACTTGATTATTCAGTGTGAAGCTTTTGAAGAGGCAATGGCTGAAGATGAGGAGGAGCTGCTGCGGGTCTCTGGGGGCATTGACATGAGTGATCACTTGGAAGTTTTCACTACGCTCTTCAACAAGGTGTGAGAGCTCACTGTTTGGCTTCATCATCAACCTGTAAGAACTAAGATAGTCCAATGAATGGGAGACGGAATGTTTTGTTATAGTAAAGAAAAGTCGTCTCTCTGATTAGAACAGTTTTAAGTTGTTGTGGTGCTGGCACACATTATTAGACTTTGGTATGCAAACGTGACAAACCCACTTAATTTGTGCATATTTGTGTGCAGGTGAGCAGCTCTCCAGCCTCTCTCCAGCTGCTGTCCATCCTGCAGACGTTGTTGGCGCTGGAGCCGGGCCGCTCTGATATCTGGCTGGCTCTGGAGGCCATAACTAACAGAGCCACGCTGCTGGCCCAGGACTGTGAGTCAGCACTGAGGCAGCAATACTTTCACTTTCGGTCAAGTCTCCGGAGAAGCTAATGGGTAGCTAAAAGCCTGCTCTGTGATTCATGTGTGAAGGGGCGTGATTATCCAGGAAAAACGATCGTCGCAATGAAATGGAGGCAGCTGTTGACAGGATGGCTGAAATATTTTGTTTTAGTGAGAGGAGTGTGAAATGGGGTTGATGTTTGTTTGGATTTGTGCTTCAGCTCAGATGGAGTCCGGTGAGATTATCATGCAGCGGCTGATGTCCTCCAAAGTCAAGAGCTGTGGAGGTTGTCATGACAGGCAGCTTGTGAGAGTGGATATGGCCGTGCAGACCGATCTGCATCATCAGGATGAAGAGAAGTCTGACAAAAGCACCACATCCTCTCAGAAGTGTGCTTCCCCTCCACCACCTCCACCTCCTCCTCCTCCTCCTCCACCTCCTCCTCCACCCCCTGGTATGATGAGGCTCCAACCTTCTAACCAGTGCTCACCTCCGCCCCCTCCACCTCCACCCCCACCACCTCCGCTACCTGGAGGGTTTGGTGGACCACCACCACCTCCCCCCTTGCCCGGAATACCACCACCACCACCACTATTCGGCGGTCCAGGCATGCCACCCCCACCTCCGCCCCTATCGGGGATGGGTGGTGGACCACCGCCACCACCTCCCTTACCTGGCATGCCAGCTCCACCACCTCCTCTCCCAGGCATGATTGGGGCTCAGAGTAGCCAGGCTCTCGGGTACGCTGCACCGACAAAGGCAAGCCGATGCCCCACCCTGAGGATGAAAAAGCTCAACTGGCAGAAACTGCGCACTGTTACTGGTGAGTGGATTAATCATTCTTTAACTGCAATCTGTCATTTTTGAATAACTGCAGTCAACCCTGGCTCAATCTAATTTGAAGAGAATCATCAATATGCTAAATCACTTTTTTGCCTCCTATCTGTCAAGAAATGTGAGTGGAGACATTGGCAGAAGGCCTCTGTGTAGAGAATAGTTGATGGGGATGGAACATTAATATACCCAGAACCAGTCTTCCAAATTTGGGTGGGTGTTGCGGAGGATTAACCAGAGTTTTGAAAAAACTGTAAAAAATGAATTTCAGCCATGGCAGGATGTTGACACAAAATGGAGCCACATGAGCTCATGACGGGTTCCTCTCTTCCTGCACTCACACAGATGGTCAATCCATGTGGTCCTCGGTTCAGACGGAGCCTCCTCCTCGGGAGCCGGACTACGGCAGCATCGAGCAGCTGTTCAGTTTCCCGGTGACCGAGGACAAAGACAAGGGGGCAGCTGCTCCTGTCAAGAAGGCGCCTAAAGAGGTGTGCTTGGTCAACACTCGGCGCTGCTCCTCAGCGCTGTAGTACTCTGAACAAAGGCATCTGATTATCAAAGCTGAGTCATCAGTATGTCTCTTTTTATTCTATAGATAACATTCATTGATCCAAAGAAAAACTTGAATTTGAACATATTCCTGAAGCAGTTAAAATGGTAAGAAGTCGCAAATTATTTAGATTTTTTTTTTTTCTTTTTATATGTTTTTTCCAAGTTTTTTTTCTCTTTCCAGCAAAAATGAGGACTTTGTGGCCATGATTCAGACTGGGGACCGTACGAGGTTGGATGTAGAGGCGCTGAAGCAGCTCATTAAGCTCCTACCAGAGAAGCATGAGGTTTGTAACTGTTCTCGAGAGATTTCTTTGCCGATGTATCTATCATTAAGGGCACACTTTGAAATGGCGAATGTCTGAGTCACTGTCTGGTGCTTTCATGTAGATTGAAAATTTGAAGTCCTTCCAAGGAGAGAAAGAAAAGTTGGCAAATGTTGACCGCTTCTACACCTCCCTTCTCACTGTGCCATGGTAATATTTTTATTTTTTTTAATCTAATTCTGTTTTTCACAGTATGTGCTTGCTGCGTATTTTATACGCTCACACTGGCCTTCTTATTTACTTTGCTTTCTGGCTTGTTTCTCCAGTTATCAGCTGAGAATTGACTGCATGTTGCTGTGCGAGGAGACTTCATCAGTGTTGGACATGATCAAACCTAAAGTCAAGCTGGTGGAGGAGGCCTGCCAGTGTAAGGAAGCCCTAGGCTTTCAGCTATATTCGTATGCATGCAGTTGTCATTCTTTCTCTACAATATATCTATCTATCTATATGTATATACATCTCAAATTAACGCCATGTAACAAATCTCTCAGCTCTCAGGGCGAGCACGCTCATGCCCATTTTCTGCAGGCTCATCCTTGACGTTGGGAATTTTCTCAACTATGTAAGAACCTCTTCTATCTCATGTATATTTTGCTGTACGCTGACATTTAGACAGAGCTTGCATTTTTAATCAGCGGTCTACTTCTAGGGAAGTCACACAGGCAACGCCGAGGGTTTCAAGATCAGCTCTCTGCTGAAGCTCACAGAGACCAAGGCCAACAAGAGCCGCATCACGCTGCTTCATCACATGCTGGAGGTAAACAAAGTGGCTCACAGCAGCCAAAACTTTATTTGTTTTCCCCCTCTCTCTGTTATGAACCTGTTTAATTACTTAACAACCCACTGCGTGACTTGTTTTGCAAAGGAAGCCGACGCGAACCACCCAGAGCTGTTGGCGCTGCCAGATGATCTCGAGATCTGTGAAAAAGCAGCAGGGTATAGAAGCCTTTCACTTCTACTTTTGCTCATGTTTTTCGTTTCTTTTTTTTTAATTGCTTCTCTGTGGAATTGTAACAATCTTACAAGAAATAGTTTTACACTTTGTCCTCAGAGTTAATGTGGACTCTGTTCAGTCGGAAGTCAGTGCCTTACTAAAACGACTGAATGAGGCGGCCAAGAAGGTCTCCGGCTCTGTCGAAGACGTGAAGGCGCAATATGAAAAAGTGCTTGAGGTAACGCGATAGTCTCTGCTTTGCCCACAAATGGAGCCAATGTGTGATTACTCAATTAATAATAATCCGAATCCCTCCACTTTCTCTGCTGCAGGAAAATCTGGTGGCATGTCAGGCTGTAGGTGAAAGGCTCACTGCAGTAGAGGAGAAGAAGAGTGAGCTGGCTGTTTACTTGTGTGAAGATGTCAATCAGCTGTCGCTTGAGGAACTCTTCGGAACCATCAGGACCTTCCGAGGATTTTTCATCAAAGCACTGAAGGTCGGGGAGGATACTTTGTTTACGTTGGTGTATAAAATACTACGACTGCACAATCGCAGGGAAAGTCGTATAATAACCGTCTTTATGTTGTCTAGTTTTAAACCTACAACTTCAGAACGTGTGTATTTTCAAATGAACATGGGTACTGTGGAAAAACAGGAAAATGTTGCTATAGCTCTTCCGAAGTGATACAAAAACAAATCGGCACGTACATTTTGTACTTGCCTGTGACATCTTTACTTTTGTTGGGCTCTGACCATGTGGCTTAAACATGTGCTGTGGACAAAGAAAATCAGGCCTTCACTTTGTCGAGCAAAGGGTTCATCCTGATTTGTAGTTGATAAGAGCAAAGGGATTTCACACTAGGGTGTGAATTTTCCCCCCCCCCAAATAACCATGGTAACCGCGGCAATCTCATTGGCCGAAGGCCAAGAGACCCCAGGACCCCTGTGGTTCAACCCCTGTTCTACAAAAGTGCCTGCAGATCACACCTCCTTGCTTTCCCCCTTCGACCTCGGTTGAGTTAGGAGGCACACAACCGCTCTCTTCGCCCGGACCCCCCCCCGTCCAGGCCACAGAGAATCCAGCTTTCCCCCTTCGACCTCGGTTGAGTTAGGAGGCACACAACCGCTCTCTTCGCCCGGACCTTTGTCCTGGACGCATGAAGACACATCGGCCTCTCCTCCCCCCCCTCCAGCACGACGAGGCCACGAGGAAGCAACGGCCCTTCAACCCTACTCAAACCCTGGCAAGCCGTTTCGCTGGATGAAACAGCCCGCGATAACGAATCTGCTTCAGCGATCAGTTCAGCGCTTTTTGTTTCTTTTTCTTTTGGTGCACACATTCCGGCGAAGGAAAGACGACAACGCCTCCCTCCTTCACCGACGATTCCCGGTAAGACGCACGCCGTCAGCCGAAATTAGATCACCCTCCCTGCCGCGAGGACAGATCACGTCTGCGTTTGCTCCAGCCGAGCCACGCCACGACAGACCGAAACAGCGCCAGCTCAACGCCGCGCTGAGAAGCACCCCCCCCCCCCTTCCTCTCGAAGAAAAAGGACAACTTTGCTCACGAACCCTTCAACGTTGCAACGAAGCATCTACAAGTAAGATTCTTGGCATTTGGGCATAGCTTAGCTTAAATTAACTTAAGTTTAATTCAGGCCATTCATTTATATGTTGATATTCCCGTGTTTTTGTGTGTTTAAGACTGTCGCGTGATATTGAGGTATTACGCAATCATTACGGAGCAGAGAAGCTCCGCTGTATTCGTGTATCAACTATGACTGTTTGCTTGGGATTTATTTGATTTCTTTTCATTGGTTTTACTACACTTCGTGTAGTATTCTCTGCTCATTAAATCAGCTCTGTGAGTGAAGTGTGGAATCTCGGCTATTGTACATAACTGCTGGCAGTTCTACCGACAACGGCACGTTATGTACGATACGCCAGACACCCCCATTATCACTACAACGCGGACAGCACGCAGAAGTCTGATCCATGAGCCCCCACCTTTTTCCTCGTTCCTCCTTTCACGAAACACGCACATACACATAGCTCCTAGTTCTACTCCTGGGGAACCTCGTTCAAACGAGCGCCTCACATCACGTGCTGCCCAGGCATACGTGAGTACATACAGCAGCCTAACTGCCATTTTGTCCGGGTCCCTCGACTCCGCCATCTTTGTAGTTTTTAGCTGTAGTTCTTAAGGCCCCTCCCCTTTGGCCAGCGTCACTCGATGCCGCCATCTTTGTAGTCTTTAGCGTAGCTGTAAGACTCCCTCCTTTTCACCCACAGACCCACACACACACACACACACACAGACATACACTCTCATCCATTTTATTCATTCTTTAGTTTAGGCATATAAAATTGTATGATAACGTTTGTTGGTTGCAATATTAATTGATTCTGATCATCTATTATTTTGATTTAATAAACTCTGTTATACTTTAAGGAGCAGTCGTCTGTGATTACTTGTGCATATGTATTTGATAAGACTGTATGTAGTAGTCTGTGCTCGAACTTAAAAACCTTCACTGTCACTGAATGTATAGTCATACGCAGACTATTGACATTATGAGTGACTACTAATTATGAGACTTAGTTTTATCGTTTGGTTATTGGTCCCTGTTCGCAGGGTGGTGCCCCGTTTATATTAATAATCATTAATAATTGTTACATACATCAATAATTCTATTGATGTCAAGAATTCAGTTTCTTAAATGCTGATAACCCAAACACGCTCCTTTAGTTCCCAACATAATGGTGCCCCGTGTGAGGGTACGTTATTCCAGTTTTGTTACAGTATATATGCACAGTAATCCATAATTATTTTTGAATAATTAATTTTCCAAAAAAATATTTTTTTTCGAAAAATTATTTTTTTTCTTCTTTTGAATGATCCAAATTCCTGAAACTTATTTCCCAAAATAGGTAGGCTTTGATCTTCAAAATCTTGTCTTATTGTAATTAAATTTTTGATTTAAATTTTGATTTTTAATCTTAATCTTTAATTCCCTTCTCGAAATTTTATTTCGTTTCCAGGTTTAATTATTCGTTTCATTTCTTAAACTAACAGCCAGCTGTGTAGTAGATTTGATCGTTTTATTTGTAATACCTTGCTTGTTTTCCTAAATCCCTCCAAAGAAGTTACACACAGCTGTCACAGGCCCAAAGTGCTAAACCACATTAGCATTTTCGCACCTCTGGCTGCAAAGCAGTAGTGATACCTCAGAGCAGCAACAGTAGAAACGTAAGTCACAGAGCTAGACATTTCACTGTGCGCCTGCATGAACCGTAACACTAACAGTAATTAACATCTAACAGTAGAAATCCTAAGTTACAGAACTAGACATTTCACTGAGAACCGTAAACACTAACAGTTTCCGTTCTAACACTAGGGAATTAACAACCATTGGGAGTCGCACTCATTAGAGAGAATGAGCGACGAGAAATCCCCCATTCCTGGAGCTGTAGCTCCAGAAGACACCGCATTACGAGATGCGGTGGCTGATGTCCTCGGACTCACAGCAAAGGAAAGAGAGTACTTTGCAAAATACACTGCTGTCCTATGCGACGAGCAATTAGAGCAGCTGGTGGCTTATGTAAATAACCCAGCAGGTAACAGAGAGCGCCTGATTCAGAACGTAATCGGCGAAATACTGCTCATCTACCATCAGAAAATGCAGCTGCAAGCTGCCCGAACCCGGGCACAGAGCGACGAGCAGCAACGCGAGATCTGGACACTCCGAACAGAGGTTCAGGAGTTGTCACGTGACTGTAGAGCCCTACAGTCAGAAAATAGTAGCCTGCGCAGTGACCTCAGAGAGGTCAACCTAGAACTCTCTAAAGCATCAGAGAGTGATGACAAACTGAAAGCGCTTCAAGGTGTTCCAGCAACCCCGGTAGGTACTGCTACCCCCTACCGAGCCTTTCAGCCCAGTCATTTCTTGGTCTCGGCTCCCTCATTCCCCGAGACCCGAACCACCTTGCATTTCTTGAAAGCGACATCCCCAACCAGGAGGAGAGAGGACCAACACCAGGTCCTAGTCGGCCCAGGCGGCTTCAAAACCACCTCAGGCGAACGCAATCCTCCACGCAGTTCACGCGCGCGACAAGAACTGACCCCATCCCCCTCAGGGAGGGAGGATGATAGTCGTTACCACCATCGCGAGTATGGAGACTCAGACGACTCGGACGGCCCAGGCCCCATCAACCTTGGAGGCCTGCGTACTCGACAGATTGAGTCTCTGGCAAAAGACGTAGAGCGCTTCAATCCCGATAATCACGACTCGAGCATCGATGACTACCTAAGGGAGATCGATCGCTGCCTCCTCGACCTATCGCGCCCCTCATCGCGCGAAAAGCTAAAGCTAGTGTGGAAAACCACTGCGCGAAGCGTCCACGCTTTCATTGAAACGCTCCAGCCGAGCATCCGCGACTGCTATTCATCCCTTCGTCACGCCCTTAGGGGGGAGTACTCCCTGTACACCGACCCAGCTTCTGCCACCCTCGGCGCCTTTGCCATTTCCCAGGAAAGGCTAGAGTCTCCGAGAGACTACTTCAGGCGCTTGAGATCTGCGTACTTCCAAGGACGTAACGCCCCAGGTCTAGAAGAAGACCATGCCTTCAAGTCGCTATTCTTGCACAATCTCCACGACAACGTGAGATACGATGTTACCATGCACTGCAGAACGAGTAACCTCACCATGCCAGAGATTAGGAAATACGCGCAACTTGCATGGGAGACACGCGGACGGCCGACAAATCGGTACGAAGACACCGCCATAGTCTTAGGCATCCAACAGTCGAGCGACTCCGACCTAGCGTTGGAAGACGACGAGAGGACTTGGCCTAGCGAGCCCTGGTCACCCCCGAGGAACAAACAACCCTGGCGGTCGAAAGACCAACGGAACCAGGGGGGTGAAAGACGCCCTCAAGGGCAACACATCAGGTAACGCTGACTCGCAGCCCACCTGACTCAGCCAAGTGACCTTTCCCCCTGCTGCCAAGTCGACGTGGTAGGGGGGGGGAAGAGAACTCAGCACACTTCCGGAAACGACCACTCCCATGTTCGCACCTCGTTCTTCAACCTTCTTGGGCGACCTTGTTCGCAAAGGCAATGCCCGTTATGTATAAATCTATACATATTCTTCAGTCCTACTGGGGGGTCATAACACTCTTGCTCTACCCGACTCCGGGTCAGAAACGAGCCTCATGTGTTCCCCCACCTTTTCGCATACACCTCTAGGGTGCCACAACCTTAGAGGCCTTTCGAGCACCCTAGCTCGTAAGATCTTTCGTCAACTAAGCCTTCTTCTCCTGCTCTGTCAGCATGAGCCACCTCCAGCTTGTTCAACGAAGCCACCGCCTTCTTTCAGCCGAGTCATCGGCCGGGCCTGTCAAGTCGCCAGTGCCGTAGGTAACTGAACTTGACCTGTGCGCCGGACCTGTCTCCATCTCTAATTAGGAGGGTGGGGGGAGGGAGATATCACCAGCCCGCCATGACACACTCCAGAGTGAAACTGTTCGCGACATTTCCCTGAGTGCTGACGGTAACTTGGGGATATCCGCCCTCGCCACTTGAACAGCGCGAGGGGGGTGGATCTCTGAAAACAGAAACTTAGAGAGATGTACTTCACAGGAAGTACACTCTAATCTCGCCAGTGCCGAAACCAACCGGCAGAATGGCGGCTTACTATTGACTACTAACGTTTAACTGCATGTTTCAACTCACCCTGTAGACATGCACTAACCGCTAACACAGCCTACTTCAACCAGAACAGTTGCATGACCTGACAAACCATTGTGACTGTAAACTGATGCTCCACTCTCATGAACAACTCTTTGCATGCTTTATAGACTCTATCAGAAGTAACCAGAGAAGACATAACCTCTGCCGTAGCAGTCAGATTTAACCCAGGACCTCATCCGAGAAGGCTCAGCTGTCAACAGCTGAAGCAGCGAGAGACCAGCCTAGCTAGTCACACTAGCCGTGCTAAGAAATCTGTAAATCTGCTACCACTACTGTTATGCAACCCTCACAGGTACCTCTGGCCTATAGTCTTGGCAACGCAACTCCAATATCGATAGATTCTAAAACTTAGACACAGGACTCGCTCTAAATCTACCGATCAGAGAGAGGTAGACGCACATATCATGTACTAATAGATCCAGAAGCGACAGACTAACTGGATTCCCTCCTATTCGTAACACCACGTAGCCAACCTACGACTGCTCCGCCGACGGACTCCAGTCCTGTCTAGGAGTTGAACCAGTAACCACTGTTTGCCCCTCACCTGCTTCTTGTCTTTCTATTCTTTCCTTCTCTCTCTTTTGTGTTTTGTTTTGTTTTATTTGGGTTGTTACTTTCTTTGACACTGTGCCGCAATGCTAGATTATCACAACATCATAATAGCGATTGAATTATTTGGGAATAATGTTTCGCTCACCTATGATTTGAATTGTGTATGATAGTAGATGTAGGTAGAAGTAGTTAAAGTCATCTGCCCAGATGCCACCTTAGTCATCTGCCCAGATGCCAATGAACTCTGAACTTGAACACCATGAACTTGACCACTATGAACCTTGAACTCTATGAACAATGAACACTGCCTGTTTTAACCACTGCTTTTGGTCTCAGGAACACTTGGACTGTCTCACCTCTTCAGGTTTCCCCACCACATGGATGCACATGCCAGCCCTTGGTTTGCTCTAAAGACCGAAGCCAACACCTCGCTCTTCAGAACAAAGGGGGGATGTTGGGCTCTGACCATGTGGCTTAAACATGTGCTGTGGACAAAGAAAATCAGGCCTTCACTTTGTCGAGCAAAGGGTTCATCCTGATTTGTAGTTGATAAGAGCAAAGGGATTTCACACTAGGGTGTGAATTTTCCCCCCCCCCAAATAACCATGGTAACCGCGGCAATCTCATTGGCCGAAGGCCAAGAGACCCCAGGACCCCTGTGGTTCAACCCCTGTTCTACAAAAGTGCCTGCAGATCACACCTCCTTGCTTTCCCCCTTCGACCTCGGTTGAGTTAGGAGGCACACAACCGCTCTCTTCGCCCGGACCCCCCCCCGTCCAGGCCACAGAGAATCCAGCTTTCCCCCTTCGACCTCGGTTGAGTTAGGAGGCACACAACCGCTCTCTTCGCCCGGACCTTTGTCCTGGACGCATGAAGACACATCGGCCTCTCCTCCCCCCCCTCCAGCACGACGAGGCCACGAGGAAGCAACGGCCCTTCAACCCTACTCAAACCCTGGCAAGCCGTTTCGCTGGATGAAACAGCCCGCGATAACGAATCTGCTTCAGCGATCAGTTCAGCGCTTTTTGTTTCTTTTTCTTTTGGTGCACACATTCCGGCGAAGGAAAGACGACAACGCCTCCCTCCTTCACCGACGATTCCCGGTAAGACGCACGCCGTCAGCCGAAATTAGATCACCCTCCCTGCCGCGAGGACAGATCACGTCTGCGTTTGCTCCAGCCGAGCCACGCCACGACAGACCGAAACAGCGCCAGCTCAACGCCGCGCTGAGAAGCACCCCCCCCCCCCCTTCCTCTCGAAGAAAAAGGACAACTTTGCTCACGAACCCTTCAACGTTGCAACGAAGCATCTACAAGTAAGATTCTTGGCATTTGGGCATAGCTTAGCTTAAATTAACTTAAGTTTAATTCAGGCCATTCATTTATATGTTGATATTCCCGTGTTTTTGTGTGTTTAAGACTGTCGCGTGATATTGAGGTATTACGCAATCATTACGGAGCAGAGAAGCTCCGCTGTATTCGTGTATCAACTATGACTGTTTGCTTGGGATTTATTTGATTTCTTTTCATTGGTTTTACTACACTTCGTGTAGTATTCTCTGCTCATTAAATCAGCTCTGTGAGTGAAGTGTGGAATCTCGGCTATTGTACATAACTGCTGGCAGTTCTACCGACAACGGCACGTTATGTACGATACGCCAGACACCCCCATTATCACTACAACGCGGACAGCACGCAGAAGTCTGATCCATGAGCCCCCACCTTTTTCCTCGTTCCTCCTTTCACGAAACACGCACATACACATAGCTCCTAGTTCTACTCCTGGGGAACCTCGTTCAAACGAGCGCCTCACATCACGTGCTGCCCAGGCATACGTGAGTACATACAGCAGCCTAACTGCCATTTTGTCCGGGTCCCTCGACTCCGCCATCTTTGTAGTTTTTAGCTGTAGTTCTTAAGGCCCCTCCCCTTTGGCCAGCGTCACTCGATGCCGCCATCTTTGTAGTCTTTAGCGTAGCTGTAAGACTCCCTCCTTTTCACCCACAGACCCACACACACACACACACACACAGACATACACTCTCATCCATTTTATTCATTCTTTAGTTTAGGCATATAAAATTGTATGATAACGTTTGTTGGTTGCAATATTAATTGATTCTGATCATCTATTATTTTGATTTAATAAACTCTGTTATACTTTAAGGAGCAGTCGTCTGTGATTACTTGTGCATATGTATTTGATAAGACTGTATGTAGTAGTCTGTGCTCGAACTTAAAAACCTTCACTGTCACTGAATGTATAGTCATACGCAGACTATTGACATTATGAGTGACTACTAATTATGAGACTTAGTTTTATCGTTTGGTTATTGGTCCCTGTTCGCAGGGTGGTGCCCCGTTTATATTAATAATCATTAATAATTGTTACATACATCAATAATTCTATTGATGTCAAGAATTCAGTTTCTTAAATGCTGATAACCCAAACACGCTCCTTTAGTTCCCAACACTTTTATGATAATAGGAAAACAAAACTAGAAGAGAGCTGGCAGCCAAGGCTGAGAAGAGGAAGAGGCATCTGGCAGAGGAAGAGTCCAAGAGACAGAAGGGAGAGAACGGAAAAATAAGTAAGTTGTGAAAAGCCCTCCTTTTTGTTTACTGTGCCCTAGAAATTCTGAACAAAGATGTCATTTGAATGGCGTGTGTTTTAAAGCCCTCTTTTTACCTCTCTGTTACCATCTGGTAAGGACAAGAAACTGTGGCCTCCAGCCGCAGTTCCTCTACTCCTGAGCCACTTAACTGCAACACAGCTTTGCTGCTTTATCTATTTTATTTGTGCATAAACACCACTGCCACCTTAAGCTAGCGCCATCGCTTGGTTGCTTTGACAAGCTATATTTGCATAGAGAGCATTTTCCTTTTAATGCAGCTTGGCTCGCTGTAAAATATCAATCCGTTTCAAAGATAATAATGGTCTTACCATCAACACTACCTACTTCTCACCCTCAGGATCAAGTCAAGTCTGCAAACGAAGAAGCCAGAGACTTAGCAGCCGGTTCATCTCCCACCACACCGCAGACAGAGGGTCACCAGCAGGCCAGCACAGGAGAAACGAACGGCTTCATCAGCCCATCAGAAGACGCACCGCAGAGAGCAGTGCAGGACGGACCAGCTCTACCTCCCAAGTCACTCCCAGGAGTGCCAGCCACGACGACGATGCAGGCACCCCTGGAAAAACCTGCTTCGCTGCAGGAGGGACGACACCCAGAGAAGCCTCTAGTATCTTCACCAGAAACGACACAACCTGAGCCTCAGATTAAAGCGGACCGTCAGCCATGCCTCCCCACAAATGACTTTTCATTGGATTCAACTGAGACGAGCGTCCTCAGCTCATCTTCCCTCTCAGATTTCGACTGCCTAGCTGTGTTCGATGGCACTTCCAGCGTGGTATCTGAGGAGCCAGCGGACATTAGCGTTAATGTTCAGATCAAGGAAAGTCCTTCACCTAATACGGACAATGTGACACGGAGCAGTGAAGGCACTTTAATGGGAGATGGGAAAGGTGAAACTAGCACTAAAATAAGCCGTTTAGCAGAGACTGTTGAACAAGAGAAGCAGTCAAAACAAAACTGCTGTTTATTTCTTTATATATTACCCTGATTGTCTGTAACAGGGCAATATAAGAACATAATTTAATGGATTTTAACTTTTAATGTTAAAAATATTTTAATAAAAGTGAATTTAGTGTTCTGCTGTCTGTTTTTTAAGCAACCGACTCACGCAGATGGTGGTAATGTGGCAAACGCATTTGAAAAGCTTTATTATGCAGGCTGCATACAATACCAAGGGCTTTGACGTGGTGAATATAACATCAATCATCCCAGTGAGGCTATTTTCTAGTTTCTCTAACAGCCCTGGAGACAAGTTGCCCGAACACAGCTACGCACTTGTGCGTCTGGCTCTGACATCATCGGCTATGAAGTTACAGATATGGCAATGCCACTCTCGGAGACGGCTTAGTCTTCTTGAGACCGGCAGGCTCAAGCCACCGCAATCATGTCGCTCACCTGGTCTGCGAAAGACCACAAAAGCATCACTCAACCCTCCGCGACCGGACAGAAGCGATCGCGCAACGACATTGGGAACAAAGTGGCGGTGGTGCTCGGCGCGCAATGGGGAGACGAGGGCAAAGGGAAAGTTGTCGATTTGTTGGCGACTGACGCTGACGTTGTCTGCAGATGTCAGGTAGATGTTTTGGATTCGTGATTTCAGACGAGCATTCACAGGGCCGTGTCTTGCTAATATTGCTGAATGCCGGGTTTTTTTCTCCGACTTAATGATGAAATCTGGCACAAACTGTGCAGCCTGTTAAAACGCAACAGGTGCTCACAGTGAAAACACTTTTGTTTGAGCTTTTTTGTCCATTGCAGTTAACCGTGTCGCGAATGCACTGTGGTTTCATAACTGCACAGGGTTTAAGTGATGGAATGGGAGAATTGTGGCCGTTAAACAAATTTCAAATCATTTTACAGACTCCAAATATCTTTACTGATCATTTTAGGAACAGGCAAGTACAATCTGCTAACCTGACTATTCGCTTAATTCTTGCGTTCACCTCTAAACCTGACTCATTCAGCTGATCACACAGATGTTGAATTTGAGATGCATTGAATTAATAAAAAAACTCCACATAGGTCAGTTGCTATTCACTCACGCAGGACACATAACCCTCTGGTCAGATATCAGAGGTCACTCCAGCAACGGAGTCACACAGTGAAAACTGCCAACAGTTGCTGTTTTGTACTCTCTCCGCTGACAGGACTAGCACCCTGTGTTCTGGAGGCTTGAGAGCCCCACACACCGGGCTAGAGAGAGGTCACATTCTCAGGGAGGCTTGATATGTGAGAAGGCCAGGACTTAGCCAGGCCGGACAGAGTGGATCCACCAGCACCAGCCAAGTCTGTTCAAATAGGTGCTTGAGAAGCTCAGTGAATTATCACCTTCTCTCGAAACTATAATGAGACGTGTGCATGTGGCTGGATGTTTTTTTGGGTGGTCTTGGGTGTTACCGTCATACTGTATTTGATCATATCGTCATTAAAACAAGACAGTGTGAACTATCACATCACAATATGTGCCCTGCTTGGATTTACAGGGGGGCAACAATGCAGGACACACGGTGGTAGTGGACGGCAAGGAGTATGACTTCCACCTTCTCCCCAGTGGAATCATCAACTCCAAGAGCATCTCCCTCATCGGTAATGGCTTAAATATTCATCTGTGTTGAGACAGCATGGTTAAGAATATTACATATTCCTCTTCCTCTGCTCTTGTAGGCAATGGAGTGGTCATACATCTACCTGGCCTGTTTGAAGAAGGCGATAAAAATGAAAAGAAAGGTATTTGAAGAGAAAGAATGCCCTTTACACATAATGCACAAGTGTAAATTAGGATTTGTGTATACTCACATAGATGTCCTTTCTATTCTTTAACCAGGTCTGAAAGGCTGGGAGAAGAGACTCATTGTCTCAGACAGAGCTCACCTTGGTATGTACATTGTATGATATTGCTTAGAGTGGTTTACTTTATTTAAACAAGTACAGCCTGAATAAATCATCAATCAATCGATCCATTTTTAAGGTTTTGTTTGCTGTCTCTCCGCAGTGTTTGATTTCCACCAGGTAGTCGATGGTTTACAGGAGACTGAGAGGCAAGCACAAGAAGGAAAGAAGTAAGGATAGCGGAGGACAGACCTGCTAGTATTTTACACTACAGTCAGCACAAATCTACTTGTTTTACGTCCCTCTCTTTGGCTTGTGTTTCAGCATTGGAACAACCAAGAAAGGCATCGGACCCGCATACTCCAGCAAAGCAGCTCGCACCGGCCTGCGTGTATGCGACCTCCTGGGTGACTTTAAGGACTTCTCTATGAGGTAGGGACCGTATTAATATGCCAAACATCAAGACTAATGCTGCGCTGAACAGTTGCGGCATGATTCGCGATTTCCTTTTCTTTCAGATTCAAGAATCTTGTCCGCCAGTATCAGGCCATGTACCCAACCTTAACCGTTGACGTTGAGGACCAATTGAAAAAACTCAAGGTAAACCGACTGTTGCGAAAGTGATGAATTAGGGTCAATCCCAACATCAACTGATCATGTTTTTGTTTTCCTTGTTTTGTGCAGGAATACTGTGAGAGATTGCGACCGATGGTGAGAGACGGGGTCTATTACATGTACGAAGCTCTTCATGGATCTCCAAAGAAGATTTTGGTGGAAGGGGCCAATGCTGCTCTCCTTGACATTGACTTTGGTATTTTGATTTACAATATGAATGCATATGTGTTTTTTTTTTGTTGATCTGGGAGGCAGTCATAACCCAATACATTTTTTCTCGAAAGGCACATACCCTTTTGTGACATCATCAAACTGCACTGTGGGCGGGGCGTGCACCGGTCTTGGCATCCCTCCGCTGAATATCGGCGATGTTTTTGGAGTATCAAAGGCCTACACTACCAGAGTGGGAATCGGAGCCTTCCCCACAGAACAACTCAACGTAAGACCTTGACGTTATCGAAGGAAATCTGTGAGATTACTGGCACCTTGTCACACGCTGCTTGCTTTCACGGCCTTCGTATTTGTCTGAAGAAGAGACACATGACATGTAATGTAACTCACTGATATTGAGCTTGACACGTACAGTTTGAATGTGATCATGTGGGGCTGACACACAGGCAGCGGGGCTGGTGGAGGAGGAGGAGGAGGAGGAGGAGGAGGAGGGGGGGGGGTGAAGCTCTCTGGCTGAGAGCAGCTGTCAACTTTTGTGAGACACGGGTTCAAACGCTCTACCTCTTATGCAGGTCACATGTTCACAGGGATAAATTTAGGGCCAGAGTCCGGGTTCAGGATATTGTGTGAGCTGGGTTGTGTTACCTGTCACGGGAGCTGAAAATACATACTTAAAAAAAAAACTAAACTTAATCCCCCCCCCCCCCCCCCTCCCCCCCAGTCCATATGGTGTTTTATTGTACTCAGCTGTGTTTGTAACTCGTGTAGTGATTGCACATGTTTAGGTTTCTGTAGAATTATGGAATGCCTAACATCATTTCAGTTCATGAATAATAAAGTAACAAATAAGGCTGTTGTTCCCCTTGTTTACCGTAGGCAATAGGAGAGCTGCTGCAGACGAGGGGTCGTGAGGTGGGTGTAACCACTGGAAGGAAGCGGCGTTGCGGATGGTTGGATCTTGTCATCGTGAGATACGCTCATATGATTAATGGATTCACCGGGTGAGTGGCTGGAACAGTTGAAGCAAATCATCAGGTGTTTCGTGATCATTTCAATAATGAAGGAAGCCATCATTTTTTTCTGCACCGTCGTAAAATCACATTATACGAATGACTAACGGCACACGTTAAACAGTTCTCCGATGACATGTTACCCGTCCAACAGCATCGCTTTGACAAAACTTGACATTCTGGACGTGGTGGATGAAATTAAAGTCGGAGTCGCCTACAAAGTCAATGGAAAAAGAATTCCCCATTTCCCAGGTCATTTAACAGAAGAAACCATATGTAGAATAAATATCATAAACCCATTCTGCTTTCATTTAAAGATTGGTAATCATGTATTGCTTTCAATAACAGCCAACATGGACGTTTTGCACAAAGTGGAGGTTGAGTACGAGACCTTCCCCGGTTGGAAGACGGACACGTCTGCAGCCAGGAAGTGGAACGACCTCCCAGCCAAGGCACAAAACTACATCCACTTCATTGAGAACCACATTGGAGTTCCCAGTACGTTTGACACAAAATAACAAACTTACATATTTCAAGTTTTACTTTGCAGATGTAGCAGAAGGGAGCATCGGTGTCCCTTTAATTACCGGGCCAATCGCAGTGGGCGGGCATCGCATAAATGCGCCAGGGATCCCCTCTGCTCCCTCCTGACGTCAAACGCGTGTCCCGCTTCCGGTTTGCTGGACATCCGCCGCTGTGCAGACTATCTCTGGGGCTCCCCTCGTCCTGCACAGGTGATTCACCTGCGGAGCTGTCGGTGAGTCTCGATTGGGTCCTGATTTAAATATACTCGTGTTCTGTTAGTGACAGTGCTTTGCTTGTATAGCTGCCGGTAGCTACGCTACATGCCCTCCTCCCCCCTTCTGGAGCCGACGCACATTGCCTGATCGGTAAGGTGATTTTATTCTGTTAGTTTATATACTTGGTGTTAATGATCCTTTTATTCATGTTTTGCTATCCCGTATTACAGGGGACTTTTGGTTGGGTTCAAGCGGACCGCCGCCAGAGCTGCGGCTACAGCTAACCCTGCGTAAATTAAGGACGCTGCTGTTTTGTGTACCGGTGTTTTGTCTATGGCCTTGGTTCAACTAACTGCGTTGGCCTACGGGATTGGTGTACTCTGACCGGCGCTGTGTCGCCTACAGAGTCTGACGCTGCTGTTATCAGCACTGCGCCCCTGTCTTGTGCTGTTGTTAGCAGCACCCTTGTTTTAATGAACCACCTCTTTTTAGCCTGAGCCATTCACTTCTTGTATTCTGACCAACGGATGTGAAGGCCCACTTTAGCTTTTAGTGTGTCTAGATTGGGTTACTGATCACCCCCCGTGGCTGATCAGCCAACCCGAACTATTGTTGTTGTTTTCCTTTTTGCTTATTTTTGTTTTGTTTCCTTTCTTAAGAACCAGAGCCTTTTTATAATTGTGTTCTTTGTCCGAGTAGGAGCTGCTAAGCCAAGGTGGTGGGGTTGGTGCTTCCAGGTGGTGGTGTCTCCCTTTGTGTGCTGTGTCGTTTGGTGTGCCCCGGGTTGAGACCCTCACGTGTGGTTGTGTGTGTGAGTGTTGTGTACACGGGTGATCGGGGTGCCTCCTCTTTCGGGATCCTCACCTGCGCTGGTCCACCTCGCCACTGGTAAGCCGCAGTCCTCCTCTTTTTAAATGTATAACGGCTCTCTTAGATTTCGTGTATAGACTGTAAACAGTGCATTGTGTAGCAGAATAAAGATAATTTTGTATTGGAACCACGTCTCCTGCTCATTTGTATAATGAACCTGAGTGTCTTTGGTACCCTGATACAGATCAGGGGAAAGTGAATCTCTAGGTGCAACTCCTAGGGTGGCGTTGTTGTGCGCTGATAAAACAGTTAGTCCACGTTTCGCCACATTTGGCGTTGTTGGCAGGGTCTACTTTTTGAAAGCAGAGACGTGTGTTCCATTTTTTTCTTTGTTTCCTTGAGTAAATGTTATTTGGTGTATTGTGTGTTTAATTGTGTACTTTTTATTTATTGGTGAAAGCAAAACAGCAGCTGGTTCTTTGGGTTTCTGAATGTAGCGGGTTCTGGTAAGGTGTTCGGCTAGCCTATTTTAGTTTTTTTCTTCCCTTCAGTGCTACTCCACCCCAGTATAGAGTCCTCCTTCCCTGACCAATTTGTAGTGATGGCGGAAGATCTGCAAGAGTTGAGGGACTTAATTGCCCAGTTGACAGCAGATAATGTGAGACTACGCCAGGAACAGGCTTCCACCCTCCCTGGCTCTAGTGATATGCTCTCTACTTCTGTGCCACCTAATGCTCCTGTCACTACCAGTGCTCCTGTCACAGAGAGGCTAGTGTTCATGCCCCGAGACAGGAAATGCCCTATGTTTAGAGGACGGTCAGGTATAGGGTTGAATGAGTGGATTGAGGAGGTGCAGGCATGTATGAGGGCACGAAGGTTATCTAATTCCGATCAGGCATTCTTTTTATTTGATCACTTAGAAGGAGAGGCACGGGAGGAAATAAAATTTCGCTCTAGTGCAGAACGAGGGGATCCAGACCAAATAATTGCTGCGTTACAGGAGGCGTACGGGTGCTTCGAGTCATATGTAGCCTTACAGGAGGCCTTCTTTTCTAGACGACAACAAGATGGCGAGACCCTACAAGAGTTCTCCCTCGCCTTGATGAGCAGTATGGAGGCTGTAAAACAGCGCGCGCCTAGCGAGATGCTAAATGCTGAAGTGTTGTTGCGAGACCAATTTGTGGAGCACGTTCTAGATGGTGCACTCCGCCGTGGCTTAAAACAGTTTGTCCGTGGGAAGCCGCCGGCAACTTTGCTTGACGTCAGGGGGGAGGCAATTAGGTGGGAACAGGAGGGTTTGCCAGGTAGCATGAGAGGCCGAAGTCACTCTGTTCCCTCTGTCCTTGGTACACAGTACGGCGTTCATGGTGGTTCTCCGGGGATGGTTAACTCACCCCAGCTGCCCGAGATGCTTGAAATGTTGAAGAAGCAGCAACAACAGCTAGATCAACTTACTCAAAGCATTGCTCTGTTACAGAACTCCCAACCGCGCAATCGTGCACCTCGTCAGGGCCCCATCATATGCAGGCGCTGTCAACAGCCTGGTCACTTTGCCAGAGAGTGCGACGGGTTTCGCATCCCTCCCCACCCGCCGTCCTCGCAGGCCCCGCCACCATCTGGTAGGCAGCCCTATTCAGCTCAGGCTTCGGAAAACTAGCACCCACCGGACTGCAGAGCCACAGTTCGGTTGGGCCCTCGGCTGGCTCCGGGTTTGTTTTGTGTGGTGCGGCGGACGCCTCAAAGTTGATGTCCTCGTGTCCACATGTTGATGTGGACATGGGTGGAATTAAGGTGCCTTGCTTGGTGGATACAGGATCCATGGTGTCTACTGTCACAGAGAGCTTCTTCCTCCAGCACTTCGAGCCGTGGGGTCAAGAACGACTCCAATCTTGTCACTGGCTGGAGCTTAGAGCCGCTAATGGGTTGCCCATTCCCTACATTGGTTACCTGGAGCTAGATGTGGGGCTGTGTGACAAATTGATGCCACGCTGTGGTGTGTTAGTCGTAAAGGACCCCCCGGGTGATTTGTCCCGTTCGGTGTCTGGTGTGTTGGGGATGAATGTGATTCGCAGGTGCTACAGAGAGCTCTTTGGGCAGTATGGCCAAGCTTTGTTTGACTTTCCCCCAGTATCTGGGGCACCAGAGTCTCTCGTGCAGGCGCTGCAAACGTGCCATCGTGCCAGTGTGCAGGCCCCGTTGGGCGCTGCAGGAAAAGTGAAGATCCGGGGTAAGAAGGCTTGTCGTATCCCAGGTGGCATGATGCAGGTAGTGGCGGCTACATGTGCTGAGCAGTACTCTGGTGCCACTGTGTTGTTCGAACCCTCTGACACTGGCTTACCTGCTGGATTGCTTGCGTCACCTGCCTTGGTCCGTGTGATAGGGGGCACAGCCTACATACCGATTGTTAATGTAGGCTCCACTGATGTGTTGCTTTATCCCCGCACAATTGTGGGCACCTTGGATACTGTGAACGTTGTCAGTCTGCCCACAGGAGTTACAGAGAGGTCATCTAGTGTAGCCACAGTGGCATCTCAGTCTGTTGGTCCAACGGTGGATGAACAGCTGGAGGCCATTGACCTGTCTTCACTGTCCGCTGAAGAGAAGGATCAGGTGAGGTCCCTTCTTGGGAAGTACTCCTCAGTATTCTCTGCTTACGAGGGGGATTTGGGTTGTACCAACTTGATGGCGCATGACATTCCGCTCTTGGATGACATTCCTGTAAGACAACGCTACAGGCGTATCCCTCCATCAGAGTACGAGGTAGTAAAAGAGCACATCAATCAGCTACTGGAAACGCAGGTAATCGGGGAGAGTAGCAGTCCCTATGCTTCCCCCATCGTTCTGGTAAGGAAGAAGGATGGTAGTCTGCGCCTGTGCGTTGACTACCGCCAACTTAACAGCAAGACCAGAAAGGATGCGTTTCCTTTACCGCGTATCGAGGAATCCCTGGATTCACTGACAGGTGCTCGCTGGTTTTCCACCATGGATCTGGCCAGTGGGTACAACCAGGTCCCAATGGCTGAGAAAGACAGATCCAAGACAGCATTTTGCACCCCATTTGGTTTGTTTGAGTGGAACCGCATGCCCTTTGGGCTCTGCAACGCCCCCAGCACCTTCCAGAGGTTAATGCAGCGCCTATTCGGGGACCAACAGTGCCAGTCACTACTTCTCTACCTTGACGACATTGTGGTTTTCTCTTCCTCAGTAGAACAGCATCTGGAGAGACTGGAGGTGGTGCTGGGTCGGCTTCAGCAGGAGGGTCTTAAGGCGAAACTCTCCAAATGTGCATTTTTCCAGCAGGAAGTGCATTACTTGGGTCATGTCATCTCGGACAAGGGTGTCTCCACCGATCCGAGCAAGATCGAGGTGGTGGCTAACTGGCAGCCGCCTTCTACAGTAGCTGAGCTGCGGTCTTTTCTGGGGTTTGCCAGCTATTATCGTCGCTTTGTAGAGGGCTTTGCCAAGCTGGCAGCCCCTCTCCATAAGCTGGTAGCCGAGCTAGGAGGCACCAAGGCCAGAAGGAGGGCAGGGTCAGACGTTCTTGAGAAGTGGACAGAGGAGTGCCAGCGTAGCTTTGGTGCGTTAAAAGCCAAACTCACCACTGCACCTGTCCTGGCCTATGCTGACTTCTCCTTGCCCTTCATTCTGGAGGTGGACGCAAGTTTTGGCGGGCTAGGCGCGGTGCTCTCACAGGAGCACGGAGGTAAAGTTAGACCGATAGCATACGCCAGTCGAGGTCTGAGACCCACTGAGCGCAATATGTCGAACTATAGCTCGATGAAACTCGAGTTCTTGGCCCTTAAGTGGGCCATGACCGAGAAATTCAGGGAGTATTTGCTGGGCCAAAAGTGCCTTGTTTACACCGACAACAATCCATTGAGCCACTTGTCGTCTGCTAAACTGGGTGCGACCGAACAGCGGTGGGCGGCCCAACTTGCATCCTTTGACTTTGAGTTAAAGTACAGGTCAGGGAAAAGCAATCGGAACGCTGACGCCCTTTCCCGGCAGCATCCACCAGGTGAGCAGCACATGGAAGCCATGGTCCCTGGCACCTTGCTTCCGGAACCGTTACAGCGAGCATTGCAGTTGGGGAAGATTGAGGCAACCCAGGCTGCGGTCACGGTCTTGCCTAATCGCACACTGTCTGACATCTGTTCTCTCCAGCAGGCTGACCCAGTTATCCAGGCAGTCTCGTTGTTCTGGAGACAGAAGCAGCGTCCTAACCATGAGGAGCGGAAACATTTATCTCAGCCCGCCTTGGTGCTGCTCCGACAATGGGACCGCCTGGTTGATCAGAACGGGGTCCTTTGTCGTCGGATCTTCCGCCCTGATGGTGCAGCAGCAACGTTCCAACTGCTGCTGCCGGCTGTCTTAAAGAACGAGGTTCTAACAGGGGTTCATCAGGAGCACGGTCATCAAGGTGTGGAGAGAACGTTGGAGCTCTTGCGAGCTCGCTGCTACTGGCCAGGTATGTCTTCTGAGGTGGCAGACTGGTGTCAGACCTGTGAAAGATGCCAAGTGGCCAAAGACACCCAGCCAGCTACTCGTAGCTACTTGGGGCATTTATTGGCTTCCCGTCCTAATGAGATTGTAGCCATTGACTATACTGTGTTGGAACCTGCCCATAATGGATTGGAAAATGTTCTGGTGATGACAGATGTTTTCAGTAAATATACACTGGCTATTCCCACCCGTGATCAACGTGCCTCTACAGTGGCACAGGTTTTGGTCGCAGAGTGGTTTTTCAAGTTTGGTGTTCCTGCCCGTATACACTCAGACCAGGGCCGCAACTTTGAAAGTTCCCTGATCCAGCAGCTGTGTGGTCTTTACGGCATTGGAAAATCTCGCACCACCGCCTACCATCCGGCCGGTAATGGGCAATGTGAGCGGTTCAATAGAACTCTCCACAACTTGCTGCGCACACTACCTGTCTCTCGAAAGAGAGATTGGAATTCTTGCCTGCCACAGGTCCTATACTGTTATAACACCACTCCCCATCAGGCCACTGGTGAATCCCCCTTCTTCCTCATGTTTGGTCAAGAACCCAGGCTGCCGGTCGATTTCCTGCTGGGCAGAGTTCAGGATCCGGTGGAGGGAAACGTCCACGAGTGGATCCAGGAGCACCGGACTCGGCTGCAGGTAGCCTTTGAGGGAGTTAGGGAGAGGTTGAGGTTGGCGGCCGAGCGTCGCAAAAGAAACTATGACCAGCATGTTCGAATTGCGCCTTTGAGGAAAGGTCAATTGGTATTGTTGAGGGATTTTAGTGTGAGGGGACGTCATAAAATCCAGGATCTGTGGTGTCCTGTGGTGCATAGAGTCCTGAAGGCACCTAAGGATGGTGGCCCAGTTTACACCATTGCACCGGTGGATGACCACAGTAAGATCAAGCAAGTCCATCGGAACCGGCTAAAAGCCGTGGTTGGAGCTGACTCCCCAGGTCGTGGCTCCACCAGTAGCCCATGTTCCATGGACGTGCCACTCTCTGAGGACGAGTCCTCATCCGATGGTGATCTGTTGATGCTGCAGCAGCAGGAATGTCTTCGAGCAACCCCTATCTTGACATCTGCTAGACCAACTGCAGCGACACCAACCACCTTGGGGCTGCTACCCCCACCATTCGACCCGGTGTCCGCTGTGCCAGACCCCGTAGTGGCTCCCGCTATCGTGAGGACGAATAAACCATCTGCCTCCTGGGCTGGCCCACTATCCAGTCCACATGATGGTGGTGATGTGGCCGTACGTCGGACCATACGGTCAACTGCTGGTCAGCACTCTAATGTGCACCATCTTCCCAGAGCAGTGGAGAGAATCACAGACAGGTCTGCAACTCCCCCTGGTCCGGTGTCTAATGCAATGTTTGCTGTGTTCAGGCCCTGGAGTTAGTTCACACTAAGTTTAGTCTTGTCTGTTCCATCGTCGGGGCGGCGATGCAAGAAGGAGGGGTAGAATGTAGCAGAAGGGAGCATCGGTGTCCCTTTAATTACCGGGCCAATCGCAGTGGGCGGGCATCGCATAAATGCGCCAGGGATCCCCTCTGCTCCCTCCTGACGTCAAACGCGTGTCCCGCTTCCGGTTTGCTGGACATCCGCCGCTGTGCAGACTATCTCTGGGGCTCCCCTCGTCCTGCACAGGTGATTCACCTGCGGAGCTGTCGGTGAGTCTCGATTGGGTCCTGATTTAAATATACTCGTGTTCTGTTAGTGACAGTGCTTTGCTTGTATAGCTGCCGGTAGCTACGCTACATGCCCTCCTCCCCCCTTCTGGAGCCGACGCACATTGCCTGATCGGTAAGGTGATTTTATTCTGTTAGTTTATATACTTGGTGTTAATGATCCTTTTATTCATGTTTTGCTATCCCGTATTACAGGGGACTTTTGGTTGGGTTCAAGCGGACCGCCGCCAGAGCTGCGGCTACAGCTAACCCTGCGTAAATTAAGGACGCTGCTGTTTTGTGTACCGGTGTTTTGTCTATGGCCTTGGTTCAACTAACTGCGTTGGCCTACGGGATTGGTGTACTCTGACCGGCGCTGTGTCGCCTACAGAGTCTGACGCTGCTGTTATCAGCACTGCGCCCCTGTCTTGTGCTGTTGTTAGCAGCACCCTTGTTTTAATGAACCACCTCTTTTTAGCCTGAGCCATTCACTTCTTGTATTCTGACCAACGGATGTGAAGGCCCACTTTAGCTTTTAGTGTGTCTAGATTGGGTTACTGATCACCCCCCGTGGCTGATCAGCCAACCCGAACTATTGTTGTTGTTTTCCTTTTTGCTTATTTTTGTTTTGTTTCCTTTCTTAAGAACCAGAGCCTTTTTATAATTGTGTTCTTTGTCCGAGTAGGAGCTGCTAAGCCAAGGTGGTGGGGTTGGTGCTTCCAGGTGGTGGTGTCTCCCTTTGTGTGCTGTGTCGTTTGGTGTGCCCCGGGTTGAGACCCTCACGTGTGGTTGTGTGTGTGAGTGTTGTGTACACGGGTGATCGGGGTGCCTCCTCTTTCGGGATCCTCACCTGCGCTGGTCCACCTCGCCACTGGTAAGCCGCAGTCCTCCTCTTTTTAAATGTATAACGGCTCTCTTAGATTTCGTGTATAGACTGTAAACAGTGCATTGTGTAGCAGAATAAAGATAATTTTGTATTGGAACCACGTCTCCTGCTCATTTGTATAATGAACCTGAGTGTCTTTGGTACCCTGATACAGATCAGGGGAAAGTGAATCTCTAGGTGCAACTCCTAGGGTGGCGTTGTTGTGCGCTGATAAAACAGTTAGTCCACGTTTCGCCACACAGAGCACACAAACAAATAGAAAATAGAGCAACTTCCCATGAAGGCCTCCACATCAAAATATAGAAGAAATACAGAAACTGCATGATATCCTTTAGGTGGCACTGTTGCACTTATCAAAAATAGCAATATGGTTTGTTATGACTTCTCCAGTTTAGTCAACTTTTCTAATCTGTCTCTCTGTTTCTCCGTCTCTTTTAGTCAAGTGGGTTGGTGTTGGAAAGTCCAGGGAGTGCATGATCCAGATGTTCTAAAGGGAAACCTTTAGCTCCCCTTGACAGGAGCACAGAGGATGTGGCATCTTTGCATTATCTAAACAGATTTTCTCCTCATTGGTTAATAAACGAAACATGTTACCTGAGAAAGGGCAAGCTCAAATCGTGGCAGCGGCAGCTAGTACAGGCACTTCCGGTTGCAAGCTCAGCTGCCACGACTTTCCGTGGCAGCTGAGCCTGCAACAGGAAGTGATTGCCACTGTATGTGACAGCTGCCACTAGCATCTTGTGGCAGCTGCCAGCATTTCGGAGCGGATTCCGCCGTAGTTTAGCCTTTATTTTTTCGTTATTTGACATTATATGACAATACATTAAGGTCATTGAAGGCATGACTGTTGGTAGTTGTAATTAGTTTATTAAAAAAAGTCCGAATTATCATGGTATGGCCACTCGTTTTTGTCAACAAGCTAATTGCGGGCTAACTTCACTTGAAACCTGTTACCCATGGCAACGATAAACACTTTCACGCTGCAGACTAAAGGAATGCAAATTATAAATATGGATGGATATGCAACGTACTGTTTAGAGTGATAGCAATCCATATAACCTATTGACTTGGATATATATATACAGTATGTGTATGTATGTATGTATCTATATATTTTTATGTATGGATATATTAACACAATTTGTGTACAACTTTTTTTCTCTGTTTGTCCTGTCTGTCTCAACAGGACAGTAGTTTGGGGGAGGCAGTAAGAAGAACCTGATCACATGAAGCTTGATCTACATCATTCCAGCTATTGTAAACCACAGATGACCAATCACAGATATAGACCCCAAACATCTATATCCAGTTTAGATGACCTACAAATGACCCGCTACTGCCACTTCCTTTCCGTTGACCGCTGCCACAAACAGGTCTGTGGCAGGTATTTGTGGCCACTGTCACTGAATGGCCACTGTTTGTGGCAGCTGCCATCACTGCAGAGGAGATTCAGAAGATGTTTTGGCAACTGCCACTGTGGCATCTAGTGAAATACCAAGGTGCATAGTTTAAGGATGTTAGCAGTCGTCAATGTTGTTCTCCCTAAAAGTATAATTTCCATCATGTAATATGATTTTTGCATTCATTTGCAAGGTGTCATTGACTATTCTTGATGTTCTTTATCAATATTTTTAGCAAGGCATCCATTCAGTTATATTCTACAATGTTATTCAAAATTCGATGAAATGTATATGTTAGGACAAGAAGTTCAAAGTTAATGGAAAGAAGCCACCCCAACATATATGTTAAGTTTAAGTTCATTGTCATACACATTTACACATATACGAAATTTGTCCTCTGCATTTAACCCATCCCTAGCTTATTGGGAGCAGTGGGCAGCTGAGAAGCGCCCGGGGAGCATGTGGTGTCATGTAGTTGTCTGCACCCAGGGATAGTACATATTGAAGACTAGCGTCATTAATCCATTTGGCCACAAGAGGGAGTTTACCATTAAGTGAGCGCTTCTGTCAGGAGTAAACTAATGCAGCGAACATATTATGTTTTATCTATCACCACAGATGTTTTCCTCTCGTTTCTTTTTGAAAATATATTTTTCAGAATTTATAAATCCATTGTGCAATGAAATTCGTTAGCATAGCCGTCATTCAACCCAGTGTAGTCTGCTGGTGTAATTGCCATAATGACACTATCACTGCCTGATTATGTTGCCTAAATTTAGTGCATCTAAATCATGTGAATTCAAACTGTCATTTTCTGGTTGTTGAATATCTATATCGAATCAAATATCATTGTCTCACTGTCAAATTTAACTTATTCATACTCCAACCAAATCTAATATTCATTATGTTTGACTATTCATGGTTTGGTCGTACGTAAGTATTTTAATGTGATGCATGTGGTATAGCCTTCACAATTGATCTTTTTGTGTCAGATTAGCTATTTGATTATATCATATTAAGATTTCCAAATAAACAAGTATTTTCTAACTGACAAGGGTTGAGCTAAGTTTGTCACACACACACACACACACAGTTGGTGCTTTGTGCATTTATATTTATCGCCACAGATCATTACAAAAGACCCAGTAATGCCTGCTGCCTCTTTATTACAACAATACCAGAACACAATGCAGATTTACCATCAACACGCGAAATACACCAGCTATATTATGTTGCCAAGCTGAGAAAATAAATATTTATTATAATATCATCTTTATTGGCCATGTATGCATACCAATACAAGGAATTTGACTCCGGTTTTTCGTTGCTATCCACATATACACAGAAATTCCAAATAAACAAGAAAAATATAAAAACTAAAAACAAGGACAAGACAGCAAAGATGGGCAGTGCTCTCAGCGATATACAACTGTTTGATAAGACGTTTGTCATTGGTGACTGCAATATAGCTTCTAATTGCTTATAAACCAAATTTTTATTTTTCTATCATGAAGTAGACTTGGGCCAATATAAAAATGACTTATTGTTGCTCCGCTATAGTTGCTGAGATGCATTAGCATGAATTTGTGACATGTAGGGTACAAACTACTTACTCTTTCCATGACCAATTTTGACCTAGCACCCATTCTCATAAAAATGGTATTCACTAATTATACATAACACTGAATCTACAACTACATATACATCTTATATTTCAGGACTTGGAAAGAAATCTGCAGAGTGAGCATTTTCTCTCCAACAGAATGTATCTGTGGAAACACAGAGGATTGGATGCAGCCCTGCGAAAATATCACAGTGAACATTTCACTTTATTCAGTGACATGAAGGTAGAGTGTGCTGTTTTTGTCTTATTTGTACACACAGCATTTTAGGCAGAGGAGGGGAAAAGGTAGGACTAGATTGATAGAGAAATGTTACCGTGACATTTTCTTGTTCTCCTCTTTCAGGATGGTATACAAAAAGTGTTTTATTTGTTTCTTATTTACTTGTTTTCCCAGACAGAACAGATTATCCAACGTCTGGAAAGACTACTGTCAGTGCCTGGAACTGTAGCTGAGAAGCAGCTATTCATCACAGAGGTCATTTTGCCAGAGGTGAGCTATTGAGGATGTGTACCAAATTAACAATTACCGGTAGTTTAAGAATTACGTTTACAGCAGAAAATTAGTGAGTTATTAATGGCATAGGCCTCCGAGAGATACAAGTGTCAATAGACATTTGAGAACACCATTTGGAGAATATAAACCAAAACTACAACTGGAAGAATAACTTAGTATCAATGTGCTAACTTAACTGGGTAACCTGGTACAGGTAAGTATCAATTTAAATGAAATATAAATGTATGTATGTAATGACTGACAATTAACATTTGGTAAAAACTGTCAAATTGATTTAACATACTTTATAATTATTATTATCGATACATTTTTGTAGGTTGTGATTCAGTGGTTGCAAAAGACCAGCAACATGTGCAGATACCAGGCAGAGTCTGTGCTGCTGGAGAACACATATAAAGAGAAAAGGTAGACCACATGACTTGTGTTTGAATTGTGGGTGAGCATGCATATGTGTAACATCACGAAATCCATTATGCTAATCCTGGCTAAGAGTGGTTTTGCATGTGTATAAAATTGTGTTTTATATTAAACTGGGCCACTGTATAAACATACCTATTTATTGTGCATTCAATACGAAGCTATTCAAATAATACACAGGTTCATATATTCATGATATTTTAAACATGTGCAAGGTACAGTGAGTAGGGAGGCCGTGCCATTGACATATATAAACACACCCTGTCAGCTGATACCAATGCCAATATCAACATCGTCTGTCAATTGCATGATACTCATGCACACACGCTACTCAAACAGACGTGTTTATTTTAAACATCAATGTGGAAACGAAAAATGAGTGATGGCCTATTAGTGCCACTGCCATGCATAAACATACCTGTTCTCATGCATACAAAACTGAACTATTAAATTAATGGACACATTCATGTTTAGAAAAAAGAAAAAAAAATCTTTTTTTAAAATTGTCTAATCAACCAAACATTTCGCGGAGCCCCTGCTGAAGACCTCTGGTCTAGATGGTAAAATAGAAGACTTGTAAAAGCTATAATTCCTTCCAGATTGTCTCTATGAATGACCTTAAAACAGAGCATTGTGTTTGTACATGCTCTTCACTCCTCGTCTGTATATCTTATTTTGCCAAGTGTGAAATCAACAGCAGGAGACAGAAGGACCACTCACGCTTGTTCTTTTATTCTGGACCACCTAATATAACAACTCCAGCACACTGAGAGAAAGTAGTTTCGACTTTTGGAGAACGTTTTTTCCCCATGTTTGGCCCGAGCTCTGACACGTGTTGATTTGATCAGATTGTGGGAACGTGTCTGTACTTGTAACATGCCCTGCAGTAGAAGCTCGTGGGTGAGGCAGGCTGGTAAAAGAGGGGACTGTGCCCTGAGGTTATACCAGAAAAAGGGCACTTGTGGTGATCAATGAGTGCATTCATGTCAATGTCACATTATGTTGGTGATGTTTGTAAAAATGTCTCCTGCACAGTTGTCTCTACGTTTTAGTTTATCACAAGTGTGCCTGAGAGTTTTGACAAACCAGTCTCTTCCCTTTTTTTTTAAGCAGGATTAGATAGGAATGTTTGGCAGAGCTGGTGGTGACTGGACTGCTGACATATCATTTACAAAAGTGCGGCGTTATCGTTTCCTATTCTGCTTTCCTTTCTGCGACGGCCTTATTTTGGCCTGCTTCCGCCTGGATAGCAATGACAACACTGTTGGACAACATCCTCCGATATCGTTGCAAACAGACGGCATCCGCAGTCCAAAAACAAGCTGAATTCTTTTCTGAAAAATTATAGCTGAAAATTGTCTCTTGTCATCTGCACACATTGAAAAAAAAAACTGTGATTGTTTTCCCTTCTGTCCTCCACAGCCAACATGTCAGGGAAATCAGATGGGAAAAAGAAGTGGGCGGCTGTCAGGGGTCACCTCGGCTCCTCGCAGGACTCAGATACCCAGCTGGAGGCCAACATGGAGAGTGCTGACCCAGAGCTGTGCATCAGACTGCTGCAAATCCCCACTGTGGTCAACTACTCGGGGCTGAAGCGTCGCCTGGAGGGCAGCGACCAGCCGTGGATGGTCCAGTTCCTGGAGCTGAGTGGGCTGGATCTCCTCCTGGAGGCCCTGGACCGGCTTTCGGGGCGGGGATGCTCTCGCATTGCCGACGCCCTTCTGCAGCTCACCTGTGTCAGCTGCGTCAGGGCAGTCATGAACTCCTCTGCAGGGATCCACTTCATTATAGAGAACGAGGGATACATTCGGAAGCTCTCCCAAGGTTGACCATACCCTTTATTTTGGGAAAAATCATCACATCTGCTGCACTCATCTTTCCATCTAGTGTTCATTTGATTATGTCTCAAAGTAGCCTACACATGGAAAATGGTGGCTTAGCTGCTTCAGAAAATATATACTGGGTCATTTGGTCAAGATGTTTAAAACAACCTGTTTATTCCAAAAAAAGCCATGTTTAAGGACCTGAATGTTTTTTTTTCTATATATTATGTAAAAGTTGGAATTAAATAGGTCATAACTCTACGTGACTCACTGTGCAGAGCTGAATTTTCCGACCTTGTACTCAGCGTTATGTACAGAAATGATTCAGTAAGGGTTGCTTCAGGACATTCCTAAAAATGTAGTATCACAGTAAGTCATGAATATTGGATTTCCCCACCTTCAGATACACACACACACACACACACACGCACACAAACACATGTTTATCTGCAGTACAACACAACATCATCACAGGGCAAAGTTCAAGAGGAGTTGTTAAATACAGCATTTGGCTTGAGTCCGCACACAAGGGGGGATGAGCAGAGATAGAGGGGGTTCTTTTTGCTTTAAGAGAAACTGATGGAAACTATGAGAGCCCGACCTGTACTGATGTGTGTGATCACGATGCTCCGCAGCTTTGGACACTTCCAACACCATGGTGAAGAAGCAGGTGTTTGAGCTACTCGCTGCCCTCAGCGTGTTCTCTGCAGACGGACATCGGCTGGCACTGGATGCCCTGGACCACTACAAGGCAAGAAGATGTAGAAGTCATAGTTTTAACTTTATTATCTTTATTTTCTCAAAAACGTTAAGCTGTTGTGGGATTGATGCTGCGCTCTAAATGATGAAGTTCATTCATGAAGTACCTTAACGATGCCCTCTAGTGGTGTGTTGCGTGCACAAGCATTATGATCCCGTGGATTCACACTGTTCCTCAATGATGTTGATGACTTACACTGACTTTTGATTTCCCCTTCAGGGAGTGAAGACGCAGCAGTATCGCTTCAGTGTGATCATGAATGAGCTGCAGGCCACAGATAACGTCCCTTACATGGTGACGCTCCTCAGTGTCGTCAACGTCCTCATCTTCGGGAGAGATGACCTCAGGCAGAGAGATAAGATGAGAAAGCAGTTTATCGGTAGGTTCTCCATTCAGCTGCTACTTAACAATTAATTGGGAGTCTAGAGTCCCATCATGAGTCCCAACAGTGTCTCCTCTCTGGGCTGAATGTGAATGCAGAGGGGAAAGCGGGCCATCAGCAGGAGCTCTGTTACAGATGTGTCTGTCTGTCACCGGCGCTGTCTAAGAATAGGTTTATTGGCCTCATTCTCACTCACAAAGCGCCTGAGAACCGAGCAAACCTCAAATGTATAAAGCGTTGTGTATTCATGCATTTTACACCAATAACAGTGACTATCAACGATTTCAGTTCAGAGAACATGTCATCACTCTTACACTGATTAAATCACACTGACCTAATGTGATTTTTAATGCTGTATTATGAGTGAAACGCCCTATCCAGCCATCCCTCCATCCATTTTTCTGTAGTGGGTTACTCTTTTTTTTATGTGGAGTCTCTCCCAGCATATACTGGACAAAAACAGAGTTAACCTTGGACTGAAAGCAGGAGTTTTTAAGAGGTGTAAGCACTGAGCTACATCTGCCTGAAGATCACCACCGTCAAGATAGTTTGACAAATGTGTCATAGATGCAGCAGCTATATAAAAAACATTAAACTGCCACCCACCACCTTCTTCTTCTTCTTCTTCTTTAAATTTGATTGGTGCATACCGCCACCTACTGTACCGGAGTGTGCAGTTTCAGGGTAACCTTTTCTTCACTGTTTCCACCTAAATCCTATGGTCTACTCCCCCACCCACCACCTTTAACCAATCAAGAAATTTCTATGGCCACGCCTCTTGTGTGGTTGCTCACCTGTGACTTTCTGCCAATTTGCCCAAAACTGACATATGCCTGTGTGCAGGGAGCAGGAGGATGAAGACTTGATTATTCAGTGTGAAGCTTTTGAAGAGGCAATGGCTGAAGATGAGGAGGAGCTGCTGCGGGTCTCTGGGGGCATTGACATGAGTGATCACTTGGAAGTTTTCACTACGCTCTTCAACAAGGTGTGAGAGCTCACTGTTTGGCTTCATCATCAACCTGTAAGAACTAAGATAGTCCAATGAATGGGAGACGGAATGTTTTGTTATAGTAAAGAAAAGTCGTCTCTCTGATTAGAACAGTTTTAAGTTGTTGTGGTGCTGGCACACATTATTAGACTTTGGTATGCAAACGTGACAAACCCACTTAATTTGTGCATATTTGTGTGCAGGTGAGCAGCTCTCCAGCCTCTCTCCAGCTGCTGTCCATCCTGCAGACGTTGTTGGCGCTGGAGCCGGGCCGCTCTGATATCTGGCTGGCTCTGGAGGCCATAACTAACAGAGCCACGCTGCTGGCCCAGGACTGTGAGTCAGCACTGAGGCAGCAATACTTTCACTTTCGGTCAAGTCTCCGGAGAAGCTAATGGGTAGCTAAAAGCCTGCTCTGTGATTCATGTGTGAAGGGGCGTGATTATCCAGGAAAAACGATCGTCGCAATGAAATGGAGGCAGCTGTTGACAGGATGGCTGAAATATTTTGTTTTAGTGAGAGGAGTGTGAAATGGGGTTGATGTTTGTTTGGATTTGTGCTTCAGCTCAGATGGAGTCCGGTGAGATTATCATGCAGCGGCTGATGTCCTCCAAAGTCAAGAGCTGTGGAGGTTGTCATGACAGGCAGCTTGTGAGAGTGGATATGGCCGTGCAGACCGATCTGCATCATCAGGATGAAGAGAAGTCTGACAAAAGCACCACATCCTCTCAGAAGTGTGCTTCCCCTCCACCACCTCCACCTCCTCCTCCTCCTCCTCCACCTCCTCCTCCACCCCCTGGTATGATGAGGCTCCAACCTTCTAACCAGTGCTCACCTCCGCCCCCTCCACCTCCACCCCCACCACCTCCGCTACCTGGAGGGTTTGGTGGACCACCACCACCTCCCCCCTTGCCCGGAATACCACCACCACCACCACTATTCGGCGGTCCAGGCATGCCACCCCCACCTCCGCCCCTATCGGGGATGGGTGGTGGACCACCGCCACCACCTCCCTTACCTGGCATGCCAGCTCCACCACCTCCTCTCCCAGGCATGATTGGGGCTCAGAGTAGCCAGGCTCTCGGGTACGCTGCACCGACAAAGGCAAGCCGATGCCCCACCCTGAGGATGAAAAAGCTCAACTGGCAGAAACTGCGCACTGTTACTGGTGAGTGGATTAATCATTCTTTAACTGCAATCTGTCATTTTTGAATAACTGCAGTCAACCCTGGCTCAATCTAATTTGAAGAGAATCATCAATATGCTAAATCACTTTTTTGCCTCCTATCTGTCAAGAAATGTGAGTGGAGACATTGGCAGAAGGCCTCTGTGTAGAGAATAGTTGATGGGGATGGAACATTAATATACCCAGAACCAGTCTTCCAAATTTGGGTGGGTGTTGCGGAGGATTAACCAGAGTTTTGAAAAAACTGTAAAAAATGAATTTCAGCCATGGCAGGATGTTGACACAAAATGGAGCCACATGAGCTCATGACGGGTTCCTCTCTTCCTGCACTCACACAGATGGTCAATCCATGTGGTCCTCGGTTCAGACGGAGCCTCCTCCTCGGGAGCCGGACTACGGCAGCATCGAGCAGCTGTTCAGTTTCCCGGTGACCGAGGACAAAGACAAGGGGGCAGCTGCTCCTGTCAAGAAGGCGCCTAAAGAGGTGTGCTTGGTCAACACTCGGCGCTGCTCCTCAGCGCTGTAGTACTCTGAACAAAGGCATCTGATTATCAAAGCTGAGTCATCAGTATGTCTCTTTTTATTCTATAGATAACATTCATTGATCCAAAGAAAAACTTGAATTTGAACATATTCCTGAAGCAGTTAAAATGGTAAGAAGTCGCAAATTATTTAGATTTATTTTTTTTCTTTTTATATGTTTTTTCCAAGTTTTTTTTCTCTTTCCAGCAAAAATGAGGACTTTGTGGCCATGATTCAGACTGGGGACCGTACGAGGTTGGATGTAGAGGCGCTGAAGCAGCTCATTAAGCTCCTACCAGAGAAGCATGAGGTTTGTAACTGTTCTCGAGAGATTTCTTTGCCGATGTATCTATCATTAAGGGCACACTTTGAAATGGCGAATGTCTGAGTCACTGTCTGGTGCTTTCATGTAGATTGAAAATTTGAAGTCCTTCCAAGGAGAGAAAGAAAAGTTGGCAAATGTTGACCGCTTCTACACCTCCCTTCTCACTGTGCCATGGTAATATTTTTATTTTTTTTAATCTAATTCTGTTTTTCACAGTATGTGCTTGCTGCGTATTTTATACGCTCACACTGGCCTTCTTATTTACTTTGCTTTCTGGCTTGTTTCTCCAGTTATCAGCTGAGAATTGACTGCATGTTGCTGTGCGAGGAGACTTCATCAGTGTTGGATATGATCAAACCTAAAGTCAAGCTGGTGGAGGAGGCCTGCCAGTGTAAGGAAGCCCTAGGCTTTCAGCTATATTCGTATGCATGCAGTTGTCATTCTTTCTCTACAATATATCTATCTATCTATATGTATATACATCTCAAATTAACGCCATGTAACAAATCTCTCAGCTCTCAGGGCGAGCACGCTCATGCCCATTTTCTGCAGGCTCATCCTTGACGTTGGGAATTTTCTCAACTATGTAAGAACCTCTTCTATCTCATGTATATTTTGCTGTACGCTGACATTTAGACAGAGCTTGCATTTTTAATCAGCGGTCTACTTCTAGGGAAGTCACACAGGCAACGCCGAGGGTTTCAAGATCAGCTCTCTGCTGAAGCTCACAGAGACCAAGGCCAACAAGAGCCGCATCACGCTGCTTCATCACATGCTGGAGGTAAACAAAGTGGCTCACAGCAGCCAAAACTTTATTTGTTTTCCCCCTCTCTCTGTTATGAACCTGTTTAATTACTTAACAACCCACTGCGTGACTTGTTTTGCAAAGGAAGCCGACGCGAACCACCCAGAGCTGTTGGCGCTGCCAGATGATCTCGAGATCTGTGAAAAAGCAGCAGGGTATAGAAGCCTTTCACTTCTACTTTTGCTCATGTTTTTCGTTTCTTTTTTTTTAATTGCTTCTCTGTGGAATTGTAACAATCTTACAAGAAATAGTTTTACACTTTGTCCTCAGAGTTAATGTGGACTCTGTTCAGTCGGAAGTCAGTGCCTTACTAAAACGACTGAATGAGGCGGCCAAGAAGGTCTCCGGCTCTGTCGAAGACGTGAAGGCGCAATATGAAAAAGTGCTTGAGGTAACGCGATAGTCTCTGCTTTGCCCACAAATGGAGCCAATGTGTGATTACTCAATTAATAATAATCCGAATCCCTCCACTTTCTCTGCTGCAGGAAAATCTGGTGGCATGTCAGGCTGTAGGTGAAAGGCTCACTGCAGTAGAGGAGAAGAAGAGTGAGCTGGCTGTTTACTTGTGTGAAGATGTCAATCAGCTGTCGCTTGAGGAACTCTTCGGAACCATCAGGACCTTCCGAGGATTTTTCATCAAAGCACTGAAGGTCGGGGAGGATACTTTGTTTACGTTGGTGTATAAAATACTACGACTGCACAATCGCAGGGAAAGTCGTATAATAACCGTCTTTATGTTGTCTAGTTTTAAACCTACAACTTCAGAACGTGTGTATTTTCAAATGAACATGGGTACTGTGGAAAAACAGGAAAATGTTGCTATAGCTCTTCCGAAGTGATACAAAAACAAATCGGCACGTACATTTTGTACTTGCCTGTGACATCTTTACTTTTATGATAATAGGAAAACAAAACTAGAAGAGAGCTGGCAGCCAAGGCTGAGAAGAGGAAGAGGCATCTGGCAGAGGAAGAGTCCAAGAGACAGAAGGGAGAGAACGGAAAAATAAGTAAGTTGTGAAAAGCCCTCCTTTTTGTTTACTGTGCCCTAGAAATTCTGAACAAAGATGTCATTTGAATGGCGTGTGTTTTAAAGCCCTCTTTTTACCTCTCTGTTACCATCTGGTAAGGACAAGAAACTGTGGCCTCCAGCCGCAGTTCCTCTACTCCTGAGCCACTTAACTGCAACACAGCTTTGCTGCTTTATCTATTTTATTTGTGCATAAACACCACTGCCACCTTAAGCTAGCGCCATCGCTTGGTTGCTTTGAGAAGCTATATTTGCATAGAGAGCATTTTCCTTTTAATGCAGCTTGGCTCGCTGTAAAATATCAATCCGTTTCAAAGATAATAATGGTCTTACCATCAACACTACCTACTTCTCACCCTCAGGATCAAGTGTCAAGTCTGCAAACGAAGAAGCCAGAGACTTAGCAGCCGGTTCATCTCCCACCACACCGCAGACAGAGGGTCACCAGCAGGCCAGCACAGGAGAAACGAACGGCTTCATCAGCCCATCAGAAGACGCACCGCAGAGAGCAGTGCAGGACGGACCAGCTCTACCTCCCAAGTCACTCCCAGGAGTGCCAGCCACGACGACGATGCAGGCACCCCTGGAAAAACCTGCTTCGCTGCAGGAGGGACGACACCCAGAGAAGCCTCTAGTATCTTCACCAGAAACGACACAACCTGAGCCTCAGATTAAAGCGGACCGTCAGCCATGCCTCCCCACAAATGACTTTTCATTGGATTCAACTGAGACGAGCGTCCTCAGCTCATCTTCCCTCTCAGATTTCGACTGCCTAGCTGTGTTCGATGGCACTTCCAGCGTGGTATCTGAGGAGCCAGCGGACATTAGCGTTAATGTTCAGATCAAGGAAAGTCCTTCACCTAATACGGACAATGTGACACGGAGCAGTGAAGGCACTTTAATGGGAGATGGGAAAGGTGAAACTAGCACTAAAATAAGCCGTTTAGCAGAGACTGTTGAACAAGAGAAGCAGTCAAAACAAAACTGCTGTTTATTTCTTTATATATTACCCTGATTGTCTGTAACAGGGCAATATAAGAACATAATTTAATGGATTTTAACTTTTAATGTTAAAAATATTTTAATAAAAGTGAATTTAGTGTTCTGCTGTCTGTTTTTTAAGCAACCGACTCACGCAGATGGTGGTAATGTGGCAAACGCATTTGAAAAGCTTTATTATGCAGGCTGCATACAATACCAAGGGCTTTGACGTGGTGAATATAACATCAATCATCCCAGTGAGGCTATTTTCTAGTTTCTCTAACAGCCCTGGAGACAAGTTGCCCGAACACAGCTACGCACTTGTGCGTCTGGCTCTGACATCATCGGCTATGAAGTTACAGATATGGCAATGCCACTCTCGGAGACGGCTTAGTCTTCTTGAGACCGGCAGGCTCAAGCCACCGCAATCATGTCGCTCACCTGGTCTGCGAAAGACCACAAAAGCATCACTCAACCCTCCGCGACCGGACAGAAGCGATCGCGCAACGACATTGGGAACAAAGTGGCGGTGGTGCTCGGCGCGCAATGGGGAGACGAGGGCAAAGGGAAAGTTGTCGATTTGTTGGCGACTGACGCTGACGTTGTCTGCAGATGTCAGGTAGATGTTTTGGATTCGTGATTTCAGACGAGCATTCACAGGGCCGTGTCTTGCTAATATTGCTGAATGCCGGGTTTTTTTCTCCGACTTAATGATGAAATCTGGCACAAACTGTGCAGCCTGTTAAAACGCAACAGGTGCTCACAGTGAAAACACTTTTGTTTGAGCTTTTTTGTCCATTGCAGTTAACCGTGTCGCGAATGCACTGTGGTTTCATAACTGCACAGGGTTTAAGTGATGGAATGGGAGAATTGTGGCCGTTAAACAAATTTCAAATCATTTTACAGACTCCAAATATCTTTACTGATCATTTTAGGAACAGGCAAGTACAATCTGCTAACCTGACTATTCGCTTAATTCTTGCGTTCACCTCTAAACCTGACTCATTCAGCTGATCACACAGATGTTGAATTTGAGATGCATTGAATTAATAAAAAAACTCCACATAGGTCAGTTGCTATTCACTCACGCAGGACACATAACCCTCTGGTCAGATATCAGAGGTCACTCCAGCAACGGAGTCACACAGTGAAAACTGCCAACAGTTGCTGTTTTGTACTCTCTCCGCTGACAGGACTAGCACCCTGTGTTCTGGAGGCTTGAGAGCCCCACACACCGGGCTAGAGAGAGGTCACATTCTCAGGGAGGCTTGATATGTGAGAAGGCCAGGACTTAGCCAGGCCGGACAGAGTGGATCCACCAGCACCAGCCAAGTCTGTTCAAATAGGTGCTTGAGAAGCTCAGTGAATTATCACCTTCTCTCGAAACTATAATGAGACGTGTGCATGTGGCTGGATGTTTTTTTGGGTGGTCTTGGGTGTTACCGTCATACTGTATTTGATCATATCGTCATTAAAACAAGACAGTGTGAACTATCACATCACAATATGTGCCCTGCTTGGATTTACAGGGGGGCAACAATGCAGGACACACGGTGGTAGTGGACGGCAAGGAGTATGACTTCCACCTTCTCCCCAGTGGAATCATCAACTCCAAGAGCATCTCCCTCATCGGTAATGGCTTAAATATTCATCTGTGTTGAGACAGCATGGTTAAGAATATTACATATTCCTCTTCCTCTGCTCTTGTAGGCAATGGAGTGGTCATACATCTACCTGGCCTGTTTGAAGAAGGCGATAAAAATGAAAAGAAAGGTATTTGAAGAGAAAGAATGCCCTTTACACATAATGCACAAGTGTAAATTAGGATTTGTGTATACTCACATAGATGTCCTTTCTATTCTTTAACCAGGTCTGAAAGGCTGGGAGAAGAGACTCATTGTCTCAGACAGAGCTCACCTTGGTATGTACATTGTATGATATTGCTTAGAGTGGTTTACTTTATTTAAACAAGTACAGCCTGAATAAATCATCAATCAATCGATCCATTTTTAAGGTTTTGTTTGCTGTCTCTCCGCAGTGTTTGATTTCCACCAGGTAGTCGATGGTTTACAGGAGACTGAGAGGCAAGCACAAGAAGGAAAGAAGTAAGGATAGCGGAGGACAGACCTGCTAGTATTTTACACTACAGTCAGCACAAATCTACTTGTTTTACGTCCCTCTCTTTGGCTTGTGTTTCAGCATTGGAACAACCAAGAAAGGCATCGGACCCGCATACTCCAGCAAAGCAGCTCGCACCGGCCTGCGTGTATGCGACCTCCTGGGTGACTTTAAGGACTTCTCTATGAGGTAGGGACCGTATTAATATGCCAAACATCAAGACTAATGCTGCGCTGAACAGTTGCGGCATGATTCGCGATTTCCTTTTCTTTCAGATTCAAGAATCTTGTCCGCCAGTATCAGGCCATGTACCCAACCTTAACCGTTGACGTTGAGGACCAATTGAAAAAACTCAAGGTAAACCGACTGTTGCGAAAGTGATGAATTAGGGTCAATCCCAACATCAACTGATCATGTTTTTGTTTTCCTTGTTTTGTGCAGGAATACTGTGAGAGATTGCGACCGATGGTGAGAGACGGGGTCTATTACATGTACGAAGCTCTTCATGGATCTCCAAAGAAGATTTTGGTGGAAGGGGCCAATGCTGCTCTCCTTGACATTGACTTTGGTATTTTGATTTACAATATGAATGCATATGTGTTTTTTTTTTGTTGATCTGGGAGGCAGTCATAACCCAATACATTTTTTCTCGAAAGGCACATACCCTTTTGTGACATCATCAAACTGCACTGTGGGCGGGGCGTGCACCGGTCTTGGCATCCCTCCGCTGAATATCGGCGATGTTTTTGGAGTATCAAAGGCCTACACTACCAGAGTGGGAATCGGAGCCTTCCCCACAGAACAACTCAACGTAAGACCTTGACGTTATCGAAGGAAATCTGTGAGATTACTGGCACCTTGTCACACGCTGCTTGCTTTCACGGCCTTCGTATTTGTCTGAAGAAGAGACACATGACATGTAATGTAACTCACTGATATTGAGCTTGACACGTACAGTTTGAATGTGATCATGTGGGGCTGACACACAGGCAGCGGGGCTGGTGGAGGAGGAGGAGGAGGAGGAGGAGGAGGAGGGGGGGGGGTGAAGCTCTCTGGCTGAGAGCAGCTGTCAACTTTTGTGAGACACGGGTTCAAACGCTCTACCTCTTATGCAGGTCACATGTTCACAGGGATAAATTTAGGGCCAGAGTCCGGGTTCAGGATATTGTGTGAGCTGGGTTGTGTTACCTGTCACGGGAGCTGAAAATACATACTTAAAAAAAAAACTAAACTTAATCCCCCCCCCCCCCCCTCCCCCCCAGTCCATATGGTGTTTTATTGTACTCAGCTGTGTTTGTAACTCGTGTAGTGATTGCACATTTTTAGGTTTCTGTAGAATTATGGAATGCCTAACATCATTTCAGTTCATGAATAATAAAGTAACAAATAAGGCTGTTGTTCCCCTTGTTTACCGTAGGCAATAGGAGAGCTGCTGCAGACGAGGGGTCGTGAGGTGGGTGTAACCACTGGAAGGAAGCGGCGTTGCGGATGGTTGGATCTTGTCATCGTGAGATACGCTCATATGATTAATGGATTCACCGGGTGAGTGGCTGGAACAGTTGAAGCAAATCATCAGGTGTTTCGTGATCATTTCAATAATGAAGGAAGCCATCATTTTTTTCTGCACCGTCGTAAAATCACATTATACGAATGACTAACGGCACACGTTAAACAGTTCTCCGATGACATGTTACCCGTCCAACAGCATCGCTTTGACAAAACTTGACATTCTGGACGTGGTGGATGAAATTAAAGTCGGAGTCGCCTACAAAGTCAATGGAAAAAGAATTCCCCATTTCCCAGGTCATTTAACAGAAGAAACCATATGTAGAATAAATATCATAAACCCATTCTGCTTTCATTTAAAGATTGGTAATCATGTATTGCTTTCAATAACAGCCAACATGGACGTTTTGCACAAAGTGGAGGTTGAGTACGAGACCTTCCCCGGTTGGAAGACGGACACGTCTGCAGCCAGGAAGTGGAACGACCTCCCAGCCAAGGCACAAAACTACATCCACTTCATTGAGAACCACATTGGAGTTCCCAGTACGTTTGACACAAAATAACAAACTTACATATTTCAAGTTTTACTTTGCAGAGCACACAAACAAATAGAAAATAGAGCAACTTCCCATGAAGGCCTCCACATCAAAATATAGAAGAAATACAGAAACTGCATGATATCCTTTAGGTGGCACTGTTGCACTTATCAAAAATAGCAATATGGTTTGTTATGACTTCTCCAGTTTAGTCAACTTTTCTAATCTGTCTCTCTGTTTCTCCGTCTCTTTTAGTCAAGTGGGTTGGTGTTGGAAAGTCCAGGGAGTGCATGATCCAGATGTTCTAAAGGGAAACCTTTAGCTCCCCTTGACAGGAGCACAGAGGATGTGGCATCTTTGCATTATCTAAACAGATTTTCTCCTCATTGGTTAATAAACGAAACATGTTACCTGAGAAAGGGCAAGCTCAAATCGTGGCAGCGGCAGCTAGTACAGGCACTTCCGGTTGCAAGCTCAGCTGCCACGACTTTCCGTGGCAGCTGAGCCTGCAACAGGAAGTGATTGCCACTGTATGTGACAGCTGCCACTAGCATCTTGTGGCAGCTGCCAGCATTTCGGAGCGGATTCCGCCGTAGTTTAGCCTTTATTTTTTCGTTATTTGACATTATATGACAATACATTAAGGTCATTGAAGGCATGACTGTTGGTAGTTGTAATTAGTTTATTAAAAAAAGTCCGAATTATCATGGTATGGCCACTCGTTTTTGTCAACAAGCTAATTGCGGGCTAACTTCACTTGAAACCTGTTACCCATGGCAACGATAAACACTTTCACGCTGCAGACTAAAGGAATGCAAATTATAAATATGGATGGATATGCAACGTACTGTTTAGAGTGATAGCAATCCATATAACCTATTGACTTGGATATATATATACAGTATGTGTATGTATGTATGTATGTATGTATGTATGTATCTATATATTTTTATGTATGGATATATTAACACAATTTGTGTACAACTTTTTTTCTCTGTTTGTCCTGTCTGTCTCAACAGGACAGTAGTTTGGGGGAGGCAGTAAGAAGAACCTGATCACATGAAGCTTGATCTACATCATTCCAGCTATTGTAAACCACAGATGACCAATCACAGATATAGACCCCAAACATCTATATCCAGTTTAGATGACCTACAAATGACCCGCTACTGCCACTTCCTTTCCGTTGACCGCTGCCACAAACAGGTCTGTGGCAGGTATTTGTGGCCACTGTCACTGAATGGCCACTGTTTGTGGCAGCTGCCATCACTGCAGAGGAGATTCAGAAGATGTTTTGGCAACTGCCACTGTGGCATCTAGTGAAATACCAAGGTGCATAGTTTAAGGATGTTAGCAGTCGTCAATGTTGTTCTCCCTAAAAGTATAATTTCCATCATGTAATATGATTTTTGCATTCATTTGCAAGGTGTCATTGACTATTCTTGATGTTCTTTATCAATATTTTTAGCAAGGCATCCATTCAGTTATATTCTACAATGTTATTCAAAATTCGATGAAATGTATATGTTAGGACAAGAAGTTCAAAGTTAATGGAAAGAAGCCACCCCAACATATATGTTAAGTTTAAGTTCATTGTCATACACATTTACACATATACGAAATTTGTCCTCTGCATTTAACCCATCCCTAGCTTATTGGGAGCAGTGGGCAGCTGAGAAGCGCCCGGGGAGCATGTGGTGTCATGTAGTTGTCTGCACCCAGGGATAGTACATATTGAAGACCAGCGTCATTAATCCATTTGGCCACAAGAGGGAGTTTACCATTAAGTGAGCGCTTCTGTCAGGAGTAAACTAATGCAGCGAACATATTATGTTTTATCTATCACCACAGATGTTTTCCTCTCGTTTCTTTTTGAAAATATATTTTTCAGAATTTATAAATCCATTGTGCAATGAAATTCGTTAGCATAGCCGTCATTCAACCCAGTGTAGTCTGCTGGTGTAATTGCCATAATGACACTATCACTGCCTGATTATGTTGCCTAAATTTAGTGCATCTAAATCATGTGAATTCAAACTGTCATTTTCTGGTTGTTGAATATCTATATCGAATCAAATATCATTGTCTCACTGTCAAATTTAACTTATTCATACTCCAACCAAATCTAATATTCATTATGTTTGACTATTCATGGTTTGGTCGTACGTAAGTATTTTAATGTGATGCATGTGGTATAGCCTTCACAATTGATCTTTTTGTGTCAGATTAGCTATTTGATTATATCATATTAAGATTTCCAAATAAACAAGTATTTTCTAACTGACAAGGGTTGAGCTAAGTTTGTCACACACACACACACACACAGTTGGTGCTTTGTGCATTTATATTTATCGCCACAGATCATTACAAAAGAACAAAAGACCCAGTAATGCCTGCTGCCTCTTTATTACAACAATACCAGAACACAATGCAGATTTACCATCAACACGCGAAATACACCAGCTATATTATGTTGCCAAGCTGAGAAAATAAATATTTATTATAATATCATCTTTATTGGCCATGTATGCATACCAATACAAGGAATTTGACTCCGGTTTTTCGTTGCTATCCACATATACACAGAAATTCCAAATAAACAAGAAAAATATAAAAACTAAAAACAAGGACAAGACAGCAAAGATGGGCAGTGCTCTCAGCGATATACAACTGTTTGATAAGACGTTTGTCATTGGTGACTGCAATATAGCTTCTAATTGCTTATAAACCAAATTTTTATTTTTCTATCATGAAGTAGACTTGGGCCAATATAAAAATGACTTATTGTTGCTCCGCTATAGTTGCTGAGATGCATTAGCATGAATTTGTGACATGTAGGGTACAAACTACTTACTCTTTCCATGACCAATTTTGACCTAGCACCCATTCTCATAAAAATGGTATTCACTAATTATACATAACACTGAATCTACAACTACATATACATCTTATATTTCAGGACTTGGAAAGAAATCTGCAGAGTGAGCATTTTCTCTCCAACAGAATGTATCTGTGGAAACACAGAGGATTGGATGCAGCCCTGCGAAAATATCACAGTGAACATTTCACTTTATTCAGTGACATGAAGGTAGAGTGTGCTGTTTTTGTCTTATTTGTACACACAGCATTTTAGGCAGAGGAGGGGAAAAGGTAGGACTAGATTGATAGAGAAATGTTACCGTGACATTTTCTTGTTCTCCTCTTTCAGGATGGTATACAAAAAGTGTTTTATTTGTTTCTTATTTACTTGTTTTCCCAGACAGAACAGATTATCCAACGTCTGGAAAGACTACTGTCAGTGCCTGGAACTGTAGCTGAGAAGCAGCTATTCATCACAGAGGTCATTTTGCCAGAGGTGAGCTATTGAGGATGTGTACCAAATTAACAATTACCGGTAGTTTAAGAATTACGTTTACAGCAGAAAATTAGTGAGTTATTAATGGCATAGGCCTCCGAGAGATACAAGTGTCAATAGACATTTGAGAACACCATTTGGAGAATATAAACCAAAACTACAACTGGAAGAATAACTTAGTATCAATGTGCTAACTTAACTGGGTAACCTGGTACAGGTAAGTATCAATTTAAATGAAATATAAATGTATGTATGTAATGACTGACAATTAACATTTGGTAAAAACTGTCAAATTGATTTAACATACTTTATAATTATTATTATCGATACATTTTTGTAGGTTGTGATTCAGTGGTTGCAAAAGACCAGCAACATGTGCAGATACCAGGCAGAGTCTGTGCTGCTGGAGAACACATATAAAGAGAAAAGGTAGACCACATGACTTGTGTTTGAATTGTGGGTGAGCATGCATATGTGTAACATCACGAAATCCATTATGCTAATCCTGGCTAAGAGTGGTTTTGCATGTGTATAAAATTGTGTTTTATATTAAACTGGGCCACTGTATAAACATACCTATTTATTGTGCATTCAATACGAAGCTATTCAAATAATACACAGGTTCATATATTCATGATATTTTAAACATGTGCAAGGTACAGTGAGTAGGGAGGCCGTGCCATTGACATATATAAACACACCCTGTCAGCTGATACCAATGCCAATATCAACATCGTCTGTCAATTGCATGATACTCATGCACACACGCTACTCAAACAGACGTGTTTATTTTAAACATCAATGTGGAAACGAAAAATGAGTGATGGCCTATTAGTGCCACTGCCATGCATAAACATACCTGTTCTCATGCATACAAAACTGAACTATTAAATTAATGGACACATTCATGTTTAGAAAAAAGAAAAAAAAATCTTTTTTTAAAATTGTCTAATCAACCAAACATTTCGCGGAGCCCCTGCTGAAGACCTCTGGTCTAGATGGTAAAATAGAAGACTTGTAAAAGCTATAATTCCTTCCAGATTGTCTCTATGAATGACCTTAAAACAGAGCATTGTGTTTGTACATGCTCTTCACTCCTCGTCTGTATATCTTATTTTGCCAAGTGTGAAATCAACAGCAGGAGACAGAAGGACCACTCACGCTTGTTCTTTTATTCTGGACCACCTAATATAACAACTCCAGCACACTGAGAGAAAGTAGTTTCGACTTTTGGAGAACGTTTTTTCCCCATGTTTGGCCCGAGCTCTGACACGTGTTGATTTGATCAGATTGTGGGAACGTGTCTGTACTTGTAACATGCCCTGCAGTAGAAGCTCGTGGGTGAGGCAGGCTGGTAAAAGAGGGGACTGTGCCCTGAGGTTATACCAGAAAAAGGGCACTTGTGGTGATCAATGAGTGCATTCATGTCAATGTCACATTATGTTGGTGATGTTTGTAAAAATGTCTCCTGCACAGTTGTCTCTACGTTTTAGTTTATCACAAGTGTGCCTGAGAGTTTTGACAAACCAGTCTCTTCCCTTTTTTTTTAAGCAGGATTAGATAGGAATGTTTGGCAGAGCTGGTGGTGACTGGACTGCTGACATATCATTTACAAAAGTGCGGCGTTATCGTTTCCTATTCTGCTTTCCTTTCTGCGACGGCCTTATTTTGGCCTGCTTCCGCCTGGATAGCAATGACAACACTGTTGGACAACATCCTCCGATATCGTTGCAAACAGACGGCATCCGCAGTCCAAAAACAAGCTGAATTCTTTTCTGAAAAATTATAGCTGAAAATTGTCTCTTGTCATCTGCACACATTGAAAAAAAAAACTGTGATTGTTTTCCCTTCTGTCCTCCACAGCCAACATGTCAGGGAAATCAGATGGGAAAAAGAAGTGGGCGGCTGTCAGGGGTCACCTCGGCTCCTCGCAGGACTCAGATACCCAGCTGGAGGCCAACATGGAGAGTGCTGACCCAGAGCTGTGCATCAGACTGCTGCAAATCCCCACTGTGGTCAACTACTCGGGGCTGAAGCGTCGCCTGGAGGGCAGCGACCAGCCGTGGATGGTCCAGTTCCTGGAGCTGAGTGGGCTGGATCTCCTCCTGGAGGCCCTGGACCGGCTTTCGGGGCGGGGATGCTCTCGCATTGCCGACGCCCTTCTGCAGCTCACCTGTGTCAGCTGCGTCAGGGCAGTCATGAACTCCTCTGCAGGGATCCACTTCATTATAGAGAACGAGGGATACATTCGGAAGCTCTCCCAAGGTTGACCATACCCTTTATTTTGGGAAAAATCATCACATCTGCTGCACTCATCTTTCCATCTAGTGTTCATTTGATTATGTCTCAAAGTAGCCTACACATGGAAAATGGTGGCTTAGCTGCTTCAGAAAATATATACTGGGTCATTTGGTCAAGATGTTTAAAACAACCTGTTTATTCCAAAAAAAGCCATGTTTAAGGACCTGAATGTTTTTTTTTCTATATATTATGTAAAAGTTGGAATTAAATAGGTCATAACTCTACGTGACTCACTGTGCAGAGCTGAATTTTCCGACCTTGTACTCAGCGTTATGTACAGAAATGATTCAGTAAGGGTTGCTTCAGGACATTCCTAAAAATGTAGTATCACAGTAAGTCATGAATATTGGATTTCCCCACCTTCAGATACACACACACACACACACACACGCACACAAACACATGTTTATCTGCAGTACAACACAACATCATCACAGGGCAAAGTTCAAGAGGAGTTGTTAAATACAGCATTTGGCTTGAGTCCGCACACAAGGGGGGATGAGCAGAGATAGAGGGGGTTCTTTTTGCTTTAAGAGAAACTGATGGAAACTATGAGAGCCCGACCTGTACTGATGTGTGTGATCACGATGCTCCGCAGCTTTGGACACTTCCAACACCATGGTGAAGAAGCAGGTGTTTGAGCTACTCGCTGCCCTCAGCGTGTTCTCTGCAGACGGACATCGGCTGGCACTGGATGCCCTGGACCACTACAAGGCAAGAAGATGTAGAAGTCATAGTTTTAACTTTATTATCTTTATTTTCTCAAAAACGTTAAGCTGTTGTGGGATTGATGCTGCGCTCTAAATGATGAAGTTCATTCATGAAGTACCTTAACGATGCCCTCTAGTGGTGTGTTGCGTGCACAAGCATTATGATCCCGTGGATTCACACTGTTCCTCAATGATGTTGATGACTTACACTGACTTTTGATTTCCCCTTCAGGGAGTGAAGACGCAGCCGTATCGCTTCAGTGTGATCATGAATGAGCTGCAGGCCACAGATAACGTCCCTTACATGGTGACGCTCCTCAGTGTCGTCAACGTCCTCATCTTCGGGAGAGATGACCTCAGGCAGAGAGATAAGATGAGAAAGCAGTTTATCGGTAGGTTCTCCATTCAGCTGCTACTTAACAATTAATTGGGAGTCTAGAGTCCCATCATGAGTCCCAACAGTGTCTCCTCTCTGGGCTGAATGTGAATGCAGAGGGGAAAGCGGGCCATCAGCAGGAGCTCTGTTACAGATGTGTCTGTCTGTCACCGGCGCTGTCTAAGAATAGGTTTATTGGCCTCATTCTCACTCACAAAGCGCCTGAGAACCGAGCAAACCTCAAATGTATAAAGCGTTGTGTATTCATGCATTTTACACCAATAACAGTGACTATCAACGATTTCAGTTCAGAGAACATGTCATCACTCTTACACTGATTAAATCACACTGACCTAATGTGATTTTTAATGCTGTATTATGAGTGAAACGCCCTATCCAGCCATCCCTCCATCCATTTTTCTGTAGTGGGTTACTCTTTTTTTTATGTGGAGTCTCTCCCAGCATATACTGGACAAAAACAGAGTTAACCTTGGACTGAAAGCAGGAGTTTTTAAGAGGTGTAAGCACTGAGCTACATCTGCCTGAAGATCACCACCGTCAAGATAGTTTGACAAATGTGTCATAGATGCAGCAGCTATATAAAAAACATTAAACTGCCACCCACCACCTTCTTCTTCTTCTTCTTCTTTAAATTTGATTGGTGCATACCGCCACCTACTGTACCGGAGTGTGCAGTTTCAGGGTAACCTTTTCTTCACTGTTTCCACCTAAATCCTATGGTCTACTCCCCCACCCACCACCTTTAACCAATCAAGAAATTTCTATGGCCACGCCTCTTGTGTGGTTGCTCACCTGTGACTTTCTGCCAATTTGCCCAAAACTGACATATGCCTGTGTGCAGGGAGCAGGAGGATGAAGACTTGATTATTCAGTGTGAAGCTTTTGAAGAGGCAATGGCTGAAGATGAGGAGGAGCTGCTGCGGGTCTCTGGGGGCATTGACATGAGTGATCACTTGGAAGTTTTCACTACGCTCTTCAACAAGGTGTGAGAGCTCACTGTTTGGCTTCATCATCAACCTGTAAGAACTAAGATAGTCCAATGAATGGGAGACGGAATGTTTTGTTATAGTAAAGAAAAGTCGTCTCTCTGATTAGAACAGTTTTAAGTTGTTGTGGTGCTGGCACACATTATTAGACTTTGGTATGCAAACGTGACAAACCCACTTAATTTGTGCATATTTGTGTGCAGGTGAGCAGCTCTCCAGCCTCTCTCCAGCTGCTGTCCATCCTGCAGACGTTGTTGGCGCTGGAGCCGGGCCGCTCTGATATCTGGCTGGCTCTGGAGGCCATAACTAACAGAGCCACGCTGCTGGCCCAGGACTGTGAGTCAGCACTGAGGCAGCAATACTTTCACTTTCGGTCAAGTCTCCGGAGAAGCTAATGGGTAGCTAAAAGCCTGCTCTGTGATTCATGTGTGAAGGGGCGTGATTATCCAGGAAAAACGATCGTCGCAATGAAATGGAGGCAGCTGTTGACAGGATGGCTGAAATATTTTGTTTTAGTGAGAGGAGTGTGAAATGGGGTTGATGTTTGTTTGGATTTGTGCTTCAGCTCAGATGGAGTCCGGTGAGATTATCATGCAGCGGCTGATGTCCTCCAAAGTCAAGAGCTGTGGAGGTTGTCATGACAGGCAGCTTGTGAGAGTGGATATGGCCGTGCAGACCGATCTGCATCATCAGGATGAAGAGAAGTCTGACAAAAGCACCACATCCTCTCAGAAGTGTGCTTCCCCTCCACCACCTCCACCTCCTCCTCCTCCTCCTCCACCCCCTGGTATGATGAGGCTCCAACCTTCTAACCAGTGCTCACCTCCGCCCCCTCCACCTCCACCCCCACCACCTCCGCTACCTGGAGGGTTTGGTGGACCACCACCACCTCCCCCCTTGCCCGGAATACCACCACCACCACCACTATTCGGCGGTCCAGGCATGCCACCCCCACCTCCGCCCCTATCGGGGATGGGTGGTGGACCACCGCCACCACCTCCCTTACCTGGCATGCCAGCTCCACCACCTCCTCTCCCAGGCATGATTGGGGCTCAGAGTAGCCAGGCTCTCGGGTACGCTGCACCGACAAAGGCAAGCCGATGCCCCACCCTGAGGATGAAAAAGCTCAACTGGCAGAAACTGCGCACTGTTACTGGTGAGTGGATTAATCATTCTTTAACTGCAATCTGTCATTTTTGAATAACTGCAGTCAACCCTGGCTCAATCTAATTTGAAGAGAATCATCAATATGCTAAATCACTTTTTTGCCTCCTATCTGTCAAGAAATGTGAGTGGAGACATTGGCAGAAGGCCTCTGTGTAGAGAATAGTTGATGGGGATGGAACATTAATATACCCAGAACCAGTCTTCCAAATTTGGGTGGGTGTTGCGGAGGATTAACCAGAGTTTTGAAAAAACTGTAAAAAATGAATTTCAGCCATGGCAGGATGTTGACACAAAATGGAGCCACATGAGCTCATGACGGGTTCCTCTCTTCCTGCACTCACACAGATGGTCAATCCATGTGGTCCTCGGTTCAGACGGAGCCTCCTCCTCGGGAGCCGGACTACGGCAGCATCGAGCAGCTGTTCAGTTTCCCGGTGACCGAGGACAAAGACAAGGGGGCAGCTGCTCCTGTCAAGAAGGCGCCTAAAGAGGTGTGCTTGGTCAACACTCGGCGCTGCTCCTCAGCGCTGTAGTACTCTGAACAAAGGCATCTGATTATCAAAGCTGAGTCATCAGTATGTCTCTTTTTATTCTATAGATAACATTCATTGATCCAAAGAAAAACTTGAATTTGAACATATTCCTGAAGCAGTTAAAATGGTAAGAAGTCGCAAATTATTTAGATTTATTTTTTTTCTTTTTATATGTTTTTTCCAAGTTTTTTTTCTCTTTCCAGCAAAAATGAGGACTTTGTGGCCATGATTCAGACTGGGGACCGTACGAGGTTGGATGTAGAGGCGCTGAAGCAGCTCATTAAGCTCCTACCAGAGAAGCATGAGGTTTGTAACTGTTCTCGAGAGATTTCTTTGCCGATGTATCTATCATTAAGGGCACACTTTGAAATGGCGAATGTCTGAGTCACTGTCTGGTGCTTTCATGTAGATTGAAAATTTGAAGTCCTTCCAAGGAGAGAAAGAAAAGTTGGCAAATGTTGACCGCTTCTACACCTCCCTTCTCACTGTGCCATGGTAATATTTTTATTTTTTTTAATCTAATTCTGTTTTTCACAGTATGTGCTTGCTGCGTATTTTATACGCTCACACTGGCCTTCTTATTTACTTTGCTTTCTGGCTTGTTTCTCCAGTTATCAGCTGAGAATTGACTGCATGTTGCTGTGCGAGGAGACTTCATCAGTGTTGGATATGATCAAACCTAAAGTCAAGCTGGTGGAGGAGGCCTGCCAGTGTAAGGAAGCCCTAGGCTTTCAGCTATATTCGTATGCATGCAGTTGTCATTCTTTCTCTACAATATATCTATCTATCTATATGTATATACATCTCAAATTAACGCCATGTAACAAATCTCTCAGCTCTCAGGGCGAGCACGCTCATGCCCATTTTCTGCAGGCTCATCCTTGACGTTGGGAATTTTCTCAACTATGTAAGAACCTCTTCTATCTCATGTATATTTTGCTGTACGCTGACATTTAGACAGAGCTTGCATTTTTAATCAGCGGTCTACTTCTAGGGAAGTCACACAGGCAACGCCGAGGGTTTCAAGATCAGCTCTCTGCTGAAGCTCACAGAGACCAAGGCCAACAAGAGCCGCATCACGCTGCTTCATCACATGCTGGAGGTAAACAAAGTGGCTCACAGCAGCCAAAACTTTATTTGTTTTCCCCCTCTCTCTGTTATGAACCTGTTTAATTACTTAACAACCCACTGCGTGACTTGTTTTGCAAAGGAAGCCGACGCGAACCACCCAGAGCTGTTGGCGCTGCCAGATGATCTCGAGATCTGTGAAAAAGCAGCAGGGTATAGAAGCCTTTCACTTCTACTTTTGCTCATGTTTTTCGTTTCTTTTTTTTTAATTGCTTCTCTGTGGAATTGTAACAATCTTACAAGAAATAGTTTTACACTTTGTCCTCAGAGTTAATGTGGACTCTGTTCAGTCGGAAGTCAGTGCCTTACTAAAACGACTGAATGAGGCGGCCAAGAAGGTCTCCGGCTCTGTCGAAGACGTGAAGGCGCAATATGAAAAAGTGCTTGAGGTAACGCGATAGTCTCTGCTTTGCCCACAAATGGAGCCAATGTGTGATTACTCAATTAATAATAATCCGAATCCCTCCACTTTCTCTGCTGCAGGAAAATCTGGTGGCATGTCAGGCTGTAGGTGAAAGGCTCACTGCAGTAGAGGAGAAGAAGAGTGAGCTGGCTGTTTACTTGTGTGAAGATGTCAATCAGCTGTCGCTTGAGGAACTCTTCGGAACCATCAGGACCTTCCGAGGATTTTTCATCAAAGCACTGAAGGTCGGGGAGGATACTTTGTTTACGTTGGTGTATAAAATACTACGACTGCACAATCGCAGGGAAAGTCGTATAATAACCGTCTTTATGTTGTCTAGTTTTAAACCTACAACTTCAGAACGTGTGTATTTTCAAATGAACATGGGTACTGTGGAAAAACAGGAAAATGTTGCTATAGCTCTTCCGAAGTGATACAAAAACAAATCGGCACGTACATTTTGTACTTGCCTGTGACATCTTTACTTTTATGATAATAGGAAAACAAAACTAGAAGAGAGCTGGCAGCCAAGGCTGAGAAGAGGAAGAGGCATCTGGCAGAGGAAGAGTCCAAGAGACAGAAGGGAGAGAACGGAAAAATAAGTAAGTTGTGAAAAGCCCTCCTTTTTGTTTACTGTGCCCTAGAAATTCTGAACAAAGATGTCATTTGAATGGCGTGTGTTTTAAAGCCCTCTTTTTACCTCTCTGTTACCATCTGGTAAGGACAAGAAACTGTGGCCTCCAGCCGCAGTTCCTCTACTCCTGAGCCACTTAACTGCAACACAGCTTTGCTGCTTTATCTATTTTATTTGTGCATAAACACCACTGCCACCTTAAGCTAGCGCCATCGCTTGGTTGCTTTGACAAGCTATATTTGCATAGAGAGCATTTTCCTTTTAATGCAGCTTGGCTCGCTGTAAAATATCAATCCGTTTCAAAGATAATAATGGTCTTACCATCAACACTACCTACTTCTCACCCTCAGGATCAAGTGTCAAGTCTGCAAACGAAGAAGCCAGAGACTTAGCAGCCGGTTCATCTCCCACCACACCGCAGACAGAGGGTCACCAGCAGGCCAGCACAGGAGAAACGAACGGCTTCATCAGCCCATCAGAAGACGCACCGCAGAGAGCAGTGCAGGACGGACCAGCTCTACCTCCCAAGTCACTCCCAGGAGTGCCAGCCACGACGACGATGCAGGCACCCCTGGAAAAACCTGCTTCGCTGCAGGAGGGACGACACCCAGAGAAGCCTCTAGTATCTTCACCAGAAACGACACAACCTGAGCCTCAGATTAAAGCGGACCGTCAGCCATGCCTCCCCACAAATGACTTTTCATTGGATTCAACTGAGACGAGCGTCCTCAGCTCATCTTCCCTCTCAGATTTCGACTGCCTAGCTGTGTTCGATGGCACTTCCAGCGTGGTATCTGAGGAGCCAGCGGACATTAGCGTTAATGTTCAGATCAAGGAAAGTCCTTCACCTAATACGGACAATGTGACACGGAGCAGTGAAGGCACTTTAATGGGAGATGGGAAAGGTGAAACTAGCACTAAAATAAGCCGTTTAGCAGAGACTGTTGAACAAGAGAAGCAGTCAAAACAAAACTGCTGTTTATTTCTTTATATATTACCCTGATTGTCTGTAACAGGGCAATATAAGAACATAATTTAATGGATTTTAACTTTTAATGTTAAAAATATTTTAATAAAAGTGAATTTAGTGTTCTGCTGTCTGTTTTTTAAGCAACCGACTCACGCAGATGGTGGTAATGTGGCAAACGCATTTGAAAAGCTTTATTATGCAGGCTGCATACAATACCAAGGGCTTTGACGTGGTGAATATAACATCAATCATCCCAGTGAGGCTATTTTCTAGTTTCTCTAACAGCCCTGGAGACAAGTTGCCCGAACACAGCTACGCACTTGTGCGTCTGGCTCTGACATCATCGGCTATGAAGTTACAGATATGGCAATGCCACTCTCGGAGACGGCTTAGTCTTCTTGAGACCGGCAGGCTCAAGCCACCGCAATCATGTCGCTCACCTGGTCTGCGAAAGACCACAAAAGCATCACTCAACCCTCCGCGACCGGACAGAAGCGATCGCGCAACGACATTGGGAACAAAGTGGCGGTGGTGCTCGGCGCGCAATGGGGAGACGAGGGCAAAGGGAAAGTTGTCGATTTGTTGGCGACTGACGCTGACGTTGTCTGCAGATGTCAGGTAGATGTTTTGGATTCGTGATTTCAGACGAGCATTCACAGGGCCGTGTCTTGCTAATATTGCTGAATGCCGGGTTTTTTTCTCCGACTTAATGATGAAATCTGGCACAAACTGTGCAGCCTGTTAAAACGCAACAGGTGCTCACAGTGAAAACACTTTTGTTTGAGCTTTTTTGTCCATTGCAGTTAACCGTGTCGCGAATGCACTGTGGTTTCATAACTGCACAGGGTTTAAGTGATGGAATGGGAGAATTGTGGCCGTTAAACAAATTTCAAATCATTTTACAGACTCCAAATATCTTTACTGATCATTTTAGGAACAGGCAAGTACAATCTGCTAACCTGACTATTCGCTTAATTCTTGCGTTCACCTCTAAACCTGACTCATTCAGCTGATCACACAGATGTTGAATTTGAGATGCATTGAATTAATAAAAAAAACTCCACATAGGTCAGTTGCTATTCACTCACGCAGGACACATAACCCTCTGGTCAGATATCAGAGGTCACTCAACGGAGTCACACAGTGAAAACTGCCAACAGTTGCTGTTTTGTACTCTCTCCGCTGACAGGACTAGCACCCTGTGTTCTGGAGGCTTGAGAGCCCCACACACCGGGCTAGAGAGAGGTCACATTCTCAGGGAGGCTTGATATGTGAGAAGGCCAGGACTTAGCCAGGCCGGACAGAGTGGATCCACCAGCACCAGCCAAGTCTGTTCAAATAGGTGCTTGAGAAGCTCAGTGAATTATCACCTTCTCTCGAAACTATAATGAGACGTGTGCATGTGGCTGGATGTTTTTTTGGGTGGTCTTGGGTGTTACCGTCATACTGTATTTGATCATATCGTCATTAAAACAAGACAGTGTGAACTATCACATCACAATATGTGCCCTGCTTGGATTTACAGGGGGGCAACAATGCAGGACACACGGTGGTAGTGGACGGCAAGGAGTATGACTTCCACCTTCTCCCCAGTGGAATCATCAACTCCAAGAGCATCTCCCTCATCGGTAATGGCTTAAATATTCATCTGTGTTGAGACAGCATGGTTAAGAATATTACATATTCCTCTTCCTCTGCTCTTGTAGGCAATGGAGTGGTCATACATCTACCTGGCCTGTTTGAAGAAGGCGATAAAAATGAAAAGAAAGGTATTTGAAGAGAAAGAATGCCCTTTACACATAATGCACAAGTGTAAATTAGGATTTGTGTATACTCACATAGATGTCCTTTCTATTCTTTAACCAGGTCTGAAAGGCTGGGAGAAGAGACTCATTGTCTCAGACAGAGCTCACCTTGGTATGTACATTGTATGATATTGCTTAGAGTGGTTTACTTTATTTAAACAAGTACAGCCTGAATAAATCATCAATCAATCGATCCATTTTTAAGGTTTTGTTTGCTGTCTCTCCGCAGTGTTTGATTTCCACCAGGTAGTCGATGGTTTACAGGAGACTGAGAGGCAAGCACAAGAAGGAAAGAAGTAAGGATAGCGGAGGACAGACCTGCTAGTATTTTACACTACAGTCAGCACAAATCTACTTGTTTTACGTCCCTCTCTTTGGCTTGTGTTTCAGCATTGGAACAACCAAGAAAGGCATCGGACCCGCATACTCCAGCAAAGCAGCTCGCACCGGCCTGCGTGTATGCGACCTCCTGGGTGACTTTAAGGACTTCTCTATGAGGTAGGGACCGTATTAATATGCCAAACATCAAGACTAATGCTGCGCTGAACAGTTGCGGCATGATTCGCGATTTCCTTTTCTTTCAGATTCAAGAATCTTGTCCGCCAGTATCAGGCCATGTACCCAACCTTAACCGTTGACGTTGAGGACCAATTGAAAAAACTCAAGGTAAACCGACTGTTGCGAAAGTGATGACTTAGGGTCAATCCCAACATCAACTGATCATGTTTTTGTTTTCCTTGTTTTGTGCAGGAATACTGTGAGAGATTGCGACCGATGGTGAGAGACGGGGTCTATTACATGTACGAAGCTCTTCATGGATCTCCAAAGAAGATTTTGGTGGAAGGGGCCAATGCTGCTCTCCTTGACATTGACTTTGGTATTTTGATTTACAATATGAATGCATATGTGTTTTTTTTTTGTTGATCTGGGAGGCAGTCATAACCCAATACATTTTTTCTCGAAAGGCACATACCCTTTTGTGACATCATCAAACTGCACTGTGGGCGGGGCGTGCACCGGTCTTGGCATCCCTCCGCTGAATATCGGCGATGTTTTTGGAGTATCAAAGGCCTACACTACCAGAGTGGGAATCGGAGCCTTCCCCACAGAACAACTCAACGTAAGACCTTGACGTTATCGAAGGAAATCTGTGAGATTACTGGCACCTTGTCACACGCTGCTTGCTTTCACGGCCTTCGTATTTGTCTGAAGAAGAGACACATGACATGTAATGTAACTCACTGATATTGAGGTTGACACGTACAGTTTGAATGTGATCATGTGGGGCTGACACACAGGCAGCGGGGCTGGTGGAGGAGGAGGAGGAGGAGGAGGAGGAGGAGGGGGGGGGGTGAAGCTCTCTGGCTGAGAGCAGCTGTCAACTTTTGTGAGACACGGGTTCAAACGCTCTACCTCTTATGCAGGTCACATGTTCACAGGGATAAATTTAGGGCCAGAGTCCGGGTTCAGGATATTGTGTGAGCTGGGTTGTGTTACCTGTCACGGGAGCTGAAAATACATACTTAAAAAAAAAACTAAACTTAATCCCCCCCCCCCCTCCCCCCCAGTCCATATGGTGTTTTATTGTACTCAGCTGTGTTTGTAACTCGTGTAGTGATTGCACATTTTTAGGTTTCTGTAGAATTATGGAATGCCTAACATCATTTCAGTTCATGAATAATAAAGTAACAAATAAGGCTGTTGTTCCCCTTGTTTACCGTAGGCAATAGGAGAGCTGCTGCAGACGAGGGGTCGTGAGGTGGGTGTAACCACTGGAAGGAAGCGGCGTTGCGGATGGTTGGATCTTGTCATCGTGAGATACGCTCATATGATTAATGGATTCACCGGGTGAGTGGCTGGAACAGTTGAAGCAAATCATCAGGTGTTTCGTGATCATTTCAATAATGAAGGAAGCCATCATTTTTTTCTGCACCGTCGTAAAATCACATTATACGAATGACTAACGGCACACGTTAAACAGTTCTCCGATGACATGTTACCCGTCCAACAGCATCGCTTTGACAAAACTTGACATTCTGGACGTGGTGGATGAAATTAAAGTCGGAGTCGCCTACAAAGTCAATGGAAAAAGAATTCCCCATTTCCCAGGTCATTTAACAGAAGAAACCATATGTAGAATAAATATCATAAACCCATTCTGCTTTCATTTAAAGATTGGTAATCATGTATTGCTTTCAATAACAGCCAACATGGACGTTTTGCACAAAGTGGAGGTTGAGTACGAGACCTTCCCCGGTTGGAAGACGGACACGTCTGCAGCCAGGAAGTGGAACGACCTCCCAGCCAAGGCACAAAACTACATCCACTTCATTGAGAACCACATTGGAGTTCCCAGTACGTTTGACACAAAATAACAAACTTACATATTTCAAGTTTTACTTTGCAGAGCACACAAACAAATAGAAAATAGAGCAACTTCCCATGAAGGCCTCCACATCAAAATATAGAAGAAATACAGAAACTGCATGATATCCTTTAGGTGGCACTGTTGCACTTATCAAAAATAGCAATATGGTTTGTTATGACTTCTCCAGTTTAGTCAACTTTTCTAATCTGTCTCTCTGTTTCTCCGTCTCTTTTAGTCAAGTGGGTTGGTGTTGGAAAGTCCAGGGAGTGCATGATCCAGATGTTCTAAAGGGAAACCTTTAGCTCCCCTTGACAGGAGCACAGAGGATGTGGCATCTTTGCATTATCTAAACAGATTTTCTCCTCATTGGTTAATAAACGAAACATGTTACCTGAGAAAGGGCAAGCTCAAATCGTGGCAGCGGCAGCTAGTACAGGCACTTCCGGTTGCAAGCTCAGCTGCCACGACTTTCCGTGGCAGCTGAGCCTGCAACAGGAAGTGATTGCCACTGTATGTGACAGCTGCCACTAGCATCTTGTGGCAGCTGCCAGCATTTCGGAGCGGATTCCGCCGTAGTTTAGCCTTTATTTTTTCGTTATTTGACATTATATGACAATACATTAAGGTCATTGAAGGCATGACTGTTGGTAGTTGTAATTAGTTTATTAAAAAAAGTCCGAATTATCATGGTATGGCCACTCGTTTTTGTCAACAAGCTAATTGCGGGCTAACTTCACTTGAAACCTGTTACCCATGGCAACGATAAACACTTTCACGCTGCAGACTAAAGGAATGCAAATTATAAATATGGATGGATATGCAACGTACTGTTTAGAGTGATAGCAATCCATATAACCTATTGACTTGGATATATATATACAGTATGTGTATGTATGTATGTATGTATGTATGTATGTATCTATATATATGGATATATTAACACAATTTGTGTACAACTTTTTTTCTCTGTTTGTCCTGTCTGTCTCAACAGGACAGTAGTTTGGGGGAGGCAGTAAGAAGAACCTGATCACATGAAGCTTGATCTACATCATTCCAGCTATTGTAAACCACAGATGACCAATCACAGATATAGACCCCAAACATCTATATCCAGTTTAGATGACCTACAAATGACCCGCTACTGCCACTTCCTTTCCGTTGACCGCTGCCACAAACAGGTCTGTGGCAGGTATTTGTGGCCACTGTCACTGAATGGCCACTGTTTGTGGCAGCTGCCATCACTGCAGAGGAGATTCAGAAGATGTTTTGGCAACTGCCACTGTGGCATCTAGTGAAATACCAAGGTGCATAGTTTAAGGATGTTAGCAGTCGTCAATGTTGTTCTCCCTAAAAGTATAATTTCCATCATGTAATATGATTTTTGCATTCATTTGCAAGGTGTCATTGACTATTCTTGATGTTCTTTATCAATATTTTTAGCAAGGCATCCATTCAGTTATATTCTACAATGTTATTCAAAATTCGATGAAATGTATATGTTAGGACAAGAAGTTCAAAGTTAATGGAAAGAAGCCACCCCAACATATATGTTAAGTTTAAGTTCATTGTCATACACATTTACACATATACGAAATTTGTCCTCTGCATTTAACCCATCCCTAGCTTATTGGGAGCAGTGGGCAGCTGAGAAGCGCCCGGGGAGCATGTGGTGTCATGTAGTTGTCTGCACCCAGGGATAGTACATATTGAAGACCAGCGTCATTAATCCATTTGGCCACAAGAGGGAGTTTACCATTAAGTGAGCGCTTCTGTCAGGAGTAAACTAATGCAGCGAACATATTATGTTTTATCTATCACCACAGATGTTTTCCTCTCGTTTCTTTTTGAAAATATATTTTTCAGAATTTATAAATCCATTGTGCAATGAAATTCGTTAGCATAGCCGTCATTCAACCCAGTGTAGTCTGCTGGTGTAATTGCCATAATGACACTATCACTGCCTGATTATGTTGCCTAAATTTAGTGCATCTAAATCATGTGAATTCAAACTGTAATTTTCTGGTTGTTGAATATCTATATCGAATCAAATATCATTGTCTCACTGTCAAATTTAACTTATTCATACTCCAACCAAATCTAATATTCATTATGTTTGACTATTCATGGTTTGGTCGTACGTAAGTATTTTAATGTGATGCATGTGGTATAGCCTTCACAATTGATCTTTTTGTGTCAGATTAGCTATTTGATTATATCATATTAAGATTTCCAAATAAACAAGTATTTTCTAACTGACAAGGGTTGAGCTAAGTTTGTCACACACACACACACACACAGTTGGTGCTTTGTGCATTTATATTTATCGCCACAGATCATTACAAAAGACCCAGTAATGCCTGCTGCCTCTTTATTACAACAATACCAGAACACAATGCAGATTTACCATCAACACGCGAAATACACCAGCTATATTATGTTGCCAAGCTGAGAAAATAAATATTTATTATAATATCATCTTTATTGGCCATGTATGCATACCAATACAAGGAATTTGACTCCGGTTTTTCGTTGCTATCCACATATACACAGAAATTCCAAATAAACAAGAAAAATATAAAAACTAAAAACAAGGACAAGACAGCAAAGATGGGCAGTGCTCTCAGCGATATACAACTGTTTGATAAGACGTTTGTCATTGGTGACTGCAATATAGCTTCTAATTGCTTATAAACCAAATTTTTATTTTTCTATCATGAAGTAGACTTGGGCCAATATAAAAATGACTTATTGTTGCTCCGCTATAGTTGCTGAGATGCATTAGCATGAATTTGTGACATGTAGGGTACAAACTACTTACTCTTTCCATGACCAATTTTGACCTAGCACCCATTCTCATAAAAATGGTATTCACTAATTATACATAACACTGAATCTACAACTACATATACATCTTATATTTCAGGACTTGGAAAGAAATCTGCAGAGTGGGCATTTTCTCTCCAACAGAATGTATCTGTGGAAACAGAGGATTGGATGCAGCCCTGCGAAAATATCACAGTGAACATTTCACTTTATTCAGTGACATGAAGGTAGAGTGTGCTGTTTTTGTCTTATTTGTACACACAGCATTTTAGGCAGAGGAGGGGAAAAGGTAGGACTAGATTGATAGAGAAATGTTACCGTGACATTTTCTTGTTCTCCTCTTTCAGGATGGTATACAAAAAGTGTTTTATTTGTTTCTTATTTACTTGTTTTCCCAGACAGAACAGATTATCCAACGTCTGGAAAGACTACTGTCAGTGCCTGGAACTGTAGCTGAGAAGCAGCTATTCATCACAGAGGTCATTTTGCCAGAGGTGAGCTATTGAGGATGTGTACGAAATTAACAATTACCGGTAGTTTAAGAATTACGTTTACAGCAGAAAATTAGTGAGTTATTAATGGCATAGGCCTCCGAGAGATACAAGTGTCAATAGACATTTGAGAACACCATTTGGAGAATATAAACCAAAACTACAACTGGAAGAATAACTTAGTATCAATGTGCTAACTTAACTGGGTAACCTGGTACAGGTAAGTATCAATTTAAATGAAATATAAATGTATGTATGTAATGACTGACAATTAACATTTGGTAAAAACTGTCAAATTGATTTAACATACTTTATAATTATTATTATCGATACATTTTTGTAGGTTGTGATTCAGTGGTTGCAAAAGACCAGCAACATGTGCAGATACCAGGCAGAGTCTGTGCTGCTGGAGAACACATATAAAGAGAAAAGGTAGACCACATGACTTGTGTTTGAATTGTGGGTGAGCATGCATATGTGTAACATCACGAAATCCATTATGCTAATCCTGGCTAAGAGTGGTTTTGCATGTGAAGTTGACATAACTGTAATGACTGAATGTGGCAGTGGTTCATTTACAGATAATATATTTTTTTTCAGTGCTCCAGAGTTGTCAACAAGTGACAGAGAAAGCACAGAAGAGGTAAGAAATGTTAAAATCTTTGCAGTCAGAGACACAGATGCTGGTGCGTAGTTTGATTTACAGTGGCTTTATTTCTGCATTAAACAACAAAGCAGAGTATATTTGATTTACCGTAATCCACAAGACAAATTCTATTTTTTGCTGAAATAACTTTTAACGGATTCATGTGCTCAAGGGCGACACCTGATGGCGGAAACCATGCAGCACATTCACAAACATCAGAACTTCATATTATGTATTGCATGCATGTACAGGAATAACAATTAAGCTGAATATAAACCGATTAGATGAATGAAGTAGAATCCAAAAATAAGAAATAATAGATTTTGGGCTGCCTGATAAACAATAAAAAAAATGGATTAGCATGAAATACTAAAACTGTAAATATAAATGAATGTCATTTAGCCTTTCACATAAGATCCATCATGAAGGTATTGTCTGTTGCATGATCATAAGACAATATATTACATTACAGTCATTACAGCAATTTTGGGGTTAAGTGTCTTGCTCAAGGACACATTGACATGCGACTAGCAGAACCAGAGCCAGAGATTGAACCGCCGACCCTCTGATTGAAAGACGGCCCTGCTATCCCCTTAGCCACAGTCGCCCGATATAGAATCACTTCACTACTTAAATTAAGCAGCTTTTGTGAACTCACAGGATATCTAATAAGATTGGTGCTTAATTATGTGCATGGATTAAGCTCTGGCTAGAATTGGTTTGCAACTATTTATTGTCAGCATTAATTTACATAAATAAATACAGGTAAATCTTATTATATACTGCCATTCAATTTGAAAGGCTCTCGATGGAACCCATCCAGCATTACTGTTTGTTCTTTGTTGCTTATTTCTCTAAATAGAGATTTGACTTTTAGATGTTGAATGACACATATGTTGACAAAGACAACATTTGTTGTTACAAAACATCTATTTGTTAATTAGGTACTGTAAATGCTGTACAAGTTTGAAGTATTAGTTGGTTACAACACCAATATACAATAAATACTTTGAGTACACTTTATTCTTTACTGCAGGTAAATGTTCTTCTGAGAGACAGCCTGGCTGCAGCTGACTGGTGTCTCAAGACACAATTTGATGGAGGGTTTAAAGTTCCCGCTGTCCTTTCCATGGATGAAAAGGAACAACAGGAAGCCCTCCAGGAGCTGCACAACTGTGAAGATGACCCGAGTGAAGAGTCTCCAGCAGAGCTTTTCACTTTTGTTTTTGACAAACAGAAGGACTATAACAAATTCTGCACAGACCTTATTGATGAAAACAATTTGAAAGTGTTTTCGAGGTTTGAGGAGAAATAGTTAGTCTACATGTGCTTTACAAGTATTGTAACTCACTAATCTGTCACTGTCAATGTATGTTCGTTTAAATGTCTGTATTTTGTTGTGTTATTATTGACAATACCTCAAATTGTTATTGTTTGTTCAATACATTTTTTTAAAAATAAACCATCGACCAAACAGCCGTGTCACCTTTCCCAAAACTTGTGACAACCCACACGTTATATGGATTGCTATCACTCTAAACAGTACGTTGCATATCCATCCATATTTATAATTTGCATTCCTTTAGTCTGTAGCGTGAAAGTGTTTATCGTTGCCATGGGTAACAGGTTTCAAGTGAAGTTAGCCCGCAATTAGCTTGTTGACAAAAACGAGTGGCCATACCATGATAATTCGGCCTTTTTTTAATAAACTAATTACAACTACCAACAGTCATGCCTTCAATGACCTTAATGTATTGTCACATAATGTCAAATAACGACAAATAAAGGCTAAACTACGGCGGAATCCGCTCCGAAACACTGGCAGCTGCCACAAGATGCTAGTGGTACCAGTCGCAAACAGTGAAAACTGTCGCGAAAAGTAGTGGCAGGTACCACACAACGGTGTTAACTGTCGCAACAACTTGTTGCATACTGTATATATATCTATATACTGCGTATATATATCCAAGTCAACATGTTATATGGATTGCTATCACTCTAAACAGTACATTGCATATCCATCCATATTTATAATTTGCATTCCTTTAGTCTGCAGCGTGAAAGTGTTTATCGTTGCCATGGGTAACAGGTTTCAAGTGAAGTTAGCCCGCAATTAGCTTGTTGACAAAAACGAGTGGCCATACCATGATAATTCGGACTTTTTTTTATAAACTAATTACAACTACCAACAGTCATGCCTTCAATGACCTTAATGTATTGTCATATAATGTCAAATAACGAAAAAATAAAGGCTAAACTACGGCGGAATCCGCTCCGAAATGCTGGCAGCTGCCACAAGATGCTAGTGGTACCAGTCGCAAACAGTGAAAACTGTCGCGAAAAGTAGTGGCAGGTACCACACAACGGTGTTAACTGTCGCAACAACTTGTTGCATACTGTATATATATCTATATACTGCGTATATATATCCAAGTCAACATGTTATATGGATTGCTATCACTCTAAACAGTACATTGCATATCCATCCATATTTATAATTTGCATTCCTTTAGTCTGCAGCGTGAAAGTGTTTATCGTTGCCATGGGTAACAGGTTTCAAGTGAAGTTAGCCCGCAATTAGCTTGTTGACAAAAACGAGTGGCCATACCATGATAATTCGGACTTTTTTTAATAAACTAATTACAACTACCAACAGTCATGCCTTCAATGACCTTAATGTATTGTCACATAATGTCAAATAACAACAAATAAAGGCTAAACTACGGCGGAATCCGCTCCGAAACACTGGCAGCTGCCACAAGATGCTAGTGGCAGCTGTCACATACAGTGGCAATCACTTCCTGTTGCAGGCCCAGCTGCCACGGACAACTTCCTGTTGCAGGCTCAGCTGCCACGGAAAGTCGTGGCAGCTGAGCTTGCAACCGGAAGTGCCTGTACTAGCTGCCGCTGCCACGATTTGAGCCAGCTCCTACTGAGGATTTGTCGGTTTATTTGACTTGACGTCAAACAGCGATCACATCAGATCACAGTGAAGAAAACGGACCAACCTGCAATGTGTCCAGGTGAGACCCAAAGGCTGACAAATAAAGATGGTGCACATATTTTCGAAATGCTGCATTTTATACCTTTGAGGCACCAAATGTATTCATCGAGATTAAGTGACAGTGATTTTAACTTCGATTTCTTTAACACGAGTTGTAGTCATTTTTTTGAGTGTGCATTGAAGGGACATGAGAAACACAGCTCTGTAGGGTGAGTGTTTGGCTCTGAAAAGAGCCTTTGAGGTTCTGGTTCCAGCAGTCAGAGAGAGGCAGTGGCGGATGGTGGAACATATTCTAGCGCTGTGCCACATCCAATCAATTTCAGCAAACATCCCAGAATGATTTAATGCAAAAAAAATTAAGTTATCAAACACGCATTATACTTTGCAGTTAAATATTTTACTTTGATTCAAAAATGAAAAAAAGCAGTAAAAATAACACTTTGACAAACACGTCAGTACATCTTATTAATGTCACCCTCACAAGCAATTCAGTTTAATATAATATGTATAGCATATAATAATATTCAGTATAATATAATATATATATATATATATATATATATATCATGTAATACTATTCTGTACAATATAATATATATCATATAATATTCACTGTAATATAAACACATGTAATGATTTATTTATAACTATATATCCCTCACTCCCGTAACTGTCCATGCTGGATCTGTCCCCGTTGTTTTAAGTTATTAGCATGACTGCATCCAGCTACAAACCTTTCTGGTGTAGCCTACAGCTACTAAGCTTCCATGTACTGCTTCCCTTTCCTGCTAGTCTGCTGTGTGATTGTGGAGTCAGGTTGATCTGATATCATCTTTCACCTGCAGTTTCTCCGCAAAAGTTCTCCTCTCAAACGGGTCTTGGAGGAGCAGTGCTCGCGATGGCCTGTAGAGACTACTGCTGACCAGAACGCGCAATTTGGGGCTCCACAGATTCTGGCCCCAAGCGGAATCTATAGAGGACGCCGATTGGCTAAATTGTATGTCACACATTTATATCTTTAATCAGCAATTGGCTCAACTGCTTCATGGACCCGCCTCCTGTGGGTGCATTTTCCAGCCCCCAGAGCTGCTGAGACATGCAGGAAATTAAAGCCTTCATCTTGCACAGATATCATATTTTAAACATATTACTGGGTGATTCCATACTTCAAAAACACAAATATTGACAATTTGTATAATTTATAATTTTTTTTATTATTTGTGGCTCAAGAGGGGGTGGCGCCCTCTATTGACTAGTCGCCACTGGCTCCAGGTTTACTTGGACTTTGCGGCCTTCTCTGTCTTCTTGGGCAGCAGAACAGCCTGGATGTTGGGCAGCACACCGCCCTCAGCGATGGTCACTCCGCCCAGCAGCTTGTTGAGCTCCTCGTCGTTGCGGACAGCCAGCTGCAGGTGACGGGGGATGATAAGAGTCTTCTTGTTGTCGCGAGCAGCGTTTCCAGCTAGCTCCAAGATCTCAGCGGTCAAGTACTCCAGCACAGCCGCCAGGTAGACGGGGGCGCCGGCACCGACACGTTGCGCATAGTTTCCTTTACGCAGCAGCCTGTGAACACGACCGACTGGGAACTGGAGCCCAGCACGAGAGGAGCGAGTCTTGGCCTTAGCTCTGACTTTTCCTCCGGTTTTCCCTCTGGCACTCATCGTTAGATGCTTTTAGAGAAATTAATGTTGACCCAACAACCGAAACCCTCTTTTATATGTCCTGACAATCAGACCAACCAGAAAAAAAGGCTTCCAGCAGAAGAACAGAGGGCGGACCACTCTACATTTTTCCCGGACAATTTTAAAGCATTTTCCGCCAATGAGCAGCGGAGACTCGGCGGTGGGTCGCTGCTCTGGGCGGGGCTGGGCTCCAGGAGGAGCCTCTCACCAATCAGGAGCCGGAGGTCTGAAGCTGCGTCACCATTTCACAGCCGGTTCCAATCGGTCAGTTTAAGAGCCACCTCACTCTCTGAAGAGCGCATTCTTCAACACTGTTAAATAATATATTATAATGTATAAAACATACATTTTTGAACACTGGTTTCGGCAGATACTTCACACATGCCATAACAATCCTGTGCGTGTGCATTTCTGTAGTTATTCATCTTTAACGGCAAAAAGCATGCCCAGACTGTCAAAACGCAATGGGCAATGAGGAAACATCCCTGACATGTCTTGAGTTCATTCAATTCAGTGAACAATACAATGACGGAGTTCCTTATTTCTGAAATGTTAACGTTCACGTGAGCCTGGCGTAGTGTATTTTTTGTTAGCAACAGTTTGAGTGGACAATAAAATTAAGTATTTTTAAGGTTATAAAATGGTTTATCACCAAGTCGTTTGTTAATCTCTCTCTTCTTTTTTGAAACGTTGAAACTTTTTTTTTCATGTTCATGAAACAGTTCACGACATAGATAGATTGCTAAAGTCTAAATAGACAAAGTTCTAGCAGATAAAGTGCTGTGTGATGAAGTGCTCATGTTGATGTCATTTAATGTCAGTATGTGCAGGGGAGACTAGCCTTTATCTCAAGTTCTCCGTTATTGCTAAATAGCTTAATTTATTAGACATATGGAGTGAATATATATATATATATATATATATATATATATATATATATATATATATATAATTATTTGTTAATGTCCAGTGATTTAAGGAGTAGGCATTAATTCACAATTTGCTGGTCATAACTCAATTCATAATATGTCGTCCAATTCACCAAAAGACACAATAGTTTCAATGACACACAGTCTGTAAATTGCAACCTGCAACTCTCCCTCACTTATTATGGACCTGCAGATTCACACATACATATTAATACATCCTTCATTGATAATGATGCCATGCAAAACATTTACCATTTAACTTTACATGGTAAAGACAATGCCTCTTTTTTCCTCGTCAATTACATTTTTTTTACAAACTTTTTTTTTGCTGTATTTTTTAAGTAACTTTAACATTACAATGTTAAATTATTTTTATTTCAGTTATTTTGAATCTTGTTTCTGCATGTATAGCTATTTCCTAGTGGCATCACTCGATTGCACTGTTGCCTTGTTTCTAGGCCGTTGCGTTTGACTTCAGATGCAGAAAAGCAGGTCGGAACTAAAGTCGCAGGTCGAAAAACCGTGACGGGCTGTTTTGACGGTGACACAAAACGTCATTGATTTGGAGCAGTAACACTATATCAACTAGCCGAGCTTGGTAAGTTTATGTGATGCAGAAATGACCTCGCTTGGTATGAAATAGTCAGTGTCTGAAACTCAAGTATGCTCGGTTTTGCAGCAGGAAGTATTGGTTTTCCAACATGACACGATATTGGGCTCCTGACAGCGAAGACAACCGCTCGCTTAAACGGTAATGAAGCTAAAGCTAGCCGGGGGTTGCAGCTCACAAGGCTCCTGCTTGTCCGCAGCGGAACTAAGCCAATGAGCATGACTGTTGTATTGCAGATCGGTTGCTGCATTGATTACAAATAAGGTATCGTTAGCTGAGTGTATCCTTACAAGGATGGACTTTAGTGGCTAGCCTTGTTATCTTAGCATTGGGTAGCGGTGAGTGAATCAACAGGGCCGCCGATTCAAACGAAACGCTTTGGGCCATTCAGCGGTCCTCGTATTTAACTCGACCGTCACCTCGCTGCAAATCGGCTGTGCTATCCTTGTGGTTTTCTTCTGCAGTCGTCGTTGACGACAAGTTCTTTAAATGGCTATCGTCTCAATTACATGTGATGATTAAAGATGACCACAAGGGAGAGCCAAAACCTTAACGTTACTTGTTGACTCCAGTTTAGTCCACTATTGAAATAACGGAATTTAAACAAACATCAATTTAAAAAAGTCCCTCAAAGCCTGTGGTTATCTAGTTGTAGTGTAGTGCAGTCTTTCTGGTGATCGCATTGCATAAAATGCAAGTCATAAAACAGAAAATAGCAACATGCACTCAAAACACGGTGACATATTTGTGATAAAATGGGACCTTGGTTCAACCTATTTAGTTACACTTACAGAAATCCAACACGAAAGAATATTAAGAATGTACGACAATATGTGGCATAACGACACATTATTATGGCATTTGTGAATATAAACACACACATATAGTAGCAGTATGGTATTGCCCTCTCCATCGGGGGCATTACACATGCATGTTTAAACTGTATTAGCTGCATTTAGTCAACAGATGCATCACTAAATGTAGTCTTGGCTGGTTTAAATTGATTCATACGTGTCTAGTCTAGATGTGGGGTTTGCTCAAAACTGAGTATTGATGGCATTGCAACAGGTTTTTGGAGTCGCACACTAAAAGTAAGGTGTGTTTTTTTTTTTGTTTGGTCAGCTGTCATGGAAGAGGGAGCGGCAACGGGCGTCGACCTCAGCAGGAAGTTTGTGTCGGAATCTGAGCTTGATGAGAAGAGGAAGAAGAGACAGGAGGAATGGGAGAAAGTCAGGAAACCCGACGACCCAGAGGGTAAGAAGAGCACATTCACTTGCACACGTTTTCAAAACGCACCATAACTGCTAAATAGATACAGCCGTGCATGCATCCACATTTTTGTTTGTTGTACTCCTCAGAGGCACCAGAGGAGAAGTATGACCCACGGTCCCTCTTTGAGCGGTTGCAGGAGCAGAAAGACAAGAAACAAGAGGAATATGACGAGCAATTTAAATTCAGTGAGTTTTGTCTCTCTCTTTCTTTGTTATATCTGTTATTACCACTTTTACCTTCTTTTGTCATCTAGTTCTGAAGTAAGGCTCGTACTGTGTATAGCCACGGGCTATGTCCTATGAAGACTTTACTTTGCATTGAAGGATGTGTTATAAAAGATGGTTCACAACATGCATTACTTTATACTATTTTCTCATCATTAAAGAGGCACTGCATCAATTTCTTACATCACGGTCCGTTTACTCATCATGGTTTACTGCCGCAAACACAGCAGTAAAAAGTCTAGAGGGAGCATTCTGGCTAAATTACCATGATGATGTCACCATGTACTACTCATACTTCAGCACTTTAACTTAAATATGATTATGAATGAAGGACTTTAACTTCTAATTTATTTGTTGATAGCATTACTGGTACTTTCATTTTACAGTGAGGAACTTTAAAGTGCCAGTAAGACTATATGCATCATAAATAATACAGATCCCTCTATATGGCACTCTATTTTGTTGAAAATATTAATTGGGGAAATAACTGTCACTCTTTCAATTTAAGCACTCATGGTGCAATTTTTTCACATGGTACAATAAGGCAAGGCAAGTTGTATAGCACATTTCAACAACAAGGTAATTCAAAGTGCTTCACATGAAACCATTAAAAGCATAAAGGCAAAAGTAAAGGAGATTTAAAACATACATTGAAACAATAATTGATGTCTCCCTGAGACATTACGCTGCACGCAAGCAACCATTTTTATAAGACATTTTTAGTATGTTTTAAAAGTGAAATCTACAGTAAATTTGTTATAAGTACACACACACATGAAGGCCCTTTCGATTTCTTCTCGCGAAGGTAATTGTGATGTGGATTTAAAATAAACGACTCTTATGGTTAGTTTTCTGAAAAATGCATTCACTGTACTGCCATGTGTTGAGAGCATGTTTGTTTCCATGGTGACAGGGAACATGGTGAGGGGATTGGACGAGGAGGAGAGCAGCTTCCTGGACGAGGTCTCCCGGCAACAGTGCCTGGTGGAGAAGCAACGCAGAGATGAGGAGAAACAGGAACTGTTGGAATACAGAATATCCTTTTAACATGCTTTGGTTTTTAAGAATAACATTTTAATTAGCCAGTATCGCTTTTGTGATTATTTTAATCTGTTATTCCCCATTTTAGTGAACGATGACAGACTTCTCAGGTTTAAAGTAAGCACCGAGGTGTAGTTGAAGTCGCAGCAGGTTGTGAGTCTGGTTTATTTGGTTTATGAAATAAGAATCGGAGGAGACCAGTATCAATATACTTCACTCAGTCTTAAGCACCATCTGCATTATTTTAAAACGAGTACAAATTAAAACTGAAAACTAAACTCTCACCTTAGAAATGACAAATATATAGGACCTTTTTTTCTGAGCTCATTTACAAAAGTTAAGGCTAGTAAGTCGTGAAATGCTCTCAGCAAACCCTTCAACGCTTTCTCTTCTAAATGACTACTAACTGACGAATCTCAATTACATCTAGTACATCATACATTATATCATTATGCTGATATAGTGTGTCACTTAACCTGGCTGTTTTTGTATAAAGAACAAATGAGAGGTTCTAACCATATTTCAAAATAAGAGTCATGGACTTTGTGCTGCTGCTTGTTGTGAGCAGACTAGCATGAAGTGCCTGGATAAGTAACATCATTACAGAGTTAGTGTCATGTGCTTTTTGAACAAAGCATCAATACATTGATGCTACCATGTTCAGGTTCCTGAGCTTTATTATGAATAATGTATTAATATTATAATAATACAATGAAGACCAAATTGAGGTAGCTCATAAACATGGGACATTTATCTGTTAAATACATTTGTCAGTGCTCTCAGATGGACAAACTATGTAATTGTTAATGATTTCATATTTAGTTTGGCATTTCCGTACTTCTATTTCTTGTTAATTGTAAGCTGATATATTTAAATATCTGCAAGCAGATAATACCGACAAATATATCGGCCTAGCTCTACTAGCTAGCTCTGTAGGTTGATGGCATTCTTAACGGTGCCTCCTGAGCTCTGATTGGCTGACAGTTTCTCCAACTGGAGAAAGCAGCTACGAGTGGGCACCAGCGCTGAACACATCTTCGAGGTTCAGGAATCAGCCTATTTTGTTTGCCTAATCTCATCTGGATCATTTCGCTGCATTACATAACCTCTAATTTTAGCCCGAGAACGAAGCAGCAGACTGTTGTACTTAGGACAGACCACCTAATACTGGTGCTGTGCCTTACGTCAAAGTGGCGATTCTACACTGTGACATTCTTGCACATTTGAATACAGGTCCAGAACGTTTTGCTTGTTGGTTGTTGCTCTCCGTAAACTCTCACGTTGTCTTGGCGGACAGACAGGTTTGTGACAGACAGGTTTGTCTGCAGATGAAGAAGAGAATGGGTTGTCGTGGAAACTGTATCATAGGCTGGTAACTACGGTGACCATTTAAAGCAGTTGCTGTGAACACAAAATACATGCACACGCATAGGCGCAGACCTTAGTTAATGCAGTGAACACTCATCACTGCTTGAATGTACCTCATGCAAATCGAATGCCTGATGTTCCCCATTCATCTGACCCCTTTGTCTTACTCCGTGTGTCTGTGTGTGTTTCTCACTCCGTTTTCATCCGGCTCTGCATCTCGACCCAATTTCATGTCTCCTGAGCTCTGTCCATCTCCCGGTGTACTATAGGCTTCATATCTGTGTCACCTCTCTCTCTCTCTCTCTCTCTCTCTGCTTCTGTGCATGAGTGCTTTTTTTTTTAGCCTCTCAGAACTGTGTCACTTTTTCCAGCACGCTGATGGAGAGATGTAACGGCTCCCCCTGAAGGGAGGAGAGAACCAACTTGTTGAGTGGACTGCTGCTGAATGGGGAAGTCAGTTTGTACTTGCCCCTGAGCTCTCCCTCTTTGTTCCCGCCACAAGGATCCATTATGGTGTATTCACTTAACTTCGTACTGTCACAGCGCTCTAGTGAAGCAAGCGGCCACCGAAACCCGCAGAGAGCCTGAAAAGAAGGTGGCACCTAAACCTTCGGGGGTGGAGCAAAAGACCAGCCATCTGTCTCAGGCCCATTTGTTGGCTGGAGCTGTCAAGAGACGCAGGTAGGCACACAGAAATACGTCCTTTAGAGCTGCACGAGCTGATTTTGTTTTGGAATGGGGTCAACAGAACAAGCTGTAAATACAGCACTGACCGTATAACGTTGATATGAAGTTTGTCAGTTGCCTATTTACACATCCAGAAGACACGGAGTAACATTATCATTCATTGTAAGTTGTTTGATGTGACGGATTTAACCCTCTGAACCCCACAAAGTGTCTCTACTTCTAGCCATGATTGTGCGGTTTCTATAGAGGTGCAGGACTCAGTGAGTAAAATGTGACGTGGAACGCCCGGAAACTGCATGGGGTTTAAAGGGCTAAGTCCAATATTCCTTTAGTTCTGTTTTAATGTTCACCAGCTCCTGATAGAAATATACTTATTTTTAGCTGCTAAAATCTCCACTATGTTCTCTGATCACAATGTATCCTCGTACAACGGTTACGTTCCTTCTGGTACCATTGCTGATGAAAGTGAATTGGGTGATAAATTGTGAACTCAAAGTTCACTTAAGTGTTCCTGAAGCTTTCAGACACATCCCAGGTCCACCTGCAGAAAGCTTGAGGAATCGCTTCGTACGTGATGCTTGAGTTTAATATTCTTCTCACAATACTGTAAATGTTTGAAGACTGAACCTTAGAGTTAGACCCTATTCACGTTGAACTCCGTCGTTAGGCCCATTGTTTGCATGAAAATCTTGATTTGAGCAGACTTAAATCTTGAATACGTCTTTGTTCTGTTACCCAGTTCCTCCCAGTCCTCAGACAGCAGTAAGAAACAGAAGGTGGAAATCTCAACGACGGCAACGACAGGAAATGGAGACAGACACACAGGTGGGTTGCAGCCTGAGGCTTCAAAGGTAGGATTGTCTGTCTGAAGTGGATAGAAATGGAGTTTTGCACCTCTTTGACAATTTCAGGAATTGGTCAATGATAGAACTACAGTGTCGGACCAGAAGCCAATGCGGAAATGTCTTAAACCTGCATCAGGCGGCGACTCCTCTGGTTGCAAAAAGAAGTCAGATTGTGTGGGAGTCTGAGAAAATGACCCTACTTCTCTCTAGGGATGTCCCTCCAAACCCAGTTCTAAACGAGAAGCGCTTCTGAATTAGTAAAAACCTGGAGTATCGATGAGGTCCGAAGTTAACGGTTTTGCTATCGGTACTTTAGAAGTGACAGCGTGAGATCTCCATGGAAAAAAGCAGCGTCTCAAACCTGCTCTCCCTGTCTCTGTGCCTGTCTTTGCACGAGTGGCTGAGTTGTGCTTTACTGTTACAGACACACACACACACACCAACTCCGTGAGACACATCAGGGCAGAGAAAACCAAAAGATGCTGATAATTCTCGTTGTCATAAATGCAATCCCTCACAAGAGAGCAGCAGTTTATTAAAACGTTTGGCGAACAAGCAGAATGTAACTCTGCAGAAATGCTCAGTTTTCTACCGTTTGGTGAGCAGCCGTCCAGGCTCGTCCTCTGCCGGTAACGTCAGTGATGCCAAACAGAGTTTGATAATACGAATAGGCTAATATATTAATGCTAATCGCTTAGCTTATTGTCTAGCTGCCAATGTATTTTAATGATGTGGGAACTTTTTGTGTTGCTGCTCAAGAATGAATATTTGTTTACATACAAGAATAATAAAGCAATGTTGATTATTTTCTAAAATATTTGTCTTTTTCTTTTTCTCACAAAATAATAAAAAAGAACCGATAAGAGTACTAGGATCTGTAAAATCCGAACCATACCCATCCATTAAGCAGGCACTTTTATCCAAAGCGACTTATAATTCAGATTCTATCACAACATAGGCCCGGAGCAATTTTGGGTTTAAGGACACATCGACATGCGACTGGTCGAGCCGGGGATCGAACCGCCGATCCTCTTTTCGGTGTTTCTTTGACAAATTTCCCCTTGGGGATGAATGAAGTACATTTCTATTCTATTCTCTGATTGAAGGATGGCCCTGCGCTCCACTTAGCCACAGTCGCCATCCCTAATTCTCACTTGATTTATTACCTCAGTAAACATTGTGAACATGAGTTTATGGTCTCAATCTCTAGTTTCGAGTCTTCGTCAATACAGCATGATGTTCATTTAGAGTAAAATATACCGTAAAGCAGGGTATGCTTAAGGGCTTCGCTGTGATGTCACAATGACTACGTCCACTTGTATACAGTCTATGTATCAAACCAGAAAAAAAATGCATAGATTGCATACATGGAGAGTGCGTTTTAACTACATATAGAGCAGACATGTCTTTTAGAATTGTGAAGGACGACTGTAGTCTGACTTTTCAAATGCTAAATGCTAGTTCACCAGCTAGCTACTAAGTGTCTCTGACGGCAGTTTGGTGCAGGCACTCGGTAGTTTAAGGTGGTGGGGTAATCAAAGCCGTCTGACTGAAAGCTGCAGCCTGCTTCTGCTGGAAATGAGTCTGATGAGAACGGTTAGTGACTGAAAATGGTAAAGTCGAGGGCGATGAATCTAAAACGGTAAATCTCTGACCTTTTTAAAAAGACTGACGGGGGAGTCTGCATGTGCAGGCTCTGAACCTGACAGTATGTTGTGCTGTTCAGAACAGGAGGATGGAGCAGGAGCAGCAGGCGGAGCTAAAGATCAACAAACCAACCCCGGCTCGACGGCGACGACCCCCTCGGCTCCCCCGAGCGCCGGTCAAGGCGTGTTACACCTGCCGTCGGCAGCCGTGTGTGTCGGCGTTTTACCAGGACTCTGGGCTTATTCCGGCAGCAGCGACTCTGACAGCAGCTCGGACAGCGAAGGTAGCGTGGACGCAATCATGTTGCCGTACCCCCGGCACAGCAGGGCCTACAGATAGACATACACCAGCATCCACACGCACACGCACACACACACACACACACACACACACACACACACACACACACACACACACACGTGAAGTAAGTCTGTATAGCTTCAGAATGGCTAGCAAATAGTCAGAAAAGGTCTCCTCACACAGGATATGCACACACAGAGACAGATTCAAGGGTCATACACACACTGATATGAAGGTCCCTGCAGGCCACACACGTTCTATCATGTTCGAGTCATACACTAGCAACATGCACACTGAGCAAAACGTATCAGTATTTATGAGTAGTATTCTTGCTATTCAGCCGAGAAATCTAATCTTAATAAATGGTAACATTGGGACCAATTTAAACTCTACTCTGAACTTAATCTTTGTATCTAATTCTTGTTTTTGCTATTGTGGCACTCAAACATGACACCTCCACCCTTCCTTCCCTCAATCACGTCTCACACAGTTTAAACCGAGCAACCAATCCCGCACTGACTACCCCGACGACATCCTGCCCCCCCCCCCCCCCCATTCACCCAACCCCACTCCCAACCCAAGCCGCAGCGACTGCAAGCTGTGCTGTTGGCCGAGGGAACAGTGATTGACAGCTGTGGAGCAAGGAAGAGACTGCTTTCGACTGTGTCAAACGACCGAACAGCTTTTTAGCTGTCGGCGGGCAAAGAAGAGAGCCGAGGCAGGACATGCTTCGCTCTCTGCTTGGGTGAAACGCAAAGTCCGAATGGTTTGGAAAGAAAATGTTTTCGTTTGTGTGATGTACTGTGTTTTCTCATCGGTAGTGTTTTAAAGTAGCATTGTGTGAAACTTTTTTTTAATATGACCAATTATGGATTGGAAATCGAATGCTGCATTAATTCAGCTTTTTTTTTGTCTAGTACTCTCAAGGGACCACTTCCTTAGGTCAGTGGTTCGCAACAGTTTTGGCTCGTGCTCATGTCTATATCTCACCACTCATCACAGGTATGGCGTGTGGGCATGAGTTCTGAATAATGAGCACCAAGGAGTGTCTCTTGCCTTTCAAGTTGTTTCATTGAATGGATGGAGGCCTGAAGAGGTAAAAGGATGCAGTATTTCACAAGAACAAAAGTGAAATCTTACAAAAAATATCGTTTTGCCAGATAAGAAAGATGAAAATTTAAAATGACTGCTTGGTGCTTTTGCTGTTATTGAGGAACACCTGGATGGCTCCGCCAGATCGTTGGTGTTTTAAAGATGTGGTTCGGAGCCAGACCTACAGTACACGGGTCACAAGATGAAAGCGGAAAATTGGACTAGATGAAAACAAATTTGTGTAATTTGATTCTGGGATGTTTATTCAGTCCTCATTGAGACTAGCAGGAGAGATTTGCATCTGAAGCTGATTGAGATAGAACACTGGGGTGGCAGTCAAGGTAAGAGGATATCAAAATATACTGAAGTCTGAGAGAGAGCCTTTGGTAAACAGTGATGATGAGACTGTGAGAGAATGTTATCTTGTGTTCATGGCCAGTAACACGCATTTCAGTTTGAGGACAGTTCACTGACCTGAAGAAAGCCGTGGGTTGCTGGTATCACTGCTGTATCTGTGAAAAGAGTTTCCATGACAACAAATAATATTACCAACTGTACACAAAGAAAATATGAGTTCAGGATTTGTGTTCAAACAAGCGTTTTAGATGAAATCCTGTCCCCAGCAACCACATGTTTAGCAGTCTGGCAAATTATTATAGTACGTTCAAGCTGTTTTGTGAAGCCTGAGCTCTAATCGACATACTGTCCCAAAAGGTTTCAAGATAAAAGTAAACTACATTCTTAATAGTGACATTATATATTCAGAGTAATAAATGGATGTCAAATAAGAGGATTGTGGGAGTTACCCTCCCTGACCTGGACACTGTGTATGCTGGCCGCCTCCAGAAGAAGGCCAGAAACATCTGCACAGACACCACTCACCCGGGTCACTCTCTGTTCCACTGCCATCAGGAAGAAGATACAGGACTAGCAAAACCCGGACTAACAGGCTGAGGAACAGCTTTTTCCCCAGAGCGGTTTCCTCCATCGCCCCCCACCCAGCTCACACCGGACACAGCGGTGAAACTGAAATAGGCAATAACACGACACTTTAACAAAGCACCTTTTTCACTTTAAAGCCATTGATGCCTGTGTTTTATCTTGTATATATTTATTTAATGTCTTGTTTTAAATCAGAAATGTCTTGTCTTAATGTTTTTATACATTTTTCATTTTACATGCAACAATTTCGTTGCATGTTTTTACAATGACAATAAACACCCATATCCTTAACATTATCATAGAAATTTAAAAAAAACTATTATTGTAATACGTGTTAGCTGTTGCGACATATTTGTTCTTTCAGTGAAGTATTTTTTCTGCACTATATTTAATATTTCATTTTGCACATATCGTATCTTTGTACAAATTGAATTCCTGTATAATATTGTATTTGTATAATTATATTTCAATCAGAGTGTGGTGGAGGCACAATAAGGTGTGGTAGCTCAGTCTTTAGGGACACGACATGACAATCTGAGGGTCAGTGGTTCAAGTAGTTGTGACCAAGTACACTGTCACTGTCTTAATACCCGTATGGGTTGAATACAGAAGCAGATTATTTTTCTGTGTGCCTTGATGTGTACAATTCAATGAGTATCAATAAAGGTTGATCAACATTAACATGAATAAAACTTTGGTTGCTTGATGGCTCTATCTCGAGCATCAAATGTGTTTGGCAACAGTTTGCACTGTTAGTAGGTGAGTTCAAATGGATACCGTCACTGGAACACAATTTAGTGGTTTTTCATTTGCATTAACTGCGAGCTTCATCTAACTTGTTTCATGTGTTCTATCACATTGAAGCCCAATTGTTCAAAATTAGGGCTCGTCCGGGATTTGAACCCGGGACCTCTCGCACCCTAAGCGAGAATCATACCCCTAGACCAACAAGCCACATTTTTATAAACGAAAGGAGGTTACAGATACTGTTTCCTACACTTTCCAGACCTGAACTTAAGTTCTGTTCTGGTGATGTGGCATCTTACAGACCCATATGTTATCTGGTCAAAGAGCGCCCTCTGCTGCTCAACATTTTATATCCCATTCAGCACTTGTCCTCTGAGCTCTTCTTTTTTTCTTCTTCTTTTTTTCTGCTCCAGCTGCAGTTTATTTCAAGATGGGCTGTTCTGAGTCAGAGGCAAACACTTCTGCTGTAATAATTGGGAAGTCACAGCACTAACCACACAGCATTTACCTTTCTTCTTGGTTGTTTCAGCTGTCAAATCAGGTTTATTTGTATGGATCAACTATCACAAGTCTTCTGTATTGGGCCACAGACACTGACATTGTCAGTGTCTGTGGATTACTGTCATTTACTTCTAGTAAATGAGTATAGCTTGAGCACACTGACAGGACATATTCCTGTCACTACAAATGTACTACATAAATGTACTACATAATCTATTGTATTATTTCTCATCCTTTATGTAGAATGTGAAACAGAATAAATTATATAAACCGTACCTCTTCAAGCCAGTGCATCTTGAATCTATTCAACAGGTGTGTATTTCTATCAATTTTAATGCAAAGACTTGCAGAAAGATTTCATAAAGGGCTCAATCTGCGAGGACGCCCTCAAGAACTCGAGTCTCTGACAGACAGCCCTAAAGCCCTTACAGACTTGAATTAACCTAAATTGTATATGTTTCATCAAGGTGGGTTGGAACGCATGTCAAAGGATTTGTCGGTTTATTTGACTTGACGTCAAACAGCGATCACATCAGATCACAGTGAAGAAAACGGACCAACCTGCAATGTGTCCAGGTGAGACCCAAAGGCTGACAAATAAAGGTGGTGCACATATTTTCGAAATGCTGCATTTTATACCTTTGAGGCACCAAATGTATTCATCGAGATTAAGTGACAGTGATTTTAACTTCGATTTCTTTAACACGAGTTGTAGTCATTTTTTTGAGTGTGCATTGAAGGGACATGAGAAACACAGCTCTGTAGGGTGAGTGTTTGGCTCTGAAAAGAGCCTTTGAGGTTCTGGTTCCAGCAGTCAGAGAGAGGCAGTGGCGGATGGTGGAACATATTCTAGCGCTGTGCCACATCCAATCAATTTCAGCAAACATCCCAGAATGATTTAATGCAAAAAAAATTAAGTTATCAAACACGCATTATACTTTGCAGTTAAATATTTTACTTTGATTCAAAAATGAAAAAAAGCAGTAAAAATAACACTTTGACAAACACGTCAGTACATCTTATTAATGTCACCCTCACAAGCAATTCAGTTTAATATAATATGTATAGCATATAATAATATTCAGTATAATATAATATATATATATATATATATCATGTAATACTATTCTGTACAATATAATATATATCATATAATATTCACTGTAATATAAACACATGTAATGATTTATTTATAACTATATATCCCTCACTCCCGTAACTGTCCATGCTGGATCTGTCCCCGTTGTTTTAAGTTATTAGCATGACTGCATCCAGCTACAAACCTTTCTGGTGTAGCCTACAGCTACTAAGCTTCCATGTACTGCTTCCCTTTCCTGCTAGTCTGCTGTGTGATTGTGGAGTCAGGTTGATCTGATATCATCTTTCACCTGCAGTTTCTCCGCAAAAGTTCTCCTCTCAAACGGGTCTTGGAGGAGCAGTGCTCGCGATGGCCTGTAGAGACTACTGCTGACCAGAACGCGCAATTTGGGGCTCCACAGATTCTGGCCCCAAGCGGAATCTATAGAGGACGCCGATTGGCTAAATTGTATGTCACACATTTATATCTTTAATCAGCAATTGGCTCAACTGCTTCATGGACCCGCCTCCTGTGGGTGCATTTTCCAGCCCCCAGAGCTGCTGAGACATGCAGGAAATTAAAGCCTTCATCTTGCACAGATATCATATTTTAAACATATTACTGGGTGATTCCATACTTCAAAAACACAAATATTGACAATTTGTATAATTTATAATTTTTTTTATTATTTGTGGCTCAAGAGGGGGTGGCGCCCTCTATTGACTAGTCGCCACTGGCTCCAGGTTTACTTGGACTTTGCGGCCTTCTCTGTCTTCTTGGGCAGCAGAACAGCCTGGATGTTGGGCAGCACACCGCCCTCAGCGATGGTCACTCCGCCCAGCAGCTTGTTGAGCTCCTCGTCGTTGCGGACAGCCAGCTGCAGGTGACGGGGGATGATACGAGTCTTCTTGTTGTCGCGAGCAGCGTTTCCAGCTAGCTCCAAGATCTCAGCGGTCAAGTACTCCAGCACAGCCGCCAGGTAGACGGGGGCGCCGGCACCGACACGTTGCGCATAGTTTCCTTTACGCAGCAGCCTGTGAACACGACCGACTGGGAACTGGAGCCCAGCACGAGAGGAGCGAGTCTTGGCCTTAGCTCTGACTTTTCCTCCGGTTTTCCCTCTGGCACTCATCGTTAGATGCTTTTAGAGAAATTAATGTTGACCCAACAACCGAAACCCTCTTTTATATGTCCTGACAATCAGACCAACCAGAAAAAAAGGCTTCCAGCAGAAGAACAGAGGGCGGACCACTCTACATTTTTCCCGGACAATTTTAAAGCATTTTCCGCCAATGAGCAGCGGAGACTCGGCGGTGGGTCGCTGCTCTGGGCGGGGCTGGGCTCCAGGAGGAGCCTCTCACCAATCAGGAGCCGGAGGTCTGAAGCTGCGTCACCATTTCACAGCCGGTTCCAATCGGTCAGTTTAAGAGCCACCTCACTCTCTGAAGAGCGCATTCTTCAACACTGTTAAATAATATATTATAATGTATAAAACATACATTTTTGAACACTGGTTTCGGCAGATACTTCACACATGCCATAACAATCCTGTGCGTGTGCATTTCTGTAGTTATTCATCTTTAACGGCAAAAAGCATGCCCAGACTGTCAAAACGCAATGGGCAATGAGGAAACATCCCTGACATGTCTTGAGTTCATTCAATTCAGTGAACAATACAATGACGGAGTTCCTTATTTCTGAAATGTTAACGTTCACGTGAGCCTGGCGTAGTGTATTTTTTGTTAGCAACAGTTTGAGTGGACAATAAAATTAAGTATTTTTAAGGTTATAAAATGGTTTATCACCAAGTCGTTTGTTAATCTCTCTCTTCTTTTTTGAAACGTTGAAACTTTTTTTTTCATGTTCATGAAACAGTTCACGACATAGATAGATTGCTAAAGTCTAAATAGACAAAGTTCTAGCAGATAAAGTGCTGTGTGATGAAGTGCTCATGTTGATGTCATTTAATGTCAGTATGTGCAGGGGAGACTAGCCTTTATCTCAAGTTCTCCGTTATTGCTAAATAGCTTAATTTATTAGACATATGGAGTGAAATATATATATATATATATATATATATATATATATATATATATATATATATAATTATTTGTTAATGTCCAGTGATTTAAGGAGTAGGCATTAATTCACAATTTGCTGGTCATAACTCAATTCATAATATGTCGTCCAATTCACCAAAAGACACAATAGTTTCAATGACACACAGTCTGTAAATTGCAACCTGCAACTCTCCCTCACTTATTATGGACCTGCAGATTCACACATACATATTAATACATCCTTCATTGATAATGATGCCATGCAAAACATTTACCATTTAACTTTACATGGTAAAGACAATGCCTCTTTTTTCCTCGTCAATTACATTTTTTTTACAAACTTTTTTTTTGCTGTATTTTTTAAGTAACTTTAACATTACAATGTTAAATTATTTTTATTTCAGTTATTTTGAATCTTGTTTCTGCATGTATAGCTATTTCCTAGTGGCATCACTCGATTGCACTGTTGCCTTGTTTCTAGGCCGTTGCGTTTGACTTCAGATGCAGAAAAGCAGGTCGGAACTAAAGTCGCAGGTCGAAAAACCGTGACGGGCTGTTTTGACGGTGACACAAAACGTCATTGATTTGGGAGAAAGGGCAAGCTCAAATCGTGGCAGCGGCAGCTAGTACAGGCACTTCCGGTTGCAAGCTCAGCTGCCACGACTTTCCGTGGCAGCTGAGCCTGCAACAGGAAGTGATTGCCACTGTATGTGACAGCTGCCACTAGCATCTTGTGGCAGCTGCCAGCATTTCGGAGCGGATTCCGCCGTAGTTTAGCCTTTATTTTTTCGTTATTTGACATTATATGACAATACATTAAGGTCATTGAAGGCATGACTGTTGGTAGTTGTAATTAGTTTATTAAAAAAAGTCCGAATTATCATGGTATGGCCACTCGTTTTTGTCAACAAGCTAATTGCGGGCTAACTTCACTTGAAACCTGTTACCCATGGCAACGATAAACACTTTCACGCTGCAGACTAAAGGAATGCAAATTATAAATATGGATGGATATGCAACGTACTGTTTAGAGTGATAGCAATCCATATAACCTATTGACTTGGATATATATATACAGTATGTGTATGTATGTATGTATGTATCTATATATTTTTATGTATGGATATATTAACACAATTTGTGTACAACTTTTTTTCTCTGTTTGTCCTGGCTGTCTCAACAGGACAGTAGTTTGGGGGAGGCAGTAAGAAGAACCTGATCACATGAAGCTTGATCTACATCATTCCAGCTATTGTAAACCACAGATGACCAATCACAGATATAGACCCCAAACATCTATATCCAGTTTAGATGACCTACAAATGACCCGCTACTGCCACTTCCTTTCCGTTGACCGCTGCCACAAACAGGTCTGTGGCAGGTATTTGTGGCCACTGTCACTGAATGGCCACTGTTTGTGGCAGCTGCCATCACTGCAGAGGAGATTCAGAAGATGTTTTGGCAACTGCCACTGTGGCATCTAGTGAAATACCAAGGTGCATAGTTTAAGGATGTTAGCAGTCGTCAATGTTGTTCTCCCTAAAAGTATAATTTCCATCATGTAATATGATTTTTGCATTCATTTGCAAGGTGTCATTGACTATTCTTGATGTTCTTTATCAATATTTTTAGCAAGGCATCCATTCAGTTATATTCTACAATGTTATTCAAAATTCGATGAAATGTATATGTTAGGACAAGAAGTTCAAAGTTAATGGAAAGAAGCCACCCCAACATATATGTTAAGTTTAAGTTCATTGTCATACACATTTACACATATACGAAATTTGTCCTCTGCATTTAACCCATCCCTAGCTTATTGGGAGCAGTGGGCAGCTGAGAAGCGCCCGGGGAGCATGTGGTGTCATGTAGTTGTCTGCACCCAGGGATAGTACATATTGAAGACCAGCGTCATTAATCCATTTGGCCACAAGAGGGAGTTTACCATTAAGTGAGCGCTTCTGTCAGGAGTAAACTAATGCAGCGAACATATTATGTTTTATCTATCACCACAGATGTTTTCCTCTCGTTTCTTTTTGAAAATATATTTTTCAGAATTTATAAATCCATTGTGCAATGAAATTCGTTAGCATAGCCGTCATTCAACCCAGTGTAGTCTGCTGGTGTAATTGCCATAATGACACTATCACTGCCTGATTATGTTGCCTAAATTTAGTGCATCTAAATCATGTGAATTCAAACTGTCATTTTCTGGTTGTTGAATATCTATATCGAATCAAATATCATTGTCTCACTGTCAAATTTAACTTATTCATACTCCAACCAAATCTAATATTCATTATGTTTGACTATTCATGGTTTGGTCGTACGTAAGTATTTTAATGTGATGCATGTGGTATAGCCTTCACAATTGATCTTTTTGTGTCAGATTAGCTATTTGATTATATCATATTAAGATTTCCAAATAAACAAGTATTTTCTAACTGACGAGGGTTGAGCTAAGTTTGTCACACACACACACACACACAGTTGGTGCTTTGTGCATTTATATTTATCGCCACAGATCATTACAAAAGAACAAAAGACCCAGTAATGCCTGCTGCCTCTTTATTACAACAATACCAGAACACAATGCAGATTTACCATCAACACGCGAAATACACCAGCTATATTATGTTGCCAAGCTGAGAAAATAAATATTTATTATAATATCATCTTTATTGGCCATGTATGCATACCAATACAAGGAATTTGACTCCGGTTTTTCGTTGCTATCCACATATACACAGAAATTCCAAATAAACAAGAAAAATATAAAAACTAAAAACAAGGACAAGACAGCAAAGATGGGCAGTGCTCTCAGCGATATACAACTGTTTGATAAGACGTTTGTCATTGGTGACTGCAATATAGCTTCTAATTGCTTATAAACCAAATTTTTATTTTTCTATCATGAAGTAGACTTGGGCCAATATAAAAATGACTTATTGTTGCTCCGCTATAGTTGCTGAGATGCATTAGCATGAATTTGTGACATGTAGGGTACAAACTACTTACTCTTTCCATGACCAATTTTGACCTAGCACCCATTCTCATAAAAATGGTATTCACTAATTATACATAACACTGAATCTACAACTACATATACATCTTATATTTCAGGACTTGGAAAGAAATCTGCAGAGTGAGCATTTTCTCTCCAACAGAATGTATCTGTGGAAACACAGAGGATTGGATGCAGCCCTGCGAAAATATCACAGTGAACATTTCACTTTATTCAGTGACATGAAGGTAGAGTGTGCTGTTTTTGTCTTATTTGTACACACAGCATTTTAGGCAGAGGAGGGGAAAAGGTAGGACTAGATTGATAGAGAAATGTTACCGTGACATTTTCTTGTTCTCCTCTTTCAGGATGGTATACAAAAAGTGTTTTATTTGTTTCTTATTTACTTGTTTTCCCAGACAGAACAGATTATCCAACGTCTGGAAAGACTACTGTCAGTGCCTGGAACTGTAGCTGAGAAGCAGCTATTCATCACAGAGGTCATTTTGCCAGAGGTGAGCTATTGAGGATGTGTACCAAATTAACAATTACCGGTAGTTTAAGAATTACGTTTACAGCAGAAAATTAGTGAGTTATTAATGGCATAGGCCTCCGAGAGATACAAGTGTCAATAGACATTTGAGAACACCATTTGGAGAATATAAACCAAAACTACAACTGGAAGAATAACTTAGTATCAATGTGCTAACTTAACTGGGTAACCTGGTACAGGTAAGTATCAATTTAAATGAAATATAAATGTATGTATGTAATGACTGACAATTAACATTTGGTAAAAACTGTCAAATTGATTTAACATACTTTATAATTATTATTATCGATACATTTTTGTAGGTTGTGATTCAGTGGTTGCAAAAGACCAGCAACATGTGCAGATACCAGGCAGAGTCTGTGCTGCTGGAGAACACATATAAAGAGAAAAGGTAGACCACATGACTTGTGTTTGAATTGTGGGTGAGCATGCATATGTGTAACATCACGAAATCCATTATGCTAATCCTGGCTAAGAGTGGTTTTGCATGTGTATAAAATTGTGTTTTATATTAAACTGGGCCACTGTATAAACATACCTATTTATTGTGCATTCAATACGAAGCTATTCAAATAATACACAGGTTCATATATTCATGATATTTTAAACATGTGCAAGGTACAGTGAGTAGGGAGGCCGTGCCATTGACATATATAAACACACCCTGTCAGCTGATACCAATGCCAATATCAACATCGTCTGTCAATTGCATGATACTCATGCACACACGCTACTCAAACAGACGTGTTTATTTTAAACATCAATGTGGAAACGAAAAATGAGTGATGGCCTATTAGTGCCACTGCCATGCATAAACATACCTGTTCTCATGCATACAAAACTGAACTATTAAATTAATGGACACATTCATGTTTAGAAAAAAGAAAAAAAAATCTTTTTTTAAAATTGTCTAATCAACCAAACATTTCGCGGAGCCCCTGCTGAAGACCTCTGGTCTAGATGGTAAAATAGAAGACTTGTAAAAGCTATAATTCCTTCCAGATTGTCTCTATGAATGACCTTAAAACAGAGCATTGTGTTTGTACATGCTCTTCACTCCTCGTCTGTATATCTTATTTTGCCAAGTGTGAAATCAACAGCAGGAGACAGAAGGACCACTCACGCTTGTTCTTTTATTCTGGACCACCTAATATAACAACTCCAGCACACTGAGAGAAAGTAGTTTCGACTTTTGGAGAACGTTTTTTCCCCATGTTTGGCCCGAGCTCTGACACGTGTTGATTTGATCAGATTGTGGGAACGTGTCTGTACTTGTAACATGCCCTGCAGTAGAAGCTCGTGGGTGAGGCAGGCTGGTAAAAGAGGGGACTGTGCCCTGAGGTTATACCAGAAAAAGGGCACTTGTGGTGATCAATGAGTGCATTCATGTCAATGTCACATTATGTTGGTGATGTTTGTAAAAATGTCTCCTGCACAGTTGTCTCTACGTTTTAGTTTATCACAAGTGTGCCTGAGAGTTTTGACAAACCAGTCTCTTCCCTTTTTTTTTAAGCAGGATTAGATAGGAATGTTTGGCAGAGCTGGTGGTGACTGGACTGCTGACATATCATTTACAAAAGTGCGGCGTTATCGTTTCCTATTCTGCTTTCCTTTCTGCGACGGCCTTATTTTGGCCTGCTTCCGCCTGGATAGCAATGACAACACTGTTGGACAACATCCTCCGATATCGTTGCAAACAGACGGCATCCGCAGTCCAAAAACAAGCTGAATTCTTTTCTGAAAAATTATAGCTGAAAATTGTCTCTTGTCATCTGCACACATTGAAAAAAAAAACTGTGATTGTTTTCCCTTCTGTCCTCCACAGCCAACATGTCAGGGAAATCAGATGGGAAAAAGAAGTGGGCGGCTGTCAGGGGTCACCTCGGCTCCTCGCAGGACTCAGATACCCAGCTGGAGGCCAACATGGAGAGTGCTGACCCAGAGCTGTGCATCAGACTGCTGCAAATCCCCACTGTGGTCAACTACTCGGGGCTGAAGCGTCGCCTGGAGGGCAGCGACCAGCCGTGGATGGTCCAGTTCCTGGAGCTGAGTGGGCTGGATCTCCTCCTGGAGGCCCTGGACCGGCTTTCGGGGCGGGGATGCTCTCGCATTGCCGACGCCCTTCTGCAGCTCACCTGTGTCAGCTGCGTCAGGGCAGTCATGAACTCCTCTGCAGGGATCCACTTCATTATAGAGAACGAGGGATACATTCGGAAGCTCTCCCAAGGTTGACCATACCCTTTATTTTGGGAAAAATCATCACATCTGCTGCACTCATCTTTCCATCTAGTGTTCATTTGATTATGTCTCAAAGTAGCCTACACATGGAAAATGGTGGCTTAGCTGCTTCAGAAAATATATACTGGGTCATTTGGTCAAGATGTTTAAAACAACCTGTTTATTCCAAAAAAAGCCATGTTTAAGGACCTGAATGTTTTTTTTTCTATATATTATGTAAAAGTTGGAATTAAATAGGTCATAACTCTACGTGACTCACTGTGCAGAGCTGAATTTTCCGACCTTGTACTCAGCGTTATGTACAGAAATGATTCAGTAAGGGTTGCTTCAGGACATTCCTAAAAATGTAGTATCACAGTAAGTCATGAATATTGGATTTCCCCACCTTCAGATACACACACACACACACACACACGCACACAAACACATGTTTATCTGCAGTACAACACAACATCATCACAGGGCAAAGTTCAAGAGGAGTTGTTAAATACAGCATTTGGCTTGAGTCCGCACACAAGGGGGGATGAGCAGAGATAGAGGGGGTTCTTTTTGCTTTAAGAGAAACTGATGGAAACTATGAGAGCCCGACCTGTACTGATGTGTGTGATCACGATGCTCCGCAGCTTTGGACACTTCCAACACCATGGTGAAGAAGCAGGTGTTTGAGCTACTCGCTGCCCTCAGCGTGTTCTCTGCAGACGGACATCGGCTGGCACTGGATGCCCTGGACCACTACAAGGCAAGAAGATGTAGAAGTCATAGTTTTAACTTTATTATCTTTATTTTCTCAAAAACGTTAAGCTGTTGTGGGATTGATGCTGCGCTCTAAATGATGAAGTTCATTCATGAAGTACCTTAACGATGCCCTCTAGTGGTGTGTTGCGTGCACAAGCATTATGATCCCGTGGATTCACACTGTTCCTCAATGATGTTGATGACTTACACTGACTTTTGATTTCCCCTTCAGGGAGTGAAGACGCAGCAGTATCGCTTCAGTGTGATCATGAATGAGCTGCAGGCCACAGATAACGTCCCTTACATGGTGACGCTCCTCAGTGTCGTCAACGTCCTCATCTTCGGGAGAGATGACCTCAGGCAGAGAGATAAGATGAGAAAGCAGTTTATCGGTAGGTTCTCCATTCAGCTGCTACTTAACAATTAATTGGGAGTCTAGAGTCCCATCATGAGTCCCAACAGTGTCTCCTCTCTGGGCTGAATGTGAATGCAGAGGGGAAAGCGGGCCATCAGCAGGAGCTCTGTTACAGATGTGTCTGTCTGTCACCGGCGCTGTCTAAGAATAGGTTTATTGGCCTCATTCTCACTCACAAAGCGCCTGAGAACCGAGCAAACCTCAAATGTATAAAGCGTTGTGTATTCATGCATTTTACACCAATAACAGTGACTATCAACGATTTCAGTTCAGAGAACATGTCATCACTCTTACACTGATTAAATCACACTGACCTAATGTGATTTTTAATGCTGTATTATGAGTGAAACGCCCTATCCAGCCATCCCTCCATCCATTTTTCTGTAGTGGGTTACTCTTTTTTTTATGTGGAGTCTCTCCCAGCATATACTGGACAAAAACAGAGTTAACCTTGGACTGAAAGCAGGAGTTTTTAAGAGGTGTAAGCACTGAGCTACATCTGCCTGAAGATCACCACCGTCAAGATAGTTTGACAAATGTGTCATAGATGCAGCAGCTATATAAAAAACATTAAACTGCCACCCACCACCTTCTTCTTCTTCTTCTTCTTTAAATTTGATTGGTGCATACCGCCACCTACTGTACCGGAGTGTGCAGTTTCAGGGTAACCTTTTCTTCACTGTTTCCACCTAAATCCTATGGTCTACTCCCCCACCCACCACCTTTAACCAATCAAGAAATTTCTATGGCCACGCCTCTTGTGTGGTTGCTCACCTGTGACTTTCTGCCAATTTGCCCAAAACTGACATATGCCTGTGTGCAGGGAGCAGGAGGATGAAGACTTGATTATTCAGTGTGAAGCTTTTGAAGAGGCAATGGCTGAAGATGAGGAGGAGCTGCTGCGGGTCTCTGGGGGCATTGACATGAGTGATCACTTGGAAGTTTTCACTACGCTCTTCAACAAGGTGTGAGAGCTCACTGTTTGGCTTCATCATCAACCTGTAAGAACTAAGATAGTCCAATGAATGGGAGACGGAATGTTTTGTTATAGTAAAGAAAAGTCGTCTCTCTGATTAGAACAGTTTTAAGTTGTTGTGGTGCTGGCACACATTATTAGACTTTGGTATGCAAACGTGACAAACCCACTTAATTTGTGCATATTTGTGTGCAGGTGAGCAGCTCTCCAGCCTCTCTCCAGCTGCTGTCCATCCTGCAGACGTTGTTGGCGCTGGAGCCGGGCCGCTCTGATATCTGGCTGGCTCTGGAGGCCATAACTAACAGAGCCACGCTGCTGGCCCAGGACTGTGAGTCAGCACTGAGGCAGCAATACTTTCACTTTCGGTCAAGTCTCCGGAGAAGCTAATGGGTAGCTAAAAGCCTGCTCTGTGATTCATGTGTGAAGGGGCGTGATTATCCAGGAAAAACGATCGTCGCAATGAAATGGAGGCAGCTGTTGACAGGATGGCTGAAATATTTTGTTTTAGTGAGAGGAGTGTGAAATGGGGTTGATGTTTGTTTGGATTTGTGCTTCAGCTCAGATGGAGTCCGGTGAGATTATCATGCAGCGGCTGATGTCCTCCAAAGTCAAGAGCTGTGGAGGTTGTCATGACAGGCAGCTTGTGAGAGTGGATATGGCCGTGCAGACCGATCTGCATCATCAGGATGAAGAGAAGTCTGACAAAAGCACCACATCCTCTCAGAAGTGTGCTTCCCCTCCACCACCTCCACCTCCTCCTCCTCCTCCTCCACCTCCTCCTCCACCCCCTGGTATGATGAGGCTCCAACCTTCTAACCAGTGCTCACCTCCGCCCCCTCCACCTCCACCCCCACCACCTCCGCTACCTGGAGGGTTTGGTGGACCACCACCACCTCCCCCCTTGCCCGGAATACCACCACCACCACCACTATTCGGCGGTCCAGGCATGCCACCCCCACCTCCGCCCCTATCGGGGATGGGTGGTGGACCACCGCCACCACCTCCCTTACCTGGCATGCCAGCTCCACCACCTCCTCTCCCAGGCATGATTGGGGCTCAGAGTAGCCAGGCTCTCGGGTACGCTGCACCGACAAAGGCAAGCCGATGCCCCACCCTGAGGATGAAAAAGCTCAACTGGCAGAAACTGCGCACTGTTACTGGTGAGTGGATTAATCATTCTTTAACTGCAATCTGTCATTTTTGAATAACTGCAGTCAACCCTGGCTCAATCTAATTTGAAGAGAATCATCAATATGCTAAATCACTTTTTTGCCTCCTATCTGTCAAGAAATGTGAGTGGAGACATTGGCAGAAGGCCTCTGTGTAGAGAATAGTTGATGGGGATGGAACATTAATATACCCAGAACCAGTCTTCCAAATTTGGGTGGGTGTTGCGGAGGATTAACCAGAGTTTTGAAAAAACTGTAAAAAATGAATTTCAGCCATGGCAGGATGTTGACACAAAATGGAGCCACATGAGCTCATGACGGGTTCCTCTCTTCCTGCACTCACACAGATGGTCAATCCATGTGGTCCTCGGTTCAGACGGAGCCTCCTCCTCGGGAGCCGGACTACGGCAGCATCGAGCAGCTGTTCAGTTTCCCGGTGACCGAGGACAAAGACAAGGGGGCAGCTGCTCCTGTCAAGAAGGCGCCTAAAGAGGTGTGCTTGGTCAACACTCGGCGCTGCTCCTCAGCGCTGTAGTACTCTGAACAAAGGCATCTGATTATCAAAGCTGAGTCATCAGTATGTCTCTTTTTATTCTATAGATAACATTCATTGATCCAAAGAAAAACTTGAATTTGAACATATTCCTGAAGCAGTTAAAATGGTAAGAAGTCGCAAATTATTTAGATTTATTTTTTTTCTTTTTATATGTTTTTTCCAAGTTTTTTTTCTCTTTCCAGCAAAAATGAGGACTTTGTGGCCATGATTCAGACTGGGGACCGTACGAGGTTGGATGTAGAGGCGCTGAAGCAGCTCATTAAGCTCCTACCAGAGAAGCATGAGGTTTGTAACTGTTCTCGAGAGATTTCTTTGCCGATGTATCTATCATTAAGGGCACACTTTGAAATGGCGAATGTCTGAGTCACTGTCTGGTGCTTTCATGTAGATTGAAAATTTGAAGTCCTTCCAAGGAGAGAAAGAAAAGTTGGCAAATGTTGACCGCTTCTACACCTCCCTTCTCACTGTGCCATGGTAATATTTTTATTTTTTTTAATCTAATTCTGTTTTTCACAGTATGTGCTTGCTGCGTATTTTATACGCTCACACTGGCCTTCTTATTTACTTTGCTTTCTGGCTTGTTTCTCCAGTTATCAGCTGAGAATTGACTGCATGTTGCTGTGCGAGGAGACTTCATCAGTGTTGGATATGATCAAACCTAAAGTCAAGCTGGTGGAGGAGGCCTGCCAGTGTAAGGAAGCCCTAGGCTTTCAGCTATATTCGTATGCATGCAGTTGTCATTCTTTCTCTACAATATATCTATCTATCTATATGTATATACATCTCAAATTAACGCCATGTAACAAATCTCTCAGCTCTCAGGGCGAGCACGCTCATGCCCATTTTCTGCAGGCTCATCCTTGACGTTGGGAATTTTCTCAACTATGTAAGAACCTCTTCTATCTCATGTATATTTTGCTGTACGCTGACATTTAGACAGAGCTTGCATTTTTAATCAGCGGTCTACTTCTAGGGAAGTCACACAGGCAACGCCGAGGGTTTCAAGATCAGCTCTCTGCTGAAGCTCACAGAGACCAAGGCCAACAAGAGCCGCATCACGCTGCTTCATCACATGCTGGAGGTAAACAAAGTGGCTCACAGCAGCCAAAACTTTATTTGTTTTCCCCCTCTCTCTGTTATGAACCTGTTTAATTACTTAACAACCCACTGCGTGACTTGTTTTGCAAAGGAAGCCGACGCGAACCACCCAGAGCTGTTGGCGCTGCCAGATGATCTCGAGATCTGTGAAAAAGCAGCAGGGTATAGAAGCCTTTCACTTCTACTTTTGCTCATGTTTTTCGTTTCTTTTTTTTTAATTGCTTCTCTGTGGAATTGTAACAATCTTACAAGAAATAGTTTTACACTTTGTCCTCAGAGTTAATGTGGACTCTGTTCAGTCGGAAGTCAGTGCCTTACTAAAACGACTGAATGAGGCGGCCAAGAAGGTCTCCGGCTCTGTCGAAGACGTGAAGGCGCAATATGAAAAAGTGCTTGAGGTAACGCGATAGTCTCTGCTTTGCCCACAAATGGAGCCAATGTGTGATTACTCAATTAATAATAATCCGAATCCCTCCACTTTCTCTGCTGCAGGAAAATCTGGTGGCATGTCAGGCTGTAGGTGAAAGGCTCACTGCAGTAGAGGAGAAGAAGAGTGAGCTGGCTGTTTACTTGTGTGAAGATGTCAATCAGCTGTCGCTTGAGGAACTCTTCGGAACCATCAGGACCTTCCGAGGATTTTTCATCAAAGCACTGAAGGTCGGGGAGGATACTTTGTTTACGTTGGTGTATAAAATACTACGACTGCACAATCGCAGGGAAAGTCGTATAATAACCGTCTTTATGTTGTCTAGTTTTAAACCTACAACTTCAGAACGTGTGTATTTTCAAATGAACATGGGTACTGTGGAAAAACAGGAAAATGTTGCTATAGCTCTTCCGAAGTGATACAAAAACAAATCGGCACGTACATTTTGTACTTGCCTGTGACATCTTTACTTTTATGATAATAGGAAAACAAAACTAGAAGAGAGCTGGCAGCCAAGGCTGAGAAGAGGAAGAGGCATCTGGCAGAGGAAGAGTCCAAGAGACAGAAGGGAGAGAACGGAAAAATAAGTAAGTTGTGAAAAGCCCTCCTTTTTGTTTACTGTGCCCTAGAAATTCTGAACAAAGATGTCATTTGAATGGCGTGTGTTTTAAAGCCCTCTTTTTACCTCTCTGTTACCATCTGGTAAGGACAAGAAACTGTGGCCTCCAGCCGCAGTTCCTCTACTCCTGAGCCACTTAACTGCAACACAGCTTTGCTGCTTTATCTATTTTATTTGTGCATAAACACCACTGCCACCTTAAGCTAGCGCCATCGCTTGGTTGCTTTGACAAGCTATATTTGCATAGAGAGCATTTTCCTTTTAATGCAGCTTGGCTCGCTGTAAAATATCAATCCGTTTCAAAGATAATAATGGTCTTACCATCAACACTACCTACTTCTCACCCTCAGGATCAAGTGTCAAGTCTGCAAACGAAGAAGCCAGAGACTTAGCAGCCGGTTCATCTCCCACCACACCGCAGACAGAGGGTCACCAGCAGGCCAGCACAGGAGAAACGAACGGCTTCATCAGCCCATCAGAAGACGCACCGCAGAGAGCAGTGCAGGACGGACCAGCTCTACCTCCCAAGTCACTCCCAGGAGTGCCAGCCACGACGACGATGCAGGCACCCCTGGAAAAACCTGCTTCGCTGCAGGAGGGACGACACCCAGAGAAGCCTCTAGTATCTTCACCAGAAACGACACAACCTGAGCCTCAGATTAAAGCGGACCGTCAGCCATGCCTCCCCACAAATGACTTTTCATTGGATTCAACTGAGACGAGCGTCCTCAGCTCATCTTCCCTCTCAGATTTCGACTGCCTAGCTGTGTTCGATGGCACTTCCAGCGTGGTATCTGAGGAGCCAGCGGACATTAGCGTTAATGTTCAGATCAAGGAAAGTCCTTCACCTAATACGGACAATGTGACACGGAGCAGTGAAGGCACTTTAATGGGAGATGGGAAAGGTGAAACTAGCACTAAAATAAGCCGTTTAGCAGAGACTGTTGAACAAGAGAAGCAGTCAAAACAAAACTGCTGTTTATTTCTTTATATATTACCCTGATTGTCTGTAACAGGGCAATATAAGAACATAATTTAATGGATTTTAACTTTTAATGTTAAAAATATTTTAATAAAAGTGAATTTAGTGTTCTGCTGTCTGTTTTTTAAGCAACCGACTCACGCAGATGGTGGTAATGTGGCAAACGCATTTGAAAAGCTTTATTATGCAGGCTGCATACAATACCAAGGGCTTTGACGTGGTGAATATAACATCAATCATCCCAGTGAGGCTATTTTCTAGTTTCTCTAACAGCCCTGGAGACAAGTTGCCCGAACACAGCTACGCACTTGTGCGTCTGGCTCTGACATCATCGGCTATGAAGTTACAGATATGGCAATGCCACTCTCGGAGACGGCTTAGTCTTCTTGAGACCGGCAGGCTCAAGCCACCGCAATCATGTCGCTCACCTGGTCTGCGAAAGACCACAAAAGCATCACTCAACCCTCCGCGACCGGACAGAAGCGATCGCGCAACGACATTGGGAACAAAGTGGCGGTGGTGCTCGGCGCGCAATGGGGAGACGAGGGCAAAGGGAAAGTTGTCGATTTGTTGGCGACTGACGCTGACGTTGTCTGCAGATGTCAGGTAGATGTTTTGGATTCGTGATTTCAGACGAGCATTCACAGGGCCGTGTCTTGCTAATATTGCTGAATGCCGGGTTTTTTTCTCCGACTTAATGATGAAATCTGGCACAAACTGTGCAGCCTGTTAAAACGCAACAGGTGCTCACAGTGAAAACACTTTTGTTTGAGCTTTTTTGTCCATTGCAGTTAACCGTGTCGCGAATGCACTGTGGTTTCATAACTGCACAGGGTTTAAGTGATGGAATGGGAGAATTGTGGCCGTTAAACAAATTTCAAATCATTTTACAGACTCCAAATATCTTTACTGATCATTTTAGGAACAGGCAAGTACAATCTGCTAACCTGACTATTCGCTTAATTCTTGCGTTCACCTCTAAACCTGACTCATTCAGCTGATCACACAGATGTTGAATTTGAGATGCATTGAATTAATAAAAAAACTCCACATAGGTCAGTTGCTATTCACTCACGCAGGACACATAACCCTCTGGTCAGATATCAGAGGTCACTCCAGCAACGGAGTCACACAGTGAAAACTGCCAACAGTTGCTGTTTTGTACTCTCTCCGCTGACAGGACTAGCACCCTGTGTTCTGGAGGCTTGAGAGCCCCACACACCGGGCTAGAGAGAGGTCACATTCTCAGGGAGGCTTGATATGTGAGAAGGCCAGGACTTAGCCAGGCCGGACAGAGTGGATCCACCAGCACCAGCCAAGTCTGTTCAAATAGGTGCTTGAGAAGCTCAGTGAATTATCACCTTCTCTCGAAACTATAATGAGACGTGTGCATGTGGCTGGATGTTTTTTTGGGTGGTCTTGGGTGTTACCGTCATACTGTATTTGATCATATCGTCATTAAAACAAGACAGTGTGAACTATCACATCACAATATGTGCCCTGCTTGGATTTACAGGGGGGCAACAATGCAGGACACACGGTGGTAGTGGACGGCAAGGAGTATGACTTCCACCTTCTCCCCAGTGGAATCATCAACTCCAAGAGCATCTCCCTCATCGGTAATGGCTTAAATATTCATCTGTGTTGAGACAGCATGGTTAAGAATATTACATATTCCTCTTCCTCTGCTCTTGTAGGCAATGGAGTGGTCATACATCTACCTGGCCTGTTTGAAGAAGGCGATAAAAATGAAAAGAAAGGTATTTGAAGAGAAAGAATGCCCTTTACACATAATGCACAAGTGTAAATTAGGATTTGTGTATACTCACATAGATGTCCTTTCTATTCTTTAACCAGGTCTGAAAGGCTGGGAGAAGAGACTCATTGTCTCAGACAGAGCTCACCTTGGTATGTACATTGTATGATATTGCTTAGAGTGGTTTACTTTATTTAAACAAGTACAGCCTGAATAAATCATCAATCAATCGATCCATTTTTAAGGTTTTGTTTGCTGTCTCTCCGCAGTGTTTGATTTCCACCAGGTAGTCGATGGTTTACAGGAGACTGAGAGGCAAGCACAAGAAGGAAAGAAGTAAGGATAGCGGAGGACAGACCTGCTAGTATTTTACACTACAGTCAGCACAAATCTACTTGTTTTACGTCCCTCTCTTTGGCTTGTGTTTCAGCATTGGAACAACCAAGAAAGGCATCGGACCCGCATACTCCAGCAAAGCAGCTCGCACCGGCCTGCGTGTATGCGACCTCCTGGGTGACTTTAAGGACTTCTCTATGAGGTAGGGACCGTATTAATATGCCAAACATCAAGACTAATGCTGCGCTGAACAGTTGCGGCATGATTCGCGATTTCCTTTTCTTTCAGATTCAAGAATCTTGTCCGCCAGTATCAGGCCATGTACCCAACCTTAACCGTTGACGTTGAGGACCAATTGAAAAAACTCAAGGTAAACCGACTGTTGCGAAAGTGATGAATTAGGGTCAATCCCAACATCAACTGATCATGTTTTTGTTTTCCTTGTTTTGTGCAGGAATACTGTGAGAGATTGCGACCGATGGTGAGAGACGGGGTCTATTACATGTACGAAGCTCTTCATGGATCTCCAAAGAAGATTTTGGTGGAAGGGGCCAATGCTGCTCTCCTTGACATTGACTTTGGTATTTTGATTTACAATATGAATGCATATGTGTTTTTTTTTTGTTGATCTGGGAGGCAGTCATAACCCAATACATTTTTTCTCGAAAGGCACATACCCTTTTGTGACATCATCAAACTGCACTGTGGGCGGGGCGTGCACCGGTCTTGGCATCCCTCCGCTGAATATCGGCGATGTTTTTGGAGTATCAAAGGCCTACACTACCAGAGTGGGAATCGGAGCCTTCCCCACAGAACAACTCAACGTAAGACCTTGACGTTATCGAAGGAAATCTGTGAGATTACTGGCACCTTGTCACACGCTGCTTGCTTTCACGGCCTTCGTATTTGTCTGAAGAAGAGACACATGACATGTAATGTAACTCACTGATATTGAGCTTGACACGTACAGTTTGAATGTGATCATGTGGGGCTGACACACAGGCAGCGGGGCTGGTGGAGGAGGAGGAGGAGGAGGAGGAGGAGGAGGAGGAGGAGGAGGGGGGGGGGTGAAGCTCTCTGGCTGAGAGCAGCTGTCAACTTTTGTGAGACACGGGTTCAAACGCTCTACCTCTTATGCAGGTCACATGTTCACAGGGATAAATTTAGGGCCAGAGTCCGGGTTCAGGATATTGTGTGAGCTGGGTTGTGTTACCTGTCACGGGAGCTGAAAATACATACTTAAAAAAAAAACTAAACTTAATCCCCCCCCCCCCCTCCCCCCCAGTCCATATGGTGTTTTATTGTACTCAGCTGTGTTTGTAACTCGTGTAGTGATTGCACATTTTTAGGTTTCTGTAGAATTATGGAATGCCTAACATCATTTCAGTTCATGAATAATAAAGTAACAAATAAGGCTGTTGTTCCCCTTGTTTACCGTAGGCAATAGGAGAGCTGCTGCAGACGAGGGGTCGTGAGGTGGGTGTAACCACTGGAAGGAAGCGGCGTTGCGGATGGTTGGATCTTGTCATCGTGAGATACGCTCATATGATTAATGGATTCACCGGGTGAGTGGCTGGAACAGTTGAAGCAAATCATCAGGTGTTTCGTGATCATTTCAATAATGAAGGAAGCCATCATTTTTTTCTGCACCGTCGTAAAATCACATTATACGAATGACTAACGGCACACGTTAAACAGTTCTCCGATGACATGTTACCCGTCCAACAGCATCGCTTTGACAAAACTTGACATTCTGGACGTGGTGGATGAAATTAAAGTCGGAGTCGCCTACAAAGTCAATGGAAAAAGAATTCCCCATTTCCCAGGTCATTTAACAGAAGAAACCATATGTAGAATAAATATCATAAACCCATTCTGCTTTCATTTAAAGATTGGTAATCATGTATTGCTTTCAATAACAGCCAACATGGACGTTTTGCACAAAGTGGAGGTTGAGTACGAGACCTTCCCCGGTTGGAAGACGGACACGTCTGCAGCCAGGAAGTGGAACGACCTCCCAGCCAAGGCACAAAACTACATCCACTTCATTGAGAACCACATTGGAGTTCCCAGTACGTTTGACACAAAATAACAAACTTACATATTTCAAGTTTTACTTTGCAGAGCACACAAACAAATAGAAAATAGAGCAACTTCCCATGAAGGCCTCCACATCAAAATATAGAAGAAATACAGAAACTGCATGATATCCTTTAGGTGGCACTGTTGCACTTATCAAAAATAGCAATATGGTTTGTTATGACTTCTCCAGTTTAGTCAACTTTTCTAATCTGTCTCTCTGTTTCTCCGTCTCTTTTAGTCAAGTGGGTTGGTGTTGGAAAGTCCAGGGAGTGCATGATCCAGATGTTCTAAAGGGAAACCTTTAGCTCCCCTTGACAGGAGCACAGAGGATGTGGCATCTTTGTATTATCTAAACAGATTTTCTCCTCATTGGTTAATAAACGAAACATGTTACCTGAGAAAGGGCAAGCTCAAATCGTGGCAGCGGCAGCTAGTACAGGCACTTCCGGTTGCAAGCTCAGCTGCCACGACTTTCCGTGGCAGCTGAGCCTGCAACAGGAAGTGATTGCCACTGTATGTGACAGCTGCCACTAGCATCTTGTGGCAGCTGCCAGCATTTCGGAGCGGATTCCGCCGTAGTTTAGCCTTTATTTTTTCGTTATTTGACATTATATGACAATACATTAAGGTCATTGAAGGCATGACTGTTGGTAGTTGTAATTAGTTTATTAAAAAAAGTCCGAATTATCATGGTATGGCCACTCGTTTTTGTCAACAAGCTAATTGCGGGCTAACTTCACTTGAAACCTGTTACCCATGGCAACGATAAACACTTTCACGCTGCAGACTAAAGGAATGCAAATTATAAATATGGATGGATATGCAACGTACTGTTTAGAGTGATAGCAATCCATATAACCTATTGACTTGGATATATATATACAGTATGTGTATGTATGTATGTATGTATGTATGTATGTATGTATCTATATATATGGATATATTAACACAATTTGTGTACAACTTTTTTTCTCTGTTTGTCCTGTCTGTCTCAACAGGACAGTAGTTTGGGGGAGGCAGTAAGAAGAACCTGATCACATGAAGCTTGATCTACATCATTCCAGCTATTGTAAACCACAGATGACCAATCACAGATATAGACCCCAAACATCTATATCCAGTTTAGATGACCTACAAATGACCCGCTACTGCCACTTCCTTTCCGTTGACCGCTGCCACAAACAGGTCTGTGGCAGGTATTTGTGGCCACTGTCACTGAATGGCCACTGTTTGTGGCAGCTGCCATCACTGCAGAGGAGATTCAGAAGATGTTTTGGCAACTGCCACTGTGGCATCTAGTGAAATACCAAGGTGCATAGTTTAAGGATGTTAGCAGTCGTCAATGTTGTTCTCCCTAAAAGTATAATTTCCATCATGTAATATGATTTTTGCATTCATTTGCAAGGTGTCATTGACTATTCTTGATGTTCTTTATCAATATTTTTAGCAAGGCATCCATTCAGTTATATTCTACAATGTTATTCAAAATTCGATGAAATGTATATGTTAGGACAAGAAGTTCAAAGTTAATGGAAAGAAGCCACCCCAACATATATGTTAAGTTTAAGTTCATTGTCATACACATTTACACATATACGAAATTTGTCCTCTGCATTTAACCCATCCCTAGCTTATTGGGAGCAGTGGGCAGCTGAGAAGCGCCCGGGGAGCATGTGGTGTCATGTAGTTGTCTGCACCCAGGGATAGTACATATTGAAGACTAGCGTCATTAATCCATTTGGCCACAAGAGGGAGTTTACCATTAAGTGAGCGCTTCTGTCAGGAGTAAACTAATGCAGCGAACATATTATGTTTTATCTATCACCACAGATGTTTTCCTCTCGTTTCTTTTTGAAAATATATTTTTCAGAATTTATAAATCCATTGTGCAATGAAATTCGTTAGCATAGCCGTCATTCAACCCAGTGTAGTCTGCTGGTGTAATTGCCATAATGACACTATCACTGCCTGATTATGTTGCCTAAATTTAGTGCATCTAAATCATGTGAATTCAAACTGTCATTTTCTGGTTGTTGAATATCTATATCGAATCAAATATCATTGTCTCACTGTCAAATTTAACTTATTCATACTCCAACCAAATCTAATATTCATTATGTTTGACTATTCATGGTTTGGTCGTACGTAAGTATTTTAATGTGATGCATGTGGTATAGCCTTCACAATTGATCTTTTTGTGTCAGATTAGCTATTTGATTATATCATATTAAGATTTCCAAATAAACAAGTATTTTCTAACTGACAAGGGTTGAGCTAAGTTTGTCACACACACACACACACACAGTTGGTGCTTTGTGCATTTATATTTATCGCCACAGATCATTACAAAAGAACAAAAGACCCAGTAATGCCTGCTGCCTCTTTATTACAACAATACCAGAACACAATGCAGATTTACCATCAACACGCGAAATACACCAGCTATATTATGTTGCCAAGCTGAGAAAATAAATATTTATTATAATATCATCTTTATTGGCCATGTATGCATACCAATACAAGGAATTTGACTCCGGTTTTTCGTTGCTATCCACATATACACAGAAATTCCAAATAAACAAGAAAAATATAAAAACTAAAAACAAGGACAAGACAGCAAAGATGGGCAGTGCTCTCAGCGATATACACCTGTTTGATAAGACGTTTGTCATTGGTGACTGCAATATAGCTTCTAATTGCTTATAAACCAAATTTTTATTTTTCTATCATGAAGTAGACTTGGGCCAATATAAAAATGACTTATTGTTGCTCCGCTATAGTTGCTGAGATGCATTAGCATGAATTTGTGACATGTAGGGTACAAACTACTTACTCTTTCCATGACCAATTTTGACCTAGCACCCATTCTCATAAAAATGGTATTCACTAATTATACATAACACTGAATCTACAACTACATATACATCTTATATTTCAGGACTTGGAAAGAAATCTGCAGAGTGAGCATTTTCTCTCCAACAGAATGTATCTGTGGAAACACAGAGGATTGGATGCAGCCCTGCGAAAATATCACAGTGAACATTTCACTTTATTCAGTGACATGAAGGTAGAGTGTGCTGTTTTTGTCTTATTTGTACACACAGCATTTTAGGCAGAGGAGGGGAAAAGGTAGGACTAGATTGATAGAGAAATGTTACCGTGACATTTTCTTGTTCTCCTCTTTCAGGATGGTATACAAAAAGTGTTTTATTTGTTTCTTATTTACTTGTTTTCCCAGACAGAACAGATTATCCAACGTCTGGAAAGACTACTGTCAGTGCCTGGAACTGTAGCTGAGAAGCAGCTATTCATCACAGAGGTCATTTTGCCAGAGGTGAGCTATTGAGGATGTGTACCAAATTAACAATTACCGGTAGTTTAAGAATTACGTTTACAGCAGAAAATTAGTGAGTTATTAATGGCATAGGCCTCCGAGAGATACAAGTGTCAATAGACATTTGAGAACACCATTTGGAGAATATAAACCAAAACTACAACTGGAAGAATAACTTAGTATCAATGTGCTAACTTAACTGGGTAACCTGGTACAGGTAAGTATCAATTTAAATGAAATATAAATGTATGTATGTAATGACTGACAATTAACATTTGGTAAAAACTGTCAAATTGATTTAACATACTTTATAATTATTATTATCGATACATTTTTGTAGGTTGTGATTCAGTGGTTGCAAAAGACCAGCAACATGTGCAGATACCAGGCAGAGTCTGTGCTGCTGGAGAACACATATAAAGAGAAAAGGTAGACCACATGACTTGTGTTTGAATTGTGGGTGAGCATGCATATGTGTAACATCACGAAATCCATTATGCTAATCCTGGCTAAGAGTGGTTTTGCATGTGTATAAAATTGTGTTTTATATTAAACTGGGCCACTGTATAAACATACCTATTTATTGTGCATTCAATACGAAGCTATTCAAATAATACACAGGTTCATATATTCATGATATTTTAAACATGTGCAAGGTACAGTGAGTAGGGAGGCCGTGCCATTGACATATATAAACACACCCTGTCAGCTGATACCAATGCCAATATCAACATCGTCTGTCAATTGCATGATACTCATGCACACACGCTACTCAAACAGACGTGTTTATTTTAAACATCAATGTGGAAACGAAAAATGAGTGATGGCCTATTAGTGCCACTGCCATGCATAAACATACCTGTTCTCATGCATACAAAACTGAACTATTAAATTAATGGACACATTCATGTTTAGAAAAAAGAAAAAAATATCTTTTTTTAAAATTGTCTAATCAACCAAACATTTCGCGGAGCCCCTGCTGAAGACCTCTGGTCTAGATGGTAAAATAGAAGACTTGTAAAAGCTATAATTCCTTCCAGATTGTCTCTATGAATGACCTTAAAACAGAGCATTGTGTTTGTACATGCTCTTCACTCCTCGTCTGTATATCTTATTTTGCCAAGTGTGAAATCAACAGCAGGAGACAGAAGGACCACTCACGCTTGTTCTTTTATTCTGGACCACCTAATATAACAACTCCAGCACACTGAGAGAAAGTAGTTTCGACTTTTGGAGAACGTTTTTTCCCCATGTTTGGCCCGAGCTCTGACACGTGTTGATTTGATCAGATTGTGGGAACGTGTCTGTACTTGTAACATGCCCTGCAGTAGAAGCTCGTGGGTGAGGCAGGCTGGTAAAAGAGGGGACTGTGCCCTGAGGTTATACCAGAAAAAGGACACTTGTGGTGATCAATGAGTGCATTCATGTCAATGTCACATTATGTTGGTGATGTTTGTAAAAATGTCTCCTGCACAGTTGTCTCTACGTTTTAGTTTATCACAAGTGTGCCTGAGAGTTTTGACAAACCAGTCTCTTCCCTTTTTTTTTAAGCAGGATTAGATAGGAATGTTTGGCAGAGCTGGTGGTGACTGGACTGCTGACATATCATTTACAAAAGTGCGGCGTTATCGTTTCCTATTCTGCTTTCCTTTCTGCGACGGCCTTATTTTGGCCTGCTTCCGCCTGGATAGCAATGACAACACTGTTGGACAACATCCTCCGATATCGTTGCAAACAGACGGCATCCGCAGTCCAAAAACAAGCTGAATTCTTTTCTGAAAAATTATAGCTGAAAATTGTCTCTTGTCATCTGCACACATTGAAAAAAAAAACTGTGATTGTTTTCCCTTCTGTCCTCCACAGCCAACATGTCAGGGAAATCAGATGGGAAAAAGAAGTGGGCGGCTGTCAGGGGTCACCTCGGCTCCTCGCAGGACTCAGATACCCAGCTGGAGGCCAACATGGAGAGTGCTGACCCAGAGCTGTGCATCAGACTGCTGCAAATCCCCACTGTGGTCAACTACTCGGGGCTGAAGCGTCGCCTGGAGGGCAGCGACCAGCCGTGGATGGTCCAGTTCCTGGAGCTGAGTGGGCTGGATCTCCTCCTGGAGGCCCTGGACCGGCTTTCGGGGCGGGGATGCTCTCGCATTGCCGACGCCCTTCTGCAGCTCACCTGTGTCAGCTGCGTCAGGGCAGTCATGAACTCCTCTGCAGGGATCCACTTCATTATAGAGAACGAGGGATACATTCGGAAGCTCTCCCAAGGTTGACCATACCCTTTATTTTGGGAAAAATCATCACATCTGCTGCACTCATCTTTCCATCTAGTGTTCATTTGATTATGTCTCAAAGTAGCCTACACATGGAAAATGGTGGCTTAGCTGCTTCAGAAAATATATACTGGGTCATTTGGTCAAGATGTTTAAAACAACCTGTTTATTCCAAAAAAAGCCATGTTTAAGGACCTGAATGTTTTTTTTTCTATATATTATGTAAAAGTTGGAATTAAATAGGTCATAACTCTACGTGACTCACTGTGCAGAGCTGAATTTTCCGACCTTGTACTCAGCGTTATGTACAGAAATGATTCAGTAAGGGTTGCTTCAGGACATTCCTAAAAATGTAGTATCACAGTAAGTCATGAATATTGGATTTCCCCACCTTCAGATACACACACACACACACACACACGCACACAAACACATGTTTATCTGCAGTACAACACAACATCATCACAGGGCAAAGTTCAAGAGGAGTTGTTAAATACAGCATTTGGCTTGAGTCCGCACACAAGGGGGGATGAGCAGAGATAGAGGGGGTTCTTTTTGCTTTAAGAGAAACTGATGGAAACTATGAGAGCCCGACCTGTACTGATGTGTGTGATCACGATGCTCCGCAGCTTTGGACACTTCCAACACCATGGTGAAGAAGCAGGTGTTTGAGCTACTCGCTGCCCTCAGCGTGTTCTCTGCAGACGGACATCGGCTGGCACTGGATGCCCTGGACCACTACAAGGCAAGAAGATGTAGAAGTCATAGTTTTAACTTTATTATCTTTATTTTCTCAAAAACGTTAAGCTGTTGTGGGATTGATGCTGCGCTCTAAATGATGAAGTTCATTCATGAAGTACCTTAACGATGCCCTCTAGTGGTGTGTTGCGTGCACAAGCATTATGATCCCGTGGATTCACACTGTTCCTCAATGATGTTGATGACTTACACTGACTTTTGATTTCCCCTTCAGGGAGTGAAGACGCAGCAGTATCGCTTCAGTGTGATCATGAATGAGCTGCAGGCCACAGATAACGTCCCTTACATGGTGACGCTCCTCAGTGTCGTCAACGTCCTCATCTTCGGGAGAGATGACCTCAGGCAGAGAGATAAGATGAGAAAGCAGTTTATCGGTAGGTTCTCCATTCAGCTGCTACTTAACAATTAATTGGGAGTCTAGAGTCCCATCATGAGTCCCAACAGTGTCTCCTCTCTGGGCTGAATGTGAATGCAGAGGGGAAAGCGGGCCATCAGCAGGAGCTCTGTTACAGATGTGTCTGTCTGTCACCGGCGCTGTCTAAGAATAGGTTTATTGGCCTCATTCTCACTCACAAAGCGCCTGAGAACCGAGCAAACCTCAAATGTATAAAGCGTTGTGTATTCATGCATTTTACACCAATAACAGTGACTATCAACGATTTCAGTTCAGAGAACATGTCATCACTCTTACACTGATTAAATCACACTGACCTAATGTGATTTTTAATGCTGTATTATGAGTGAAACGCCCTATCCAGCCATCCCTCCATCCATTTTTCTGTAGTGGGTTACTCTTTTTTTTATGTGGAGTCTCTCCCAGCATATACTGGACAAAAACAGAGTTAACCTTGGACTGAAAGCAGGAGTTTTTAAGAGGTGTAAGCACTGAGCTACATCTGCCTGAAGATCACCACCGTCAAGATAGTTTGACAAATGTGTCATAGATGCAGCAGCTATATAAAAAACATTAAACTGCCACCCACCACCTTCTTCTTCTTCTTCTTCTTTAAATTTGATTGGTGCATACCGCCACCTACTGTACCGGAGTGTGCAGTTTCAGGGTAACCTTTTCTTCACTGTTTCCACCTAAATCCTATGGTCTACTCCCCCACCCACCACCTTTAACCAATCAAGAAATTTCTATGGCCACGCCTCTTGTGTGGTTGCTCACCTGTGACTTTCTGCCAATTTGCCCAAAACTGACATATGCCTGTGTGCAGGGAGCAGGAGGATGAAGACTTGATTATTCAGTGTGAAGCTTTTGAAGAGGCAATGGCTGAAGATGAGGAGGAGCTGCTGCGGGTCTCTGGGGGCATTGACATGAGTGATCACTTGGAAGTTTTCACTACGCTCTTCAACAAGGTGTGAGAGCTCACTGTTTGGCTTCATCATCAACCTGTAAGAACTAAGATAGTCCAATGAATGGGAGACGGAATGTTTTGTTATAGTAAAGAAAAGTCGTCTCTCTGATTAGAACAGTTTTAAGTTGTTGTGGTGCTGGCACACATTATTAGACTTTGGTATGCAAACGTGACAAACCCACTTAATTTGTGCATATTTGTGTGCAGGTGAGCAGCTCTCCAGCCTCTCTCCAGCTGCTGTCCATCCTGCAGACGTTGTTGGCGCTGGAGCCGGGCCGCTCTGATATCTGGCTGGCTCTGGAGGCCATAACTAACAGAGCCACGCTGCTGGCCCAGGACTGTGAGTCAGCACTGAGGCAGCAATACTTTCACTTTCGGTCAAGTCTCCGGAGAAGCTAATGGGTAGCTAAAAGCCTGCTCTGTGATTCATGTGTGAAGGGGCGTGATTATCCAGGAAAAACGATCGTCGCAATGAAATGGAGGCAGCTGTTGACAGGATGGCTGAAATATTTTGTTTTAGTGAGAGGAGTGTGAAATGGGGTTGATGTTTGTTTGGATTTGTGCTTCAGCTCAGATGGAGTCCGGTGAGATTATCATGCAGCGGCTGATGTCCTCCAAAGTCAAGAGCTGTGGAGGTTGTCATGACAGGCAGCTTGTGAGAGTGGATATGGCCGTGCAGACCGATCTGCATCATCAGGATGAAGAGAAGTCTGACAAAAGCACCACATCCTCTCAGAAGTGTGCTTCCCCTCCACCACCTCCACCTCCTCCTCCTCCTCCTCCACCTCCTCCTCCACCCCCTGGTATGATGAGGCTCCAACCTTCTAACCAGTGCTCACCTCCGCCCCCTCCACCTCCACCCCCACCACCTCCGCTACCTGGAGGGTTTGGTGGACCACCACCACCTCCCCCCTTGCCCGGAATACCACCACCACCACCACTATTCGGCGGTCCAGGCATGCCACCCCCACCTCCGCCCCTATCGGGGATGGGTGGTGGACCACCGCCACCACCTCCCTTACCTGGCATGCCAGCTCCACCACCTCCTCTCCCAGGCATGATTGGGGCTCAGAGTAGCCAGGCTCTCGGGTACGCTGCACCGACAAAGGCAAGCCGATGCCCCACCCTGAGGATGAAAAAGCTCAACTGGCAGAAACTGCGCACTGTTACTGGTGAGTGGATTAATCATTCTTTAACTGCAATCTGTCATTTTTGAATAACTGCAGTCAACCCTGGCTCAATCTAATTTGAAGAGAATCATCAATATGCTAAATCACTTTTTTGCCTCCTATCTGTCAAGAAATGTGAGTGGAGACATTGGCAGAAGGCCTCTGTGTAGAGAATAGTTGATGGGGATGGAACATTAATATACCCAGAACCAGTCTTCCAAATTTGGGTGGGTGTTGCGGAGGATTAACCAGAGTTTTGAAAAAACTGTAAAAAATGAATTTCAGCCATGGCAGGATGTTGACACAAAATGGAGCCACATGAGCTCATGACGGGTTCCTCTCTTCCTGCACTCACACAGATGGTCAATCCATGTGGTCCTCGGTTCAGACGGAGCCTCCTCCTCGGGAGCCGGACTACGGCAGCATCGAGCAGCTGTTCAGTTTCCCGGTGACCGAGGACAAAGACAAGGGGGCAGCTGCTCCTGTCAAGAAGGCGCCTAAAGAGGTGTGCTTGGTCAACACTCGGCGCTGCTCCTCAGCGCTGTAGTACTCTGAACAAAGGCATCTGATTATCAAAGCTGAGTCATCAGTATGTCTCTTTTTATTCTATAGATAACATTCATTGATCCAAAGAAAAACTTGAATTTGAACATATTCCTGAAGCAGTTAAAATGGTAAGAAGTCGCAAATTATTTAGATTTATTTTTTTTCTTTTTATATGTTTTTTCCAAGTTTTTTTTCTCTTTCCAGCAAAAATGAGGACTTTGTGGCCATGATTCAGACTGGGGACCGTACGAGGTTGGATGTAGAGGCGCTGAAGCAGCTCATTAAGCTCCTACCAGAGAAGCATGAGGTTTGTAACTGTTCTCGAGAGATTTCTTTGCCGATGTATCTATCATTAAGGGCACACTTTGAAATGGCGAATGTCTGAGTCACTGTCTGGTGCTTTCATGTAGATTGAAAATTTGAAGTCCTTCCAAGGAGAGAAAGAAAAGTTGGCAAATGTTGACCGCTTCTACACCTCCCTTCTCACTGTGCCATGGTAATATTTTTATTTTTTTTAATCTAATTCTGTTTTTCACAGTATGTGCTTGCTGCGTATTTTATACGCTCACACTGGCCTTCTTATTTACTTTGCTTTCTGGCTTGTTTCTCCAGTTATCAGCTGAGAATTGACTGCATGTTGCTGTGCGAGGAGACTTCATCAGTGTTGGATATGATCAAACCTAAAGTCAAGCTGGTGGAGGAGGCCTGCCAGTGTAAGGAAGCCCTAGGCTTTCAGCTATATTCGTATGCATGCAGTTGTCATTCTTTCTCTACAATATATCTATCTATCTATATGTATATACATCTCAAATTAACGCCATGTAACAAATCTCTCAGCTCTCAGGGCGAGCACGCTCATGCCCATTTTCTGCAGGCTCATCCTTGACGTTGGGAATTTTCTCAACTATGTAAGAACCTCTTCTATCTCATGTATATTTTGCTGTACGCTGACATTTAGACAGAGCTTGCATTTTTAATCAGCGGTCTACTTCTAGGGAAGTCACACAGGCAACGCCGAGGGTTTCAAGATCAGCTCTCTGCTGAAGCTCACAGAGACCAAGGCCAACAAGAGCCGCATCACGCTGCTTCATCACATGCTGGAGGTAAACAAAGTGGCTCACAGCAGCCAAAACTTTATTTGTTTTCCCCCTCTCTCTGTTATGAACCTGTTTAATTACTTAACAACCCACTGCGTGACTTGTTTTGCAAAGGAAGCCGACGCGAACCACCCAGAGCTGTTGGCGCTGCCAGATGATCTCGAGATCTGTGAAAAAGCAGCAGGGTATAGAAGCCTTTCACTTCTACTTTTGCTCATGTTTTTCGTTTCTTTTTTTTTAATTGCTTCTCTGTGGAATTGTAACAATCTTACAAGAAATAGTTTTACACTTTGTCCTCAGAGTTAATGTGGACTCTGTTCAGTCGGAAGTCAGTGCCTTACTAAAACGACTGAATGAGGCGGCCAAGAAGGTCTCCGGCTCTGTCGAAGACGTGAAGGCGCAATATGAAAAAGTGCTTGAGGTAACGCGATAGTCTCTGCTTTGCCCACAAATGGAGCCAATGTGTGATTACTCAATTAATAATAATCCGAATCCCTCCACTTTCTCTGCTGCAGGAAAATCTGGTGGCATGTCAGGCTGTAGGTGAAAGGCTCACTGCAGTAGAGGAGAAGAAGAGTGAGCTGGCTGTTTACTTGTGTGAAGATGTCAATCAGCTGTCGCTTGAGGAACTCTTCGGAACCATCAGGACCTTCCGAGGATTTTTCATCAAAGCACTGAAGGTCGGGGAGGATACTTTGTTTACGTTGGTGTATAAAATACTACGACTGCACAATCGCAGGGAAAGTCGTATAATAACCGTCTTTATGTTGTCTAGTTTTAAACCTACAACTTCAGAACGTGTGTATTTTCAAATGAACATGGGTACTGTGGAAAAACAGGAAAATGTTGCTATAGCTCTTCCGAAGTGATACAAAAACAAATCGGCACGTACATTTTGTACTTGCCTGTGACATCTTTACTTTTATGATAATAGGAAAACAAAACTAGAAGAGAGCTGGCAGCCAAGGCTGAGAAGAGGAAGAGGCATCTGGCAGAGGAAGAGTCCAAGAGACAGAAGGGAGAGAACGGAAAAATAAGTAAGTTGTGAAAAGCCCTCCTTTTTGTTTACTGTGCCCTAGAAATTCTGAACAAAGATGTCATTTGAATGGCGTGTGTTTTAAAGCCCTCTTTTTACCTCTCTGTTACCATCTGGTAAGGACAAGAAACTGTGGCCTCCAGCCGCAGTTCCTCTACTCCTGAGCCACTTAACTGCAACACAGCTTTGCTGCTTTATCTATTTTATTTGTGCATAAACACCACTGCCACCTTAAGCTAGCGCCATCGCTTGGTTGCTTTGACAAGCTATATTTGCATAGAGAGCATTTTCCTTTTAATGCAGCTTGGCTCGCTGTAAAATATCAATCCGTTTCAAAGATAATAATGGTCTTACCATCAACACTACCTACTTCTCACCCTCAGGATCAAGTGTCAAGTCTGCAAACGAAGAAGCCAGAGACTTAGCAGCCGGTTCATCTCCCACCACACCGCAGACAGAGGGTCACCAGCAGGCCAGCACAGGAGAAACGAACGGCTTCATCAGCCCATCAGAAGACGCACCGCAGAGAGCAGTGCAGGACGGACCAGCTCTACCTCCCAAGTCACTCCCAGGAGTGCCAGCCACGACGACGATGCAGGCACCCCTGGAAAAACCTGCTTCGCTGCAGGAGGGACGACACCCAGAGAAGCCTCTAGTATCTTCACCAGAAACGACACAACCTGAGCCTCAGATTAAAGCGGACCGTCAGCCATGCCTCCCCACAAATGACTTTTCATTGGATTTAACTGAGACGAGCGTCCTCAGCTCATCTTCCCTCTCAGATTTCGACTGCCTAGCTGTGTTCGATGGCACTTCCAGCGTGGTATCTGAGGAGCCAGCGGACATTAGCGTTAATGTTCAGATCAAGGAAAGTCCTTCACCTAATACGGACAATGTGACACGGAGCAGTGAAGGCACTTTAATGGGAGATGGGAAAGGTGAAACTAGCACTAAAATAAGCCGTTTAGCAGAGACTGTTGAACAAGAGAAGCAGTCAAAACAAAACTGCTGTTTATTTCTTTATATATTACCCTGATTGTCTGTAACAGGGCAATATAAGAACATAATTTAATGGATTTTAACTTTTAATGTTAAAAATATTTTAATAAAAGTGAATTTAGTGTTCTGCTGTCTGTTTTTTAAGCAACCGACTCACGCAGATGGTGGTAATGTGGCAAACGCATTTGAAAAGCTTTATTATGCAGGCTGCATACAATACCAAGGGCTTTGACGTGGTGAATATAACATCAATCATCCCAGTGAGGCTATTTTCTAGTTTCTCTAACAGCCCTGGAGACAAGTTGCCCGAACACAGCTACGCACTTGTGCGTCTGGCTCTGACATCATCGGCTATGAAGTTACAGATATGGCAATGCCACTCTCGGAGACGGCTTAGTCTTCTTGAGACCGGCAGGCTCAAGCCACCGCAATCATGTCGCTCACCTGGTCTGCGAAAGACCACAAAAGCATCACTCAACCCTCCGCGACCGGACAGAAGCGATCGCGCAACGACATTGGGAACAAAGTGGCGGTGGTGCTCGGCGCGCAATGGGGAGACGAGGGCAAAGGGAAAGTTGTCGATTTGTTGGCGACTGACGCTGACGTTGTCTGCAGATGTCAGGTAGATGTTTTGGATTCGTGATTTCAGACGAGCATTCACAGGGCCGTGTCTTGCTAATATTGCTGAATGCCGGGTTTTTTTCTCCGACTTAATGATGAAATCTGGCACAAACTGTGCAGCCTGTTAAAACGCAACAGGTGCTCACAGTGAAAACACTTTTGTTTGAGCTTTTTTGTCCATTGCAGTTAACCGTGTCGCGAATGCACTGTGGTTTCATAACTGCACAGGGTTTAAGTGATGGAATGGGAGAATTGTGGCCGTTAAACAAATTTCAAATCATTTTACAGACTCCAAATATCTTTACTGATCATTTTAGGAACAGGCAAGTACAATCTGCTAACCTGACTATTCGCTTAATTCTTGCGTTCACCTCTAAACCTGACTCATTCAGCTGATCACACAGATGTTGAATTTGAGATGCATTGAATTAATAAAAAAACTCCACATAGGTCAGTTGCTATTCACTCACGCAGGACACATAACCCTCTGGTCAGATATCAGAGGTCACTCCAGCAACGGAGTCACACAGTGAAAACTGCCAACAGTTGCTGTTTTGTACTCTCTCCGCTGACAGGACTAGCACCCTGTGTTCTGGAGGCTTGAGAGCCCCACACACCGGGCTAGAGAGAGGTCACATTCTCAGGGAGGCTTGATATGTGAGAAGGCCAGGACTTAGCCAGGCCGGACAGAGTGGATCCACCAGCACCAGCCAAGTCTGTTCAAATAGGTGCTTGAGAAGCTCAGTGAATTATCACCTTCTCTCGAAACTATAATGAGACGTGTGCATGTGGCTGGATGTTTTTTTGGGTGGTCTTGGGTGTTACCGTCATACTGTATTTGATCATATCGTCATTAAAACAAGACAGTGTGAACTATCACATCACAATATGTGCCCTGCTTGGATTTACAGGGGGGCAACAATGCAGGACACACGGTGGTAGTGGACGGCAAGGAGTATGACTTCCACCTTCTCCCCAGTGGAATCATCAACTCCAAGAGCATCTCCCTCATCGGTAATGGCTTAAATATTCATCTGTGTTGAGACAGCATGGTTAAGAATATTACATATTCCTCTTCCTCTGCTCTTGTAGGCAATGGAGTGGTCATACATCTACCTGGCCTGTTTGAAGAAGGCGATAAAAATGAAAAGAAAGGTATTTGAAGAGAAAGAATGCCCTTTACACATAATGCACAAGTGTAAATTAGGATTTGTGTATACTCACATAGATGTCCTTTCTATTCTTTAACCAGGTCTGAAAGGCTGGGAGAAGAGACTCATTGTCTCAGACAGAGCTCACCTTGGTATGTACATTGTATGATATTGCTTAGAGTGGTTTACTTTATTTAAACAAGTACAGCCTGAATAAATCATCAATCAATCGATCCATTTTTAAGGTTTTGTTTGCTGTCTCTCCGCAGTGTTTGATTTCCACCAGGTAGTCGATGGTTTACAGGAGACTGAGAGGCAAGCACAAGAAGGAAAGAAGTAAGGATAGCGGAGGACAGACCTGCTAGTATTTTACACTACAGTCAGCACAAATCTACTTGTTTTACGTCCCTCTCTTTGGCTTGTGTTTCAGCATTGGAACAACCAAGAAAGGCATCGGACCCGCATACTCCAGCAAAGCAGCTCGCACCGGCCTGCGTGTATGCGACCTCCTGGGTGACTTTAAGGACTTCTCTATGAGGTAGGGACCGTATTAATATGCCAAACATCAAGACTAATGCTGCGCTGAACAGTTGCGGCATGATTCGCGATTTCCTTTTCTTTCAGATTCAAGAATCTTGTCCGCCAGTATCAGGCCATGTACCCAACCTTAACCGTTGACGTTGAGGACCAATTGAAAAAACTCAAGGTAAACCGACTGTTGCGAAAGTGATGACTTAGGGTCAATCCCAACATCAACTGATCATGTTTTTGTTTTCCTTGTTTTGTGCAGGAATACTGTGAGAGATTGCGACCGATGGTGAGAGACGGGGTCTATTACATGTACGAAGCTCTTCATGGATCTCCAAAGAAGATTTTGGTGGAAGGGGCCAATGCTGCTCTCCTTGACATTGACTTTGGTATTTTGATTTACAATATGAATGCATATGTGTTTTTTTTTTGTTGATCTGGGAGGCAGTCATAACCCAATACATTTTTTCTCGAAAGGCACATACCCTTTTGTGACATCATCAAACTGCACTGTGGGCGGGGCGTGCACCGGTCTTGGCATCCCTCCGCTGAATATCGGCGATGTTTTTGGAGTATCAAAGGCCTACACTACCAGAGTGGGAATCGGAGCCTTCCCCACAGAACAACTCAACGTAAGACCTTGACGTTATCGAAGGAAATCTGTGAGATTACTGGCACCTTGTCACACGCTGCTTGCTTTCACGGCCTTCGTATTTGTCTGAAGAAGAGACACATGACATGTAATGTAACTCACTGATATTGAGCTTGACACGTACAGTTTGAATGTGATCATGTGGGGCTGACACACAGGCAGCGGGGCTGGTGGAGGAGGAGGAGGAGGAGGAGGAGGAGGAGGGGGGGGGGTGAAGCTCTCTGGCTGAGAGCAGCTGTCAACTTTTGTGAGACACGGGTTCAAACGCTCTACCTCTTATGCAGGTCACATGTTCACAGGGATAAATTTAGGGCCAGAGTCCGGGTTCAGGATATTGTGTGAGCTGGGTTGTGTTACCTGTCACGGGAGCTGAAAATACATACTTAAAAAAAAAACTAAACTTAATCCCCCCCCCCCCCTCCCCCCCAGTCCATATGGTGTTTTATTGTACTCAGCTGTGTTTGTAACTCGTGTAGTGATTGCACATTTTTAGGTTTCTGTAGAATTATGGAATGCCTAACATCATTTCAGTTCATGAATAATAAAGTAACAAATAAGGCTGTTGTTCCCCTTGTTTACCGTAGGCAATAGGAGAGCTGCTGCAGACGAGGGGTCGTGAGGTGGGTGTAACCACTGGAAGGAAGCGGCGTTGCGGATGGTTGGATCTTGTCATCGTGAGATACGCTCATATGATTAATGGATTCACCGGGTGAGTGGCTGGAACAGTTGAAGCAAATCATCAGGTGTTTCGTGATCATTTCAATAATGAAGGAAGCCATCATTTTTTTCTGCACCGTCGTAAAATCACATTATACGAATGACTAACGGCACACGTTAAACAGTTCTCCGATGACATGTTACCCGTCCAACAGCATCGCTTTGACAAAACTTGACATTCTGGACGTGGTGGATGAAATTAAAGTCGGAGTCGCCTACAAAGTCAATGGAAAAAGAATTCCCCATTTCCCAGGTCATTTAACAGAAGAAACCATATGTAGAATAAATATCATAAACCCATTCTGCTTTCATTTAAAGATTGGTAATCATGTATTGCTTTCAATAACAGCCAACATGGACGTTTTGCACAAAGTGGAGGTTGAGTACGAGACCTTCCCCGGTTGGAAGACGGACACGTCTGCAGCCAGGAAGTGGAACGACCTCCCAGCCAAGGCACAAAACTACATCCACTTCATTGAGAACCACATTGGAGTTCCCAGTACGTTTGACACAAAATAACAAACTTACATATTTCAAGTTTTACTTTGCAGAGCACACAAACAAATAGAAAATAGAGCAACTTCCCATGAAGGCCTCCACATCAAAATATAGAAGAAATACAGAAACTGCATGATATCCTTTAGGTGGCACTGTTGCACTTATCAAAAATAGCAATATGGTTTGTTATTCAATTCAATTCAATTCAATTTATTTTTGTATAGCCCAAAATCACAAATTACAAATTTGCCTCAGAGGGCTTTACAATATGTACACGTTTGACATCTTCTTGTCCCGGGACCCTCACATCAGAACAGGAAAAACTCCCCAAAAACCCCTTTAACGGGGAGGAAAGAGGAAGAAACCTGTGGGAGAGCAATAGAGGAGGGATCCCTCTCCCAGGATGGACAGGCGTGCAATGATGTCATGTGTAGAACAGGATAGTGAATTACAACACATTCAATGTAATTACAGCACATTCAATGTATGACACAACCACGACAGGAGGCAAGACCTGGTCCAGGTAAACCCGGATACACAGGAACCTGTGAGGCGAGAAAGCACAGAGACTCTGGTGAAGAAGCAGGTCAATAATGTGCATTAATGGTATCGGTAGTATGAAATAGTAATGTGAGTAATAATAAAAGTGATATTAGCAGTTGGAGTCAGCAGGGCCATGGTAGGAGGAAGGACCAGGGTCCAGATGAAACCATGCTCCATGGAAACCTGTGAGGAGAGGAAGCACAAGGACTCCGGGGAAGAGACAAAATGAGTACCGTGCATTAATTGTATCGGTAATAGGATTAATAATCAGTACTGTGCATTAATGGTGTCGGTAATAGGATTAATAATGTTAATCATGAAGATCGTAGTAGATGTCAGCAGGGCCATGGCTGGTTGAAGAACCAGTGTCCAGATAAAACTGCGGTCATCCTGTGAGGCGAGAAAGCACAAATACTCCGGGGAAGAAGTAAAGTTAGTAATGAGCATTAATGGGACATCAATGCATACAGACGGAGGTGAAGAAGAGGAGGAGAGAGGTGCTCAGTGTAGGAAGTCCCCCTGTAGTTTTTGCCTATACCAGTTTGTCCATGGGCCGGTCCAAGGCAAGCCAGAGCCAGCCCTAACTATAAAGCGCTAACTATAAGCACTGTCAAAGAGGAAAGTCTTAAGCCTACTCTTAAATGTGGTGAGTGTGTCTGCCCCCCGGACAGAAACGGGAAGCTGGTTCCACAGAAGAGGAGCTTGATAACTGAAGGCTCTGGCTCCCGTCCTACTTTTTAAGACTCTAGGAACCACAAGTAACCCTGAATCACTGGATCGCAACTCTCTAGTAGGGCAGTATGGTACTATAAGCTCTTTAAGATATGATGGAGCCTGACCAGTTCGGGCTTTGTAGGTCAGTAAAAGGATTTTAAATTCTATTCTAGATTTTACAGGGAGCCAGTGCAGAGAAGCTAATACAGGAGTAATATGATCTCTCCTCTTAGTTCTTGTTAGTACACGAGCTGCAGCATTCTGGATCAGCTGGAGAGATTTAAGAGACTTATTAGAGCAGCCTGAAAATAAGGAATTGCAGTAATCTAATCTAGAGGTAACAAATGCATGAACTAATTTCTCTGCATCGCTTTGAGATAGGATGTGCCTGATTTTTGAAATATTACGTAGGTGAAAAAAGGCAGTCCTAGAAATAAGTTTTATCTGAGAGTTGAAAGACAAATCCTGATCAAAGGTAACTCCAAGATTCTTGACGGTGCTGCTGGATGCCAGCGCAATGCCATCTAGAGAAACTATATCATTAGAGAACTGATTTCGGAGGTGTTCTGGGCCTAGTAGAATAACTTCAGTTTTGTCTGAGTTTAACATCAGGAAGTTGCAGGTCATCCAGGTTTTTATGTCTTTAAGACACGCTTGCAGTTTAGCAAGCTGGTTGGTTTCGTCCGGTTTGATCGATATATATAATTGAGTATCATCTGCATAACAATGAAAGGTTATAGAGTGTTTTCTGATAATATTGCCTAAAGGAAGCATATATAAGGTGAACAAGATTGGTCCAAGCACAGAACCTTGTGGAACTCCATAACTGACGTTGGTCCTCATTGAGGCTTCATCATTTACATAAACAAACTGAGATCGATCCGATAAATAGGATCCAAACCAGTTCAGTGCGGTTCCTTTGATGCCAATATAATGTTCCAGTCTCTGCAACAGGATGTAGTGGTCTATAGTGTCGAACGCAGCACTAAGGTCTAACAGGACAAGAACAGAGACGAGTCCTTTGTCTGATGCGATTAGAAGGTCGTTAGTTATTTTTACCAGAGCTGTCTCTGTGCTATGATGCTTTCTAAATCCTGACTGAAAATCCTCAAATAAACTATTGTTACACAGAAAGTCACATAACTGATTTGCAACTGCTTTCTCAAGGATCTTAGAGAGGAAGGGAAGGTTCGAGATCGGTCTATAGTTGGCCAACACCTCTGGATCCAGAGTGGGCTTCTTAAGAAGAGGTTTAATCACAGCTACTTTGAAGGACTGTGGTACATGACCTGTTACTAAAGACAGGTTGATGATATCTAATAAAGTTGTGCTAATTAATGGTAGCACTTCTTTAAGCAGCCTAGTCGGTATAGGGTCTAAGAGACAGGTGGACGGTTTAGATGTAAAAATTGTTGAAGTCAGTTTGTCAAGGTCGATGGGAGTAAAGCCATCTAAACATATATCAGGGTTTACAGCTGTTTCTAAGGTTACTCTATTTGTGGAAAGATCGGTCGAGGGCAGGAGATTATTAATGTTGTCTCTAATAATCATAATCTTATCATTAAAGAAGTTCATGAAGTCATTGCTACTGAGGTCTATAGGGATACTCGGCACAACAGAGCTGTGACTCTCTGTCAGCCTGGCTACAGTGCTGAAGAGGAACCTGGGGTTGTTCTTATTTTTCTCTATTAACAATGAGTAATAAGCTGATCTGGCATTACGGAGGGCCTTCTTATATGTCTTAAGACTGTCTCGCCAGAGTAACCGAGATTGTTCCAAGTTAGTGGAACGCCATGTTCTTTCAAGTTTTCGCGATGTTTGCTTTAATTTGCGGGTTTCAGGGTTATACCATGGAGCGAATCTCCTTTGTTTTACCAACTTCTTTTTTAAAGGAGCAATAGAGTCTAGTGTCCTTCTCAGTGAGCTTGTAGCACTGTCGACAAGATGATCAATCTGGGTCGGACTAAAGTTAGCACAGGAGTCCTCTGTCACATCGAAGCATGGTATTGAGTTAAATACAGACGGAATCGCTTCTTTAAATTGAGCTACGGCACCATCAGATAAACATCTAGTGTAGTAACTCTTGCTTAACGGTGTAAACTCAGTTAGTAAGAATTCAAAAGTTATTAGATAATGATCCGACAGAAGAGGGTTCTGTGGATAGACTATTAAATCGTCTATGTTAATGCCATAAGTCAGAACCAGGTCGAGAGTATGGTTAAAACAGTGAGTGGGTTTCTGTACATTCTGACAGAAACCAATCGAATCTAATAATGAAATAAATGCAGTACTGAGGCAGTTGTTCTCGACATCCACATGAATATTAAAGTCACCTACAATAATTACTTTGTCTGTTTTAAGGACTAGACTTGATAAAAACTGAAAAAATTCCGATAGAAATTCAGAATACGGACCCGGGGCCCGGTACACTATCACAAATATAACTGGCTGTATTGTTTTCCAGGTTGGGTGTGAAAGACTAAGAACCAAGCTTTCAAATGAGTTATAGTCTAGTTTAGGTTTAGGGTGTAATAATAGGCTGGAGTCAAAGATGGCTGCTACTCCACCTCCTCGGCCAGTGCCTCGAGGAATGTGAGTATTGATATGACTTGGAGGAGTTGATTCATTTAGGCTGACAGAAGTCAACTGTTATGACTTCTCCAGTTTAGTCAACTTTTCTAATCTGTCTCTCTGTTTCTCCGTCTCTTTTAGTCAAGTGGGTTGGTGTTGGAAAGTCCAGGGAGTGCATGATCCAGATGTTCTAAAGGGAAACCTTTAGCTCCCCTTGACAGGAGCACAGAGGATGTGGCATCTTTGCATTATCTAAACAGATTTTCTCCTCATTGGTTAATAAACGAAACATGTTACCTGAGAAAGGGCAAGCTCAAATCGTGGCAGCGGCAGCTAGTACAGGCACTTCCGGTTGCAAGCTCAGCTGCCACGACTTTCCGTGGCAGCTGAGCCTGCAACAGGAAGTGATTGCCACTGTATGTGACAGCTGCCACTAGCATCTTGTGGCAGCTGCCAGCATTTCGGAGCGGATTCCGCCGTAGTTTAGCCTTTATTTTTTCGTTATTTGACATTATATGACAATACATTAAGGTCATTGAAGGCATGACTGTTGGTAGTTGTAATTAGTTTATTAAAAAAAGTCCGAATTATCATGGTATGGCCACTCGTTTTTGTCAACAAGCTAATTGCGGGCTAACTTCACTTGAAACCTGTTACCCATGGCAACGATAAACACTTTCACGCTGCAGACTAAAGGAATGCAAATTATAAATATGGATGGATATGCAACGTACTGTTTAGAGTGATAGCAATCCATATAACCTATTGACTTGGATATATATATACAGTATGTGTATGTATGTATGTATGTATGTATGTATGTATCTATATATATGGATATATTAACACAATTTGTGTACAACTTTTTTTCTCTGTTTGTCCTGTCTGTCTCAACAGGACAGTAGTTTGGGGGAGGCAGTAAGAAGAACCTGATCACATGAAGCTTGATCTACATCATTCCAGCTATTGTAAACCACAGATGACCAATCACAGATATAGACCCCAAACATCTATATCCAGTTTAGATGACCTACAAATGACCCGCTACTGCCACTTCCTTTCCGTTGACCGCTGCCACAAACAGGTCTGTGGCAGGTATTTGTGGCCACTGTCACTGAATGGCCACTGTTTGTGGCAGCTGCCATCACTGCAGAGGAGATTCAGAAGATGTTTTGGCAACTGCCACTGTGGCATCTAGTGAAATACCAAGGTGCATAGTTTAAGGATGTTAGCAGTCGTCAATGTTGTTCTCCCTAAAAGTATAATTTCCATCATGTAATATGATTTTTGCATTCATTTGCAAGGTGTCATTGACTATTCTTGATGTTCTTTATCAATATTTTTAGCAAGGCATCCATTCAGTTATATTCTACAATGTTATTCAAAATTCGATGAAATGTATATGTTAGGACAAGAAGTTCAAAGTTAATGGAAAGAAGCCACCCCAACATATATGTTAAGTTTAAGTTCATTGTCATACACATTTACACATATACGAAATTTGTCCTCTGCATTTAACCCATCCCTAGCTTATTGGGAGCAGTGGGCAGCTGAGAAGCGCCCGGGGAGCATGTGGTGTCATGTAGTTGTCTGCACCCAGGGATAGTACATATTGAAGACCAGCGTCATTAATCCATTTGGCCACAAGAGGGAGTTTACCATTAAGTGAGCGCTTCTGTCAGGAGTAAACTAATGCAGCGAACATATTATGTTTTATCTATCACCACAGATGTTTTCCTCTCGTTTCTTTTTGAAAATATATTTTTCAGAATTTATAAATCCATTGTGCAATGAAATTCGTTAGCATAGCCGTCATTCAACCCAGTGTAGTCTGCTGGTGTAATTGCCATAATGACACTATCACTGCCTGATTATGTTGCCTAAATTTAGTGCATCTAAATCATGTGAATTCAAACTGTCATTTTCTGGTTGTTGAATATCTATATCGAATCAAATATCATTGTCTCACTGTCAAATTTAACTTATTCATACTCCAACCAAATCTAATATTCATTATGTTTGACTATTCATGGTTTGGTCGTACGTAAGTATTTTAATGTGATGCATGTGGTATAGCCTTCACAATTGATCTTTTTGTGTCAGATTAGCTATTTGATTATATCATATTAAGATTTCCAAATAAACAAGTATTTTCTAACTGACAAGGGTTGAGCTAAGTTTGTCACACACACACACACACACACACAGTTGGTGCTTTGTGCATTTATATTTATCGCCACAGATCATTACAAAAGAACAAAAGACCCAGTAATGCCTGCTGCCTCTTTATTACAACAATACCAGAACACAATGCAGATTTACCATCAACACGCGAAATACACCAGCTATATTATGTTGCCAAGCTGAGAAAATAAATATTTATTATAATATCATCTTTATTGGCCATGTATGCATACCAATACAAGGAATTTGACTCCGGTTTTTCGTTGCTATCCACATATACACAGAAATTCCAAATAAACAAGAAAAATATAAAAACTAAAAACAAGGACAAGACAGCAAAGATGGGCAGTGCTCTCAGCGATATACAACTGTTTGATAAGACGTTTGTCATTGGTGACTGCAATATAGCTTCTAATTGCTTATAAACCAAATTTTTATTTTTCTATCATGAAGTAGACTTGGGCCAATATAAAAATGACTTATTGTTGCTCCGCTATAGTTGCTGAGATGCATTAGCATGAATTTGTGACATGTAGGGTACAAACTACTTACTCTTTCCATGACCAATTTTGACCTAGCACCCATTCTCATAAAAATGGTATTCACTAATTATACATAACACTGAATCTACAACTACATATACATCTTATATTTCAGGACTTGGAAAGAAATCTGCAGAGTGAGCATTTTCTCTCCAACAGAATGTATCTGTGGAAACACAGAGGATTGGATGCAGCCCTGCGAAAATATCACAGTGAACATTTCACTTTATTCAGTGACATGAAGGTAGAGTGTGCTGTTTTTGTCTTATTTGTACACACAGCATTTTAGGCAGAGGAGGGGAAAAGGTAGGACTAGATTGATAGAGAAATGTTACCGTGACATTTTCTTGTTCTCCTCTTTCAGGATGGTATACAAAAAGTGTTTTATTTGTTTCTTATTTACTTGTTTTCCCAGACAGAACAGATTATCCAACGTCTGGAAAGACTACTGTCAGTGCCTGGAACTGTAGCTGAGAAGCAGCTATTCATCACAGAGGTCATTTTGCCAGAGGTGAGCTATTGAGGATGTGTACCAAATTAACAATTACCGGTAGTTTAAGAATTACGTTTACAGCAGAAAATTAGTGAGTTATTAATGGCATAGGCCTCCGAGAGATACAAGTGTCAATAGACATTTGAGAACACCATTTGGAGAATATAAACCAAAACTACAACTGGAAGAATAACTTAGTATCAATGTGCTAACTTAACTGGGTAACCTGGTACAGGTAAGTATCAATTTAAATGAAATATAAATGTATGTATGTAATGACTGACAATTAACATTTGGTAAAAACTGTCAAATTGATTTAACATACTTTATAATTATTATTATCGATACATTTTTGTAGGTTGTGATTCAGTGGTTGCAAAAGACCAGCAACATGTGCAGATACCAGGCAGAGTCTGTGCTGCTGGAGAACACATATAAAGAGAAAAGGTAGACCACATGACTTGTGTTTGAATTGTGGGTGAGCATGCATATGTGTAACATCACGAAATCCATTATGCTAATCCTGGCTAAGAGTGGTTTTGCATGTGAAGTTGACATAACTGTAATGACTGAATGTGGCAGTGGTTCATTTACAGATAATATATTTTTTTTCAGTGCTCCAGAGTTGTCAACAAGTGACAGAGAAAGCACAGAAGAGGTAAGAAATGTTAAAATCTTTGCAGTCAGAGACACAGATGCTGGTGCGTAGTTTGATTTACAGTGGCTTTATTTCTGCATTAAACAACAAAGCAGAGTATATTTGATTTACCGTAATCCACAAGACAAATTCTATTTTTTGCTGAAATAACTTTTAACGGATTCATGTGCTCAAGGGCGACACCTGATGGCGGAAACCATGCAGCACATTCACAAACATCAGAACTTCATATTATGTATTGCATGCATGTACAGGAATAACAATTAAGCTGAATATAAACCGATTAGATGAATGAAGTAGAATCCAAAAATAAGAAATAATAGATTTTGGGCTGCCTGATAAACAATAAAAAAATGGATTAGCATGAAATACTAAAACTGTAAATATAAATGAATGTCATTTAGCCTTTCACATAAGATCCATCATGAAGGTATTGTCTGTTGCATGATCATAAGACAATATATTACATTACAGTCATTACAGCAATTTTGGGGTTAAGTGTCTTGCTCAAGGACACATTGACATGCGACTAGCAGAACCAGAGCCAGAGATTGAACCGCCGACCCTCTGATTGAAAGACGGCCCTGCTATCCCCTTAGCCACAGTCGCCCGATATAGAATCACTTCACTACTTAAATTAAGCAGCTTTTGTGAACTCACAGGATATCTAATAAGATTGGTGCTTAATTATGTGCATGGATTAAGCTCTGGCTAGAATTGGTTTGCAACTATTTATTGTCAGCATTAATTTACATAAATAAATACAGGTAAATCTTATTATATACTGCCATTCAATTTGAAAGGCTCTCGATGGAACCCATCCAGCATTACTGTTTGTTCTTTGTTGCTTATTTCTCTAAATAGAGATTTGACTTTTAGATGTTGAATGACACATATGTTGACAAAGACAACATTTGTTGTTACAAAACATCTATTTGTTAATTAGGTACTGTAAATGCTGTACAAGTTTGAAGTATTAGTTGGTTACAACACCAATATACAATAAATACTTTGAGTACACTTTATTCTTTACTGCAGGTAAATGTTCTTCTGAGAGACAGCCTGGCTGCAGCTGACTGGTGTCTCAAGACACAATTTGATGGAGGGTTTAAAGTTCCCGCTGTCCTTTCCATGGATGAAAAGGAACAACAGGAAGCCCTCCAGGAGCTGCACAACTGTGAAGATGACCCGAGTGAAGAGTCTCCAGCAGAGCTTTTCACTTTTGTTTTTGACAAACAGAAGGACTATAACAAATTCTGCACAGACCTTATTGATGAAAACAATTTGAAAGTGTTTTCGAGGTTTGAGGAGAAATAGTTAGTCTACATGTGCTTTACAAGTATTGTAACTCACTAATCTGTCACTGTCAATGTATGTTCGTTTAAATGTCTGTATTTTGTTGTGTTATTATTGACAATACCTCAAATTGTTATTGTTTGTTCAATACATTTTTTTAAAAATAAACCATCGACCAAACAGCCGTGTCACCTTTCCCAAAACTTGTGACAACCCACACGTTATATGGATTGCTATCACTCTAAACAGTACGTTGCATATCCATCCATATTTATAATTTGCATTCCTTTAGTCTGCAGCGTGAAAGTGTTTATCGTTGCCATGGGTAACAGGTTTCAAGTGAAGTTAGCCCGCAATTAGCTTGTTGACAAAAACGAGTGGCCATACCATGATAATTCAGACTTTTTTTAATAAACTAATTACAACTACCAACAGTCATGCCTTCATCATGCCTTCAATGACCTTAATGTATTGTCACATAATGTCAAATAACGACAAATAAAGGCTAAACTACGGCGGAATCCGCTCCGAAACACTGGCAGCTGCCACAAGATGCTAGTGGTACCAGTCGCAAACAGTGAAAACTGTCGCGAAAAGTAGTGGCAGGTACCACACAACGGTGTTAACTGTCGCAACAACTTGTTGCATACTGTATATATATCTATATACTGCGTATATATATCCAAGTCAACATGTTATATGGATTGCTATCACTCTAAACAGTACATTGCATATCCATCCATATTTATAATTTGCATTCCTTTAGTCTGCAGCGTGAAAGTGTTTATCGTTGCCATGGGTAACAGGTTTCAAGTGAAGTTAGCCCGCAATTAGCTTGTTGACAAAAACGAGTGGCCATACCATGATAATTCGGACTTTTTTTAATAAACTAATTACAACTACCAACAGTCATGCCTTCAATGACCTTAATGTATTGTCATATAATGTCAAATAACGAAAAAATAAAGGCTAAACTACGGCGGAATCCGCTCCGAAATGCTGGCAGCTGCCACAAGATGCTAGTGGCAGCTGTCACATACAGTGGCAATCACTTCCTGTTGCAGGCCCAGCTGCCACGGACAACTTCCTGTTGCAGGCCCAGCTGCCACGGAAAGTCGTGGCAGCTGAGCTTGCAACCGGAAGTGCCTGTACTAGCTGCCGCTGCCACGATTTGAGCTTGCCCTTTCTCAGATGCTAGTGGTACCAGTCGCAAACAGTGAAAACTGTCGCGAAAAGTAGTGGCAGGTACCACACAACGGTGTTAACTGTCGCAACAACTTGTTGCATACTGTATATATATCTATATACTGCGTATATATATCCAAGTCAACATGTTATATGGATTGCTATCACTCTAAACAGTACATTGCATATCCATCCATATTTATAATTTGCATTCCTTTAGTCTGCAGCGTGAAAGTGTTTATCGTTGCCATGGGTAACAGGTTTCAAGTGAAGTTAGCCCGCAATTAGCTTGTTGACAAAAACGAGTGGCCATACCATGATAATTCGGACTTTTTTTAATAAACTAATTACAACTACCAACAGTCATGCCTTCAATGACCTTAATGTATTGTCATATAATGTCAAATAACGAAAAAATAAAGGCTAAACTACGGCGGAATCCGCTCCGAAATGCTGGCAGCTGCCACAAGATGCTAGTGGCAGCTGTCACATACAGTGGCAATCACTTCCTGTTGCAGGCCCAGCTGCCACGGACAACTTCCTGTTGCAGGCCCAGCTGCCACGGAAAGTCGTGGCAACTGAGCTTGCAACAGGAAGTGCCTGTACTAGCTGCCGCTGCCACGATTTGAGCCAGCTCCTACTGACCAGAGGACAGATGAGTAGGTTTGTTCAGTGAGAAGTGAATCAGCCTGCTATTAGTGGTGCATGTGGGAGACCTGGCAGACAAGGTCGGTGAATAAAATGTCCCTGGTATTTAACGAGTGCAGAAAAATGTTTTTCTCATCACAGTTGATCTGCTTGCCACTTGTCACCCAGATGTTTGCACATTCAATTTACTTGAGTCATCGTACAATGAAACTGGAGTTTCCAAAGAAGAACATAAACTGTCACACCCGCGTGTTTATCTCGAGCCACGTTTCCTGGGAAAGGCCTTCCCTTCCTAAAAGTTCAGCCGTGCTGCCCGAGTCCTGTTTATACACACACACACACCATTTCCTTTTCAACTGTCTTCGTTGTAGCTATCGCTTTGCAGGACGTGAGTCCATTTCACAAGTGTTCGTCTCGTCGTCAGCTTTTGTTCCTCACACTGAACATGAACGCCAAATGTACTCGAGAATCAGAAAGTGTTTTACTGGTTTTCTGGCTAAAACTTCTATTAGCCTGAAAGGGGGCAGGGAGCCATCCATCCATTTTGTGTCCACTGAACACTGAGCCCTTTGAAGAGTATCGAGAAGGCCTGTTGTTGTAAAACACCATTGTCTGTCTGGCTTGCTGCCACGGTAACACTCTCCCACTGGCAGCAGGACTAAAACGCTGCAGTCAGAGCTGACAAGTGCCAGAATATGTGAGAAAAGAGAGACTCATTTTGCCTTGATTATGCAGAGTGAATAGAAATCCAATTCGTCCGATTTTTCACAAGTCGTTACTTCTGCGAATTACCCTTTGAAAACAGAGAAATCCCAAATTCATTTTTCAGCTGTGTTAAGTTTACGGATCTCCGAAAACACGTAGAATTAAAATGAAGCGCCACAAAAAGCAGGATTCCAGAGAAGGGCCTCATATTGTCTAGATCAGGGGTCTTCAACGTTTTTCAGGCCAAGGACCCCCAAACTGACAGAGAGATGGAGCAGGAACCCCCGACTTAATAAACATCGAACAAAAAGTTCGGAAATGAGTGTTTGGTAGATTATCTCTCTGCAGAATAAGCTGTTTGGCATTGGCAGAGAAGATTTGGCCAGCTGTGCTGCTCATCCCAGAAATACATGTTCCTTACAAATGCAGCACCGTTTGAAAGGTAACTAAACAGGCTTTCCAACTGTATAACATTCATTGGAAGCATTGTTACAACAGAGAAATAATCTACCAAACACTCATTTCCGAACTTTTTGTTCGATGTTTATATTGTATAAAATTGTGTTTTATATTAAACTGGGCCACTGTATAAACATACCTATTTATTGTGCATTCAATACGAAGCTATTCAAATAATACACAGGTTCATATATTCATGATATTTTAAACATGTGCAAGGTACAGTGAGTAGGGAGGCCGTGCCATTGACATATATAAACACACCCTGTCAGCTGATACCAATGCCAATATCAACATCGTCTGTCAATTGCATGATACTCATGCACACACGCTACTCAAACAGACGTGTTTATTTTAAACATCAATGTGGAAACGAAAAATGAGTGATGGCCTATTAGTGCCACTGCCATGCATAAACATACCTGTTCTCATGCATACAAAACTGAACTATTAAATTAATGGACACATTCATGTTTAGAAAAAAGAAAAAAAAATCTTTTTTTAAAATTGTCTAATCAACCAAACATTTCGCGGAGCCCCTGCTGAAGACCTCTGGTCTAGATGGTAAAATAGAAGACTTGTAAAAGCTATAATTCCTTCCAGATTGTCTCTATGAATGACCTTAAAACAGAGCATTGTGTTTGTACATGCTCTTCACTCCTCGTCTGTATATCTTATTTTGCCAAGTGTGAAATCAACAGCAGGAGACAGAAGGACCACTCACGCTTGTTCTTTTATTCTGGACCACCTAATATAACAACTCCAGCACACTGAGAGAAAGTAGTTTCGACTTTTGGAGAACGTTTTTTCCCCATGTTTGGCCCGAGCTCTGACACGTGTTGATTTGATCAGATTGTGGGAACGTGTCTGTACTTGTAACATGCCCTGCAGTAGAAGCTCGTGGGTGAGGCAGGCTGGTAAAAGAGGGGACTGTGCCCTGAGGTTATACCAGAAAAAGGACACTTGTGGTGATCAATGAGTGCATTCATGTCAATGTCACATTATGTTGGTGATGTTTGTAAAAATGTCTCCTGCACAGTTGTCTCTACGTTTTAGTTTATCACAAGTGTGCCTGAGAGTTTTGACAAACCAGTCTCTTCCCTTTTTTTTTTTAAGCAGGATTAGATAGGAATGTTTGGCAGAGCTGGTGGTGACTGGACTGCTGACATATCATTTACAAAAGTGCGGCGTTATCGTTTCCTATTCTGCTTTCCTTTCTGCGACGGCCTTATTTTGGCCTGCTTCCGCCTGGATAGCAATGACAACACTGTTGGACAACATCCTCCGATATCGTTGCAAACAGACGGCATCCGCAGTCCAAAAACAAGCTGAATTATTTTCTGAAAAATTATAGCTGAAAATTGTCTCTTGTCATCTGCACACATTGAAAAAAAAAACTGTGATTGTTTTCCCTTCTGTCCTCCACAGCCAACATGTCAGGGAAATCAGATGGGAAAAAGAAGTGGGCGGCTGTCAGGGGTCACCTCGGCTCCTCGCAGGACTCAGATACCCAGCTGGAGGCCAACATGGAGAGTGCTGACCCAGAGCTGTGCATCAGACTGCTGCAAATCCCCACTGTGGTCAACTACTCGGGGCTGAAGCGTCGCCTGGAGGGCAGCGACCAGCCGTGGATGGTCCAGTTCCTGGAGCTGAGTGGGCTGGATCTCCTCCTGGAGGCCCTGGACCGGCTTTCGGGGCGGGGATGCTCTCGCATTGCCGACGCCCTTCTGCAGCTCACCTGTGTCAGCTGCGTCAGGGCAGTCATGAACTCCTCTGCAGGGATCCACTTCATTATAGAGAACGAGGGATACATTCGGAAGCTCTCCCAAGGTTGACCATACCCTTTATTTTGGGAAAAATCATCACATCTGCTGCACTCATCTTTCCATCTAGTGTTCATTTGATTATGTCTCAAAGTAGCCTACACATGGAAAATGGTGGCTTAGCTGCTTCAGAAAATATATACTGGGTCATTTGGTCAAGATGTTTAAAACAACCTGTTTATTCCAAAAAAAGCCATGTTTAAGGACCTGAATGTTTTTTTTTCTATATATTATGTAAAAGTTGGAATTAAATAGGTCATAACTCTACGTGACTCACTGTGCAGAGCTGAATTTTCCGACCTTGTACTCAGCGTTATGTACAGAAATGATTCAGTAAGGGTTGCTTCAGGACATTCCTAAAAATGTAGTATCACAGTAAGTCATGAATATTGGATTTCCCCACCTTCAGATACACACACACACACACACACACGCACACAAACACATGTTTATCTGCAGTACAACACAACATCATCACAGGGCAAAGTTCAAGAGGAGTTGTTAAATACAGCATTTGGCTTGAGTCCGCACACAAGGGGGGATGAGCAGAGATAGAGGGGGTTCTTTTTCCTTTAAGAGAAACTGATGGAAACTATGAGAGCCCGACCTGTACTGATGTGTGTGATCACGATGCTCCGCAGCTTTGGACACTTCCAACACCATGGTGAAGAAGCAGGTGTTTGAGCTACTCGCTGCCCTCAGCGTGTTCTCTGCAGACGGACATCGGCTGGCACTGGATGCCCTGGACCACTACAAGGCAAGAAGATGTAGAAGTCATAGTTTTAACTTTATTATCTTTATTTTCTCAAAAACGTTAAGCTGTTGTGGGATTGATGCTGCGCTCTAAATGATGAAGTTCATTCATGAAGTACCTTAACGATGCCCTCTAGTGGTGTGTTGCGTGCACAAGCATTATGATCCCGTGGATTCACACTGTTCCTCAATGATGTTGATGACTTACACTGACTTTTGATTTCCCCTTCAGGGAGTGAAGACGCAGCAGTATCGCTTCAGTGTGATCATGAATGAGCTGCAGGCCACAGATAACGTCCCTTACATGGTGACGCTCCTCAGTGTCGTCAACGTCCTCATCTTCGGGAGAGATGACCTCAGGCAGAGAGATAAGATGAGAAAGCAGTTTATCGGTAGGTTCTCCATTCAGCTGCTACTTAACAATTAATTGGGAGTCTAGAGTCCCATCATGAGTCCCAACAGTGTCTCCTCTCTGGGCTGAATGTGAATGCAGAGGGGAAAGCGGGCCATCAGCAGGAGCTCTGTTACAGATGTGTCTGTCTGTCACCGGCGCTGTCTAAGAATAGGTTTATTGGCCTCATTCTCACTCACAAAGCGCCTGAGAACCGAGCAAACCTCAAATGTATAAAGCGTTGTGTATTCATGCATTTTACACCAATAACAGTGACTATCAACGATTTCAGTTCAGAGAACATGTCATCACTCTTACACTGATTAAATCACACTGACCTAATGTGATTTTTAATGCTGTATTATGAGTGAAACGCCCTATCCAGCCATCCCTCCATCCATTTTTCTGTAGTGGGTTACTCTTTTTTTTATGTGGAGTCTCTCCCAGCATATACTGGACAAAAACAGAGTTAACCTTGGACTGAAAGCAGGAGTTTTTAAGAGGTGTAAGCACTGAGCTACATCTGCCTGAAGATCACCACCGTCAAGATAGTTTGACAAATGTGTCATAGATGCAGCAGCTATATAAAAAACATTAAACTGCCACCCACCACCTTCTTCTTCTTCTTCTTCTTTAAATTTGATTGGTGCATACCGCCACCTACTGTACCGGAGTGTGCAGTTTCAGGGTAACCTTTTCTTCACTGTTTCCACCTAAATCCTATGGTCTACTCCCCCACCCACCACCTTTAACCAATCAAGAAATTTCTATGGCCACGCCTCTTGTGTGGTTGCTCACCTGTGACTTTCTGCCAATTTGCCCAAAACTGACATATGCCTGTGTGCAGGGAGCAGGAGGATGAAGACTTGATTATTCAGTGTGAAGCTTTTGAAGAGGCAATGGCTGAAGATGAGGAGGAGCTGCTGCGGGTCTCTGGGGGCATTGACATGAGTGATCACTTGGAAGTTTTCACTACGCTCTTCAACAAGGTGTGAGAGCTCACTGTTTGGCTTCATCATCAACCTGTAAGAACTAAGATAGTCCAATGAATGGGAGACGGAATGTTTTGTTATAGTAAAGAAAAGTCGTCTCTCTGATTAGAACAGTTTTAAGTTGTTGTGGTGCTGGCACACATTATTAGACTTTGGTATGCAAACGTGACAAACCCACTTAATTTGTGCATATTTGTGTGCAGGTGAGCAGCTCTCCAGCCTCTCTCCAGCTGCTGTCCATCCTGCAGACGTTGTTGGCGCTGGAGCCGGGCCGCTCTGATATCTGGCTGGCTCTGGAGGCCATAACTAACAGAGCCACGCTGCTGGCCCAGGACTGTGAGTCAGCACTGAGGCAGCAATACTTTCACTTTCGGTCAAGTCTCCGGAGAAGCTAATGGGTAGCTAAAAGCCTGCTCTGTGATTCATGTGTGAAGGGGCGTGATTATCCAGGAAAAACGATCGTCGCAATGAAATGGAGGCAGCTGTTGACAGGATGGCTGAAATATTTTGTTTTAGTGAGAGGAGTGTGAAATGGGGTTGATGTTTGTTTGGATTTGTGCTTCAGCTCAGATGGAGTCCGGTGAGATTATCATGCAGCGGCTGATGTCCTCCAAAGTCAAGAGCTGTGGAGGTTGTCATGACAGGCAGCTTGTGAGAGTGGATATGGCCGTGCAGACCGATCTGCATCATCAGGATGAAGAGAAGTCTGACAAAAGCACCACATCCTCTCAGAAGTGTGCTTCCCCTCCACCACCTCCACCTCCTCCTCCTCCTCCACCTCCTCCTCCACCCCCTGGTATGATGAGGCTCCAACCTTCTAACCAGTGCTCACCTCCGCCCCCTCCACCTCCACCCCCACCACCTCCGCTACCTGGAGGGTTTGGTGGACCACCACCACCTCCCCCCTTGCCCGGAATACCACCACCACCACCACTATTCGGCGGTCCAGGCATGCCACCCCCACCTCCGCCCCTATCGGGGATGGGTGGTGGACCACCGCCACCACCTCCCTTACCTGGCATGCCAGCTCCACCACCTCCTCTCCCAGGCATGATTGGGGCTCAGAGTAGCCAGGCTCTCGGGTACGCTGCACCGACAAAGGCAAGCCGATGCCCCACCCTGAGGATGAAAAAGCTCAACTGGCAGAAACTGCGCACTGTTACTGGTGAGTGGATTAATCATTCTTTAACTGCAATCTGTCATTTTTGAATAACTGCAGTCAACCCTGGCTCAATCTAATTTGAAGAGAATCATCAATATGCTAAATCACTTTTTTGCCTCCTATCTGTCAAGAAATGTGAGTGGAGACATTGGCAGAAGGCCTCTGTGTAGAGAATAGTTGATGGGGATGGAACATTAATATACCCAGAACCAGTCTTCCAAATTTGGGTGGGTGTTGCGGAGGATTAACCAGAGTTTTGAAAAAACTGTAAAAAATGAATTTCAGCCATGGCAGGATGTTGACACAAAATGGAGCCACATGAGCTCATGACGGGTTCCTCTCTTCCTGCACTCACACAGATGGTCAATCCATGTGGTCCTCGGTTCAGACGGAGCCTCCTCCTCGGGAGCCGGACTACGGCAGCATCGAGCAGCTGTTCAGTTTCCCGGTGACCGAGGACAAAGACAAGGGGGCAGCTGCTCCTGTCAAGAAGGCGCCTAAAGAGGTGTGCTTGGTCAACACTCGGCGCTGCTCCTCAGCGCTGTAGTACTCTGAACAAAGGCATCTGATTATCAAAGCTGAGTCATCAGTATGTCTCTTTTTATTCTATAGATAACATTCATTGATCCAAAGAAAAACTTGAATTTGAACATATTCCTGAAGCAGTTAAAATGGTAAGAAGTCGCAAATTATTTAGATTTTTTTTTTTTCTTTTTATATGTTTTTTCCAAGTTTTTTTTCTCTTTCCAGCAAAAATGAGGACTTTGTGGCCATGATTCAGACTGGGGACCGTACGAGGTTGGATGTAGAGGCGCTGAAGCAGCTCATTAAGCTCCTACCAGAGAAGCATGAGGTTTGTAACTGTTCTCGAGAGATTTCTTTGCCGATGTATCTATCATTAAGGGCACACTTTGAAATGGCGAATGTCTGAGTCACTGTCTGGTGCTTTCATGTAGATTGAAAATTTGAAGTCCTTCCAAGGAGAGAAAGAAAAGTTGGCAAATGTTGACCGCTTCTACACCTCCCTTCTCACTGTGCCATGGTAATATTTTTATTTTTTTTAATCTAATTCTGTTTTTCACAGTATGTGCTTGCTGCGTATTTTATACGCTCACACTGGCCTTCTTATTTACTTTGCTTTCTGGCTTGTTTCTCCAGTTATCAGCTGAGAATTGACTGCATGTTGCTGTGCGAGGAGACTTCATCAGTGTTGGATATGATCAAACCTAAAGTCAAGCTGGTGGAGGAGGCCTGCCAGTGTAAGGAAGCCCTAGGCTTTCAGCTATATTCGTATGCATGCAGTTGTCATTCTTTCTCTACAATATATCTATCTATCTATCTATATGTATATACATCTCAAATTAACGCCATGTAACAAATCTCTCAGCTCTCAGGGCGAGCACGCTCATGCCCATTTTCTGCAGGCTCATCCTTGACGTTGGGAATTTTCTCAACTATGTAAGAACCTCTTCTATCTCATGTATATTTTGCTGTACGCTGACATTTAGACAGAGCTTGCATTTTTAATCAGCGGTCTACTTCTAGGGAAGTCACACAGGCAACGCCGAGGGTTTCAAGATCAGCTCTCTGCTGAAGCTCACAGAGACCAAGGCCAACAAGAGCCGCATCACGCTGCTTCATCACATGCTGGAGGTAAACAAAGTGGCTCACAGCAGCCAAAACTTTATTTGTTTTCCCCCTCTCTCTGTTATGAACCTGTTTAATTACTTAACAACCCACTGCGTGACTTGTTTTGCAAAGGAAGCCGACGCGAACCACCCAGAGCTGTTGGCGCTGCCAGATGATCTCGAGATCTGTGAAAAAGCAGCAGGGTATAGAAGCCTTTCACTTCTACTTTTGCTCATGTTTTTCGTTTCTTTTTTTTTAATTGCTTCTCTGTGGAATTGTAACAATCTTACAAGAAATAGTTTTACACTTTGTCCTCAGAGTTAATGTGGACTCTGTTCAGTCGGAAGTCAGTGCCTTACTAAAACGACTGAATGAGGCGGCCAAGAAGGTCTCCGGCTCTGTCGAAGACGTGAAGGCGCAATATGAAAAAGTGCTTGAGGTAACGCGATAGTCTCTGCTTTGCCCACAAATGGAGCCAATGTGTGATTACTCAATTAATAATAATCCGAATCCCTCCACTTTCTCTGCTGCAGGAAAATCTGGTGGCATGTCAGGCTGTAGGTGAAAGGCTCACTGCAGTAGAGGAGAAGAAGAGTGAGCTGGCTGTTTACTTGTGTGAAGATGTCAATCAGCTGTCGCTTGAGGAACTCTTCGGAACCATCAGGACCTTCCGAGGATTTTTCATCAAAGCACTGAAGGTCGGGGAGGATACTTTGTTTACGTTGGTGTATAAAATACTACGACTGCACAATCGCAGGGAAAGTCGTATAATAACCGTCTTTATGTTGTCTAGTTTTAAACCTACAACTTCAGAACGTGTGTATTTTCAAATGAACATGGGTACTGTGGAAAAACAGGAAAATGTTGCTATAGCTCTTCCGAAGTGATACAAAAACAAATCGGCACGTACATTTTGTACTTGCCTGTGACATCTTTACTTTTATGATAATAGGAAAACAAAACTAGAAGAGAGCTGGCAGCCAAGGCTGAGAAGAGGAAGAGGCATCTGGCAGAGGAAGAGTCCAAGAGACAGAAGGGAGAGAACGGAAAAATAAGTAAGTTGTGAAAAGCCCTCCTTTTTGTTTACTGTGCCCTAGAAATTCTGAACAAAGATGTCATTTGAATGGCGTGTGTTTTAAAGCCCTCTTTTTACCTCTCTGTTACCATCTGGTAAGGACAAGAAACTGTGGCCTCCAGCCGCAGTTCCTCTACTCCTGAGCCACTTAACTGCAACACAGCTTTGCTGCTTTATCTATTTTATTTGTGCATAAACACCACTGCCACCTTAAGCTAGCGCCATCGCTTGGTTGCTTTGACAAGCTATATTTGCATAGAGAGCATTTTCCTTTTAATGCAGCTTGGCTCGCTGTAAAATATCAATCCGTTTCAAAGATAATAATGGTCTTACCATCAACACTACCTACTTCTCACCCTCAGGATCAAGTGTCAAGTCTGCAAACGAAGAAGCCAGAGACTTAGCAGCCGGTTCATCTCCCACCACACCGCAGACAGAGGGTCACCAGCAGGCCAGCACAGGAGAAACGAACGGCTTCATCAGCCCATCAGAAGACGCACCGCAGAGAGCAGTGCAGGACGGACCAGCTCTACCTCCCAAGTCACTCCCAGGAGTGCCAGCCACGACGACGATGCAGGCACCCCTGGAAAAACCTGCTTCGCTGCAGGAGGGACGACACCCAGAGAAGCCTCTAGTATCTTCACCAGAAACGACACAACCTGAGCCTCAGATTAAAGCGGACCGTCAGCCATGCCTCCCCACAAATGACTTTTCATTGGATTTAACTGAGACGAGCGTCCTCAGCTCATCTTCCCTCTCAGATTTCGACTGCCTAGCTGTGTTCGATGGCACTTCCAGCGTGGTATCTGAGGAGCCAGCGGACATTAGCGTTAATGTTCAGATCAAGGAAAGTCCTTCACCTAATACGGACAATGTGACACGGAGCAGTGAAGGCACTTTAATGGGAGATGGGAAAGGTGAAACTAGCACTAAAATAAGCCGTTTAGCAGAGACTGTTGAACAAGAGAAGCAGTCAAAACAAAACTGCTGTTTATTTCTTTATATATTACCCTGATTGTCTGTAACAGGGCAATATAAGAACATAATTTAATGGATTTTAACTTTTAATGTTAAAAATATTTTAATAAAAGTGAATTTAGTGTTCTGCTGTCTGTTTTTTAAGCAACCGACTCACGCAGATGGTGGTAATGTGGCAAACGCATTTGAAAAGCTTTATTATGCAGGCTGCATACAATACCAAGGGCTTTGACGTGGTGAATATAACATCAATCATCCCAGTGAGGCTATTTTCTAGTTTCTCTAACAGCCCTGGAGACAAGTTGCCCGAACACAGCTACGCACTTGTGCGTCTGGCTCTGACATCATCGGCTATGAAGTTACAGATATGGCAATGCCACTCTCGGAGACGGCTTAGTCTTCTTGAGACCGGCAGGCTCAAGCCACCGCAATCATGTCGCTCACCTGGTCTGCGAAAGACCACAAAAGCATCACTCAACCCTCCGCGACCGGACAGAAGCGATCGCGCAACGACATTGGGAACAAAGTGGCGGTGGTGCTCGGCGCGCAATGGGGAGACGAGGGCAAAGGGAAAGTTGTCGATTTGTTGGCGACTGACGCTGACGTTGTCTGCAGATGTCAGGTAGATGTTTTGGATTCGTGATTTCAGACGAGCATTCACAGGGCCGTGTCTTGCTAATATTGCTGAATGCCGGGTTTTTTTCTCCGACTTAATGATGAAATCTGGCACAAACTGTGCAGCCTGTTAAAACGCAACAGGTGCTCACAGTGAAAACACTTTTGTTTGAGCTTTTTTGTCCATTGCAGTTAACCGTGTCGCGAATGCACTGTGGTTTCATAACTGCACAGGGTTTAAGTGATGGAATGGGAGAATTGTGGCCGTTAAACAAATTTCAAATCATTTTACAGACTCCAAATATCTTTACTGATCATTTTAGGAACAGGCAAGTACAATCTGCTAACCTGACTATTCGCTTAATTCTTGCGTTCACCTCTAAACCTGACTCATTCAGCTGATCACACAGATGTTGAATTTGAGATGCATTGAATTAATAAAAAAACTCCACATAGGTCAGTTGCTATTCACTCACGCAGGACACATAACCCTCTGGTCAGATATCAGAGGTCACTCCAGCAACGGAGTCACACAGTGAAAACTGCCAACAGTTGCTGTTTTGTACTCTCTCCGCTGACAGGACTAGCACCCTGTGTTCTGGAGGCTTGAGAGCCCCACACACCGGGCTAGAGAGAGGTCACATTCTCAGGGAGGCTTGATATGTGAGAAGGCCAGGACTTAGCCAGGCCGGACAGAGTGGATCCACCAGCACCAGCCAAGTCTGTTCAAATAGGTGCTTGAGAAGCTCAGTGAATTATCACCTTCTCTCGAAACTATAATGAGACGTGTGCATGTGGCTGGATGTTTTTTTGGGTGGTCTTGGGTGTTACCGTCATACTGTATTTGATCATATCGTCATTAAAACAAGACAGTGTGAACTATCACATCACAATATGTGCCCTGCTTGGATTTACAGGGGGGCAACAATGCAGGACACACGGTGGTAGTGGACGGCAAGGAGTATGACTTCCACCTTCTCCCCAGTGGAATCATCAACTCCAAGAGCATCTCCCTCATCGGTAATGGCTTAAATATTCATCTGTGTTGAGACAGCATGGTTAAGAATATTACATATTCCTCTTCCTCTGCTCTTGTAGGCAATGGAGTGGTCATACATCTACCTGGCCTGTTTGAAGAAGGCGATAAAAATGAAAAGAAAGGTATTTGAAGAGAAAGAATGCCCTTTACACATAATGCACAAGTGTAAATTAGGATTTGTGTATACTCACATAGATGTCCTTTCTATTCTTTAACCAGGTCTGAAAGGCTGGGAGAAGAGACTCATTGTCTCAGACAGAGCTCACCTTGGTATGTACATTGTATGATATTGCTTAGAGTGGTTTACTTTATTTAAACAAGTACAGCCTGAATAAATCATCAATCAATCGATCCATTTTTAAGGTTTTGTTTGCTGTCTCTCCGCAGTGTTTGATTTCCACCAGGTAGTCGATGGTTTACAGGAGACTGAGAGGCAAGCACAAGAAGGAAAGAAGTAAGGATAGCGGAGGACAGACCTGCTAGTATTTTACACTACAGTCAGCACAAATCTACTTGTTTTACGTCCCTCTCTTTGGCTTGTGTTTCAGCATTGGAACAACCAAGAAAGGCATCGGACCCGCATACTCCAGCAAAGCAGCTCGCACCGGCCTGCGTGTATGCGACCTCCTGGGTGACTTTAAGGACTTCTCTATGAGGTAGGGACCGTATTAATATGCCAAACATCAAGACTAATGCTGCGCTGAACAGTTGCGGCATGATTCGCGATTTCCTTTTCTTTCAGATTCAAGAATCTTGTCCGCCAGTATCAGGCCATGTACCCAACCTTAACCGTTGACGTTGAGGACCAATTGAAAAAACTCAAGGTAAACCGACTGTTGCGAAAGTGATGACTTAGGGTCAATCCCAACATCAACTGATCATGTTTTTGTTTTCCTTGTTTTGTGCAGGAATACTGTGAGAGATTGCGACCGATGGTGAGAGACGGGGTCTATTACATGTACGAAGCTCTTCATGGATCTCCAAAGAAGATTTTGGTGGAAGGGGCCAATGCTGCTCTCCTTGACATTGACTTTGGTATTTTGATTTACAATATGAATGCATATGTGTTTTTTTTTTGTTGATCTGGGAGGCAGTCATAACCCAATACATTTTTTCTCGAAAGGCACATACCCTTTTGTGACATCATCAAACTGCACTGTGGGCGGGGCGTGCACCGGTCTTGGCATCCCTCCGCTGAATATCGGCGATGTTTTTGGAGTATCAAAGGCCTACACTACCAGAGTGGGAATCGGAGCCTTCCCCACAGAACAACTCAACGTAAGACCTTGACGTTATCGAAGGAAATCTGTGAGATTACTGGCACCTTGTCACACGCTGCTTGCTTTCACGGCCTTCGTATTTGTCTGAAGAAGAGACACATGACATGTAATGTAACTCACTGATATTGAGCTTGACACGTACAGTTTGAATGTGATCATGTGGGGCTGACACACAGGCAGCGGGGCTGGTGGAGGAGGAGGAGGAGGAGGAGGAGGAGGAGGAGGAGGGGGGGTGAAGCTCTCTGGCTGAGAGCAGCTGTCAACTTTTGTGAGACACGGGTTCAAACGCTCTACCTCTTATGCAGGTCACATGTTCACAGGGATAAATTTAGGGCCAGAGTCCGGGTTCAGGATATTGTGTGAGCTGGGTTGTGTTACCTGTCACGGGAGCTGAAAATACATACTTAAAAAAAAAACTAAACTTAATCCCCCCCCCCCCCTCCCCCCCAGTCCATATGGTGTTTTATTGTACTCAGCTGTGTTTGTAACTCGTGTAGTGATTGCACATTTTTAGGTTTCTGTAGAATTATGGAATGCCTAACATCATTTCAGTTCATGAATAATAAAGTAACAAATAAGGCTGTTGTTCCCCTTGTTTACCGTAGGCAATAGGAGAGCTGCTGCAGACGAGGGGTCGTGAGGTGGGTGTAACCACTGGAAGGAAGCGGCGTTGCGGATGGTTGGATCTTGTCATCGTGAGATACGCTCATATGATTAATGGATTCACCGGGTGAGTGGCTGGAACAGTTGAAGCAAATCATCAGGTGTTTCGTGATCATTTCAATAATGAAGGAAGCCATCATTTTTTTCTGCACCGTCGTAAAATCACATTATACGAATGACTAACGGCACACGTTAAACAGTTCTCCGATGACATGTTACCCGTCCAACAGCATCGCTTTGACAAAACTTGACATTCTGGACGTGGTGGATGAAATTAAAGTCGGAGTCGCCTACAAAGTCAATGGAAAAAGAATTCCCCATTTCCCAGGTCATTTAACAGAAGAAACCATATGTAGAATAAATATCATAAACCCATTCTGCTTTCATTTAAAGATTGGTAATCATGTATTGCTTTCAATAACAGCCAACATGGACGTTTTGCACAAAGTGGAGGTTGAGTACGAGACCTTCCCCGGTTGGAAGACGGACACGTCTGCAGCCAGGAAGTGGAACGACCTCCCAGCCAAGGCACAAAACTACATCCACTTCATTGAGAACCACATTGGAGTTCCCAGTACGTTTGACACAAAATAACAAACTTACATATTTCAAGTTTTACTTTGCAGAGCACACAAACAAATAGAAAATAGAGCAACTTCCCATGAAGGCCTCCACATCAAAATATAGAAGAAATACAGAAACTGCATGATATCCTTTAGGTGGCACTGTTGCACTTATCAAAAATAGCAATATGGTTTGTTATGACTTCTCCAGTTTAGTCAACTTTTCTAATCTGTCTCTCTGTTTCTCCGTCTCTTTTAGTCAAGTGGGTTGGTGTTGGAAAGTCCAGGGAGTGCATGATCCAGATGTTCTAAAGGGAAACCTTTAGCTCCCCTTGACAGGAGCACAGAGGATGTGGCATCTTTGCATTATCTAAACAGATTTTCTCCTCATTGGTTAATAAACGAAACATGTTACCTGAGAAAGGGCAAGCTCAAATCGTGGCAGCGGCAGCTAGTACAGGCACTTCCGGTTGCAAGCTCAGCTGCCACGACTTTCCGTGGCAGCTGAGCCTGCAACAGGAAGTGATTGCCACTGTATGTGACAGCTGCCACTAGCATCTTGTGGCAGCTGCCAGCATTTCGGAGCGGATTCCGCCGTAGTTTAGCCTTTATTTTTTCGTTATTTGACATTATATGACAATACATTAAGGTCATTGAAGGCATGACTGTTGGTAGTTGTAATTAGTTTATTAAAAAAAGTCAGAATTATCATGGTATGGCCACTCGTTTTTGTCAACAAGCTAATTGCGGGCTAACTTCACTTGAAACCTGTTACCCATGGCAACGATAAACACTTTCACGCTGCAGACTAAAGGAATGCAAATTATAAATATGGATGGATATGCAACGTACTGTTTAGAGTGATAGCAATCCATATAACCTATTGACTTGGATATATATATACAGTATGTGTATGTATGTATGTATGTATGTATGTATGTATCTATATATTTTTATGTATGGATATATTAACACAATTTGTGTACAACTTTTTTTCTCTGTTTGTCCTGTCTGTCTCAACAGGACAGTAGTTTGGGGGAGGCAGTAAGAAGAACCTGATCACATGAAGCTTGATCTACATCATTCCAGCTATTGTAAACCACAGATGACCAATCACAGATATAGACCCTGTTGTGAAAAAAAAGTGTTGTAGCTGTCTTTCACACTTAGAGCAGGTTTAAGAATGAAACAGAAGCTCTCAGAGGCGTATAGTTAAATCAAAGCAATAGATTTATTTATCAACAGAGTCATTCAGCCCAGCTATCAAAAACAAGCTTGGGTGCTAATGCATGAACCTCGCAGAGATTCACCATGAGACACGCTTCAACACATCAGCGTGAAACTTAATATAGGGGGTCCGCCCCTTTTTACACATTGGCCAAAGTCAAAGATGCAGGCGTGGCACGTTTGTACGTTATGGCGCCTGGATGGAGGCCGTGGATGTCCATCCACCTTGGCCCCTCCCAGTAGGCGTTGGTTTCCATCAGTGTGAGTGAGGTGATGCATACAAGAGGTCCTGAGAAAGAGTGTGTATGAAGAGCCGGGCTCAGCTGGGGGCGTTGTCTCACTGTCTCATTGTCTCTTTCTTATCTTCTCTAAGGATGGCGTCCTGTTCCTTGTGTCGCAGTTAAATCAGTGACCTTTCTCCTGCTTCTCTCTGGCCTTAGTGTGTGCTGTGAGCACTGTATAAGTGGTTAATAGAGCTGCATAAGCTAATGGTTATTAGAACTACAAATGTAAGCTAGTGTTTAATTAAAACTACATATAAGCTAGTTGCTAATTAAAGCTGCATATAAGCTAAATGCTACTTAAAGCTGTATATAAGCTCATTTTCTCAACAAATCCCTCTCTTGACGTCTGAAGGACGTCACTTTCTTTACCTTCCTGCCCTGTTCACACGCTGGTGTCTGGCTCTGCCTCACCTGACCCTACCAGGCTGTTCTGCTCTTCCCATACTGGGTAAGCTCCATAAGGAGGGGGTGGTAATGGTTCCTTGGAGAGGGCAGTGGTGATAGGACGGCCAACCAAAGAACGAATACAGGGTATTATACAACATCCACATGAGACCAGTATTGCAATGAACACACCCATTGACACTGCTATTGACAAGATCAGGTGCTTCCATTTTCCAAACATGTTTTCCATCCAATCTCCAAATGGATTATTCACACCTGATGCTTCCTGCATTTCTTTTGACAGTGCCTTCAGACTATTCAGTGCTTTTGTGACTGAACCGTCCGGCGCAGTATTGTTGGGGATGTTAGTGCAACACAGATCTCCAAACATTGAGCAAAAGCTCCAAAGCCATTTTGTTTTGCATAGAAATCAAAGAAGTGGGGCCAGCTGCTCAGCCAGACCCTCTATTGCATCCCTAGTATGATTAGCCAAACGAAGAACATTGTAATGCACATAATTGATACGATCAACATTTTATTCACAGTTATCCATGGAATAATACTTGCGATACTCTCAAAACCTACTGCAATTTGATATACCAATTTGTATTGATTAGGCACTCCTCTGGTTCACTCTGATTGTATCTATGTAGGTTGGACCTTTGTCCAGACTGAACTCAGCTGCTCTTTTTGCTAAGATATGTCTGCGTCTGCGTTGGGTCAGGTTTTGTACTTTAAATATGGATGCCAGAGTAGTGCAATTTGGTGGAGTAGCCATTTTAGTCATATTTGTCATGCATGCGTATCCTGTTGGGTCAGATTCAGGATATAGTGGTGCTGGTTCGGTGAACCTAGCTGGTCTAGCTGCAGCACAAGCTATACAGCCACCCATTTTTTTTTTTTATAGCATTATCAACAATTCAATTTAACCAAACATTGTCGTTTCCATGTCCTGTAGCTAATTGGATCACCTGTTGGTGGTTGCTGAAAAGTCAAATTACAAATTACAAAACAAATTATTCATTTTGCGTCAGATTACCTCGGACCTCTGCTAGAGGTCTGTACGGCTCAGATGCTGGGGCACAGTGTGACAGGTGGTGCCAAGGTGCTCCTGCTTTACCTATGACTTGGACCGAGTGTGAAGTAATCTCCTTCACTTCGTACGGCCCTGTCCACCTGGGGTCAGTCCACTTTTCTTATGAACTTTGACCCTGACCCAGTCACCCTCTCGGATGAGATTTTTACCTTTTCCTGGTCAGCTGCACTGGTTCGCTGGACCTGTTTGGAGAGAGCCTCCGTGAGAATGATTAATGCAGTCACATATGCCTTCATTTCAACTTGCTGCACATCTAAGTATATGTACATCTATGTATCTATGTATATCTATGTATATGACTACCGTCTCTTGGAGGACCAGGCATTTGCCTCCCTGTCATTAACTCATGTGGTGAAAGATGCGTCTTATTTCCTTGTGCGCTCCTCACTGCCATTAGAGCCAATGGTAAAATTTTAACCCATGTCAGCTTTGATGCTACACATGTTTTCGCTATTTTTCGATTTTAGCGTCTGATTTGCCCTCTCTACCAGTCCTTGTGACTGTGGATGATACACTGATCCAGATCTACTTCCTGCAAATGCTTATTACTGAAATGTGAACCATTATCGGAGTATCAGCTCTGTCTGCAGCCACTTCACTACTGTCTGTGCGTCTTCTCTTTTAGTTGGGATTGCCTCCACCCACTTTGAGAATCTGTCCACCATTACCAAGATGAGTAAAGTCCATGTTGATGTCTTGGAAGCAGGCTGATGGTACAGGATAAGAGCCCATAGGTGTTTTGTACGGTTTCTTCACATTGTGATCCCCACAGGTGGTGCATTCGTCGCAGAAGAGGCACAGTGCTTGCATTCTTTGCAATGTTCCTTTCTTTCCTTCGTGCGTGCCTCTGATATCAGTGAGACACACAATTCTGCTGGTGCTACCACTCTACCATCATGGGATCTACAAAGTCCACTTTCTCCTGTTGTTGCTCCTCTTCTTTGCCATTCGGACCATTCGTATGGTCCAGCCTTCTTCTGTATCTCAATCAGTGTTTCTTCAGTGATTTCTGGTTCTTGTATGGCTGTTTTCAGAACCATCTGTTTTGGTCTGTATCCTCTTCTTCTTTAGCAGCTTCATCTGCCATTTGTGCTGATGCTGGTTGAGGTAGGATACCTGATGCTACTATTGAGTGTTCCATATCTTCGAATTGTCTCACCACAGCATAGGATGCTGTGTTTCCTTCATCTCCTTTGTAGCAACATTCTTCCTGTTTCATAGACAATATGTGCTTTTGTGCATTCTTTTGAATTTTCTATTTTCTTGCAGCTCCGAATGTGAATTTCTTTGCTTAGGAGGATTCTTTGATGCAGCTCCTTCTCTTTTCGATTTTCTTGCAGCTCCAAACATAGTCTCTTTCTCCCCCTTTTTTCTGATACAAAACTGCATTAACATCCCTCTTTTTGTTCAGAAACATCTAGGTGGAAAAGGGAATGAATAGTCAATTCTTGAAGTGCCGATGCATGTGACAGAGTCTACGTGAGAATGGTGAACACATCTTCTGTTTCTTGTGTTCAAACTAAAGGGGCTGAGGTGTTTCATGATGGAGGATGCTTTGTCTGTGGGCTGTGGGCTGTGGGTTGTAACTGGATATGACGCAGGTATTGTGGCTAATAGTTGCAGCAGTGTCTCTGTTGTTGCCAGGTATGTGAAAGATATTGCTGTTCAGCGTGATTCTGGCTTCTTGGATGCTGATTGCCTGTCTCTCTCTGATAGTTTCCTCTTCTTCCATGTGGTGAGCCTTGTTGTTGTTGACCACGCGTGCGGCAGTCTCGTGAATAGTGACCAGGTTTTCCACAGTTGTAGCAGTAGAAATTTCGTCCGTGCTGTTTCTTTTTCTTTTTAGCAGGCTTTGGGGCCACGTCAAGCTTTGCCAGCTGTATTGACACTTTTAGTGCTTCGAGCTCCATATCTGTTCTTTCCACAGCAGCTCTGTATTCATCATAAGTGTGTTCTTCGCTTATTTGTTGCAGCTTCTCTTCAGTGAGAGGACAGTTCAGCAGTTCTCCATCCCAAATGTCTTTATCTTTCCATCTCTTTATCATTCTTTTGTACGCTTGTTGTTCCACCGGCCAATGTTTGATTCTTCCATTCATCCTGCTCTGATCCTGGACATCATTCTCCAAGTTGCACAGACAAGAGGAGTATTTCGCAGCCATGATGTCCCCCTCTGCAATAATCAATAAAAATCTGAAATCAGTATTCCCAAATGTCCACACGATGGAGCCAAAGCTCCTGTCCACTGTTCCTGTTGCAGTTCTTGGAGTGGCCACAGAAAAGCCAAAACTCATGTCAAATGTTTTTCCTTTTTTTTTTTTTCTCAGGTTGTGAAGTGCCAGCAGAGGGAGCCAAACCTCCTCTCATGCCTTCAATTGACATGTTTGCTCTCTGAATTCACACTGGCCCTCGTTCACAACCTTGCTTTCTCTGGAATGTGTGTGTGTGAAATGATGATCTATTTTATTATTAACACTTAGGGTGAAGAAGACGAAAACAGTAATGTTCTAAACATATTTCGAAGTCTCTGTGTGGATAGATAAGCAGAACACTCTGTTCCTGCGTTAAGATGGCAGTTTTCTGCCCTAATCTGATGGGTTTTTTAGCGAGCAGATACTTTCAGGGTCACTGATCTTTATTCTGTTGTACGAAAGAATGACGGAGTGCTTCTCTCTGCGTTTTTGACCTACATACAGTGACCTCACAACTCCGCAATATAAGCTTTACAAGTATAACGTGTATTATTTAACAGTGTATGAATATATTTTATTTATAACTCCCCCTTTTTACCCCTGCTAGGTGTGAACGTCTATGTTTTAATTACACATGCAATGGCTGTAACTCTATGTATTAGATCATCTATCATCTGAATCAGAAGTTGGTGGGGGTGCTTTGTCTAGTACGGGTGTGTGTGTCTGATTCGGAGAGGGAAGAGGGGCAGTTGAATTAGATAGGTGCTGGTGTGTGTGTTACGTGGTTTCGAATTTCTCAGATTAGTAAGGCAACAAATATGCCCATAACCCCCCCCATTGTAATTTTCTTCAGCTCTGTCCTTGCAGTGGACACAATCTAAGGCCGCACTGTTCTTTCTTATCAGGAATGCTCTATCCTCCCGTATTTTCCCACCAGCGTTTGTCTGACTAAATGAATGGATGCTTTGTTACAGCATTTTTAAATTAGCTGACTCCCTAATTTTAGCATCTGTCTGGCTGAATATAGTGGCTGCTGTGTTTCCGCATTAGACTTTGCTAACGATCCCTAAGGAACACAATTTTCCAATAAATTTAACTACGCCAGTAAAACTGACACTTATATTAACCCTCAGCTGTCTCTCAGCATATTCTAGTGATTTATGTGTGTGTGTGAGTGCAACGTCTGTGTCTAATGCGTGTTTTTTCTGCTCAACTGACCAAACTTTGAAACAACGCACGAACATGTTGCCACACATCAACTCAGCGCTCAGCTGTCTCTGTCTCATATGTACGCTTCAAACATTCACTTTCATTCAAACAAAATTGCAACACACTGCCATTTTTGAAATGCGCAGAGATCACAAATACGGTCTAAAGGAATATCTTTTAGAAATACAGTCAACCAAATAAACAAAAGTTAAAACGTACAGCTCAGCAAATAGTCACCCGCATTCATACTAAATAATCAAAGTCACACGCTGCCGTCTCTTTAAGCATAAATCAGTCACAAGCTCTTTTTTACACACTCATCACATTCCATCAGCAAGTTTCTTTTTTTTCTCAAACTAAACAAACAGACACCTCTTGGCCCGCACAAATGACAAACTGCTTCTCAGCAAACAGACACAGTCAAATGATAAACACAAATTAAAACCAAATCTGAAATGCGCACACTTCACAAATACGGTCTAGAAGGAAATTAATATCTTTACAAATGCAGTGAAACAATGAACACACATTAGAACATACACGGCTGTCTCTTTAAATATAAATCAGTCAGAAGCGCAGAAAACAGCTCTTTTTCTTTTAGACACACTATTTTATATTCCAACAGCAATTTCTTTTTCTCAACCTCATCAAACAGACTGTGTACCGCTGACCTCTCGACCACGATACAAATGAAAAACAAATGCTTTTTCAGCAAACAATCAGTCAAATTATAATCAATTCTGTCCCTATCCTACACACATATCAAAGAGCGCTGCTCTTTAATACATCACACGGCCGCTGCTTATTGTCAAAAACAATGTTACAGCCGGGAGCCGATCCCGGACCTACCGCGTCGAAGACCGTTATTTTAACCACTACTCCATCAGGGTAGCACATCTACAATACAATTTAACTGCTTTTTATCCTAGGTCATCTCTGGACCTGTACACGTTCTGGCCATTTTCATTAATCTCGTCCGTCATTAACAACACACCGATATAATCAACTTCTGTGCTCTCGTCCAGAAACTCCGTCGAGGAAACTCTAAGCAGAGTAACATTATTTTTCACTGGATCGCTACTCACGAGTTAATGTCCGAAGACTCGATGCTCTTAATACGGGAATTCCGCAGTCACTTTTTCTCAATACAGTTTATCAATGACATCAATAACATATACATATATCCCCGTCATGTTATGCAATTTCTTCGTAGTCCAAGACGTCTTATAATTACGTTAAAGATTACGCTTTATTTGTGGCAGGATTTGAGCGTTTCATGCGAGGCGCGTGACCGCGACAGAAGAGGCGCGCGACCGCGTCTCACACTACTTCACTCTACGCTGCCACAAAAAAAACATCATTTTTCGCCTTTTATCTAACGTCTTCTGCTGGACTCATTCACGCATATGTACAAACACGCATATGTACAAAAAACCCCAAATGCTGGGCTGAACAACCCTGCTGCTGTGTGATTACTCTTTACAATACTTTTATGACTACGCAATACTTACAGTTCGGACAGTCGGATTTAATTTAGTTCATGTCTATAATACAATATGCAGAATTCAGTTAAATAGGCGTCTGCTCACCTTGAGATGTGCCGGCACAATCAGACTGTCTCCCGAACTGCAAGCTCGCTCCGATGGCAATTATCGGTTCCCAGCCTCAGGGGGAGAGATGTGCCGTTATCTGGAATCACAAATAGAGAGGTCTGTTAACATTCCAACCTGAAGCTCTGTATCATATCTATCACGTCGGGGTCACCAAATTGTTGTGAAAAAAAAGTGTTGTAGCTGTCTTTCACACTTAGAGCAGGTTTAAGAATGAAACAGAAGCTCTCAGAGGCGTATAGTTAAATCAAAGCAATAGATTTATTTATCAACAGAGTCATTCAGCCCAGCTATCAAAAACAAGCTTGGGTGCTAATGCATGAACCTCGCAGAGATTCACCATGAGACACGCTTCAACACATCAGCGTGAAACTTAATATAGGGGGTCCGCCCCTTTTTACACATTGGCCAAAGTCAAAGATGCAGGCGTGGCACGTTTGTACGTTATGGCGCCTGGATGGAGGCCGTGGATGTCCATCCACCTTGGCCCCTCCCAGTAGGCGTTGGTTTCCATCAGTGTGAGTGAGGTGATGCATACAAGAGGTCCTGAGAAAGAGTGTGTATGAAGAGCCGGGCTCAGCTGGGGGCGTTGTCTCACTGTCTCATTGTCTCTTTCTTATCTTCTCTAAGGATGGCGTCCTGTTCCTTGTGTCGCAGTTAAATCAGTGACCTTTCTCCTGCTTCTCTCTGGCCTTAGTGTGTGCTGTGAGCACTGTATAAGTGGTTAATAGAGCTGCATAAGCTAATGGTTATTAGAACTACAAATGTAAGCTAGTGTTTAATTAAAACTACATATAAGCTAGTTGCTAATTAAAGCTGCATATAAGCTAAATGCTACTTAAAGCTGTATATAAGCTAATTTTCTCAACAACCCCAAACATCTATATCCAGTTTAGATGACCTACAAATGACCCGCTACTGCCACTTCCTTTCCGTTGACCGCTGCCACAAACAGGTCTGTGGCAGGTATTTGTGGCCACTGTCACTGAATGGCCACTGTTTGTGGCAGCTGCCATCACTGCAGAGGAGATTCAGAAGATGTTTTGGCAACTGCCACTGTGGCATCTAGTGAAATACCAAGGTGCATAGTTTAAGGATGTTAGCAGTCGTCAATGTTGTTCTCCCTAAAAGTATAATTTCCATCATGTAATATGATTTTTGCATTCATTTGCAAGGTGTCATTGACTATTCTTGATGTTCTTTATCAATATTTTTAGCAAGGCATCCATTCAGTTATATTCTACAATGTTATTCAAAATTCGATGAAATGTATATGTTAGGACAAGAAGTTCAAAGTTAATGGAAAGAAGCCACCCCAACATATATGTTAAGTTTAAGTTCATTGTCATACACATTTACACATATACGAAATTTGTCCTCTGCATTTAACCCATCCCTAGCTTATTGGGAGCAGTGGGCAGCTGAGAAGCGCCCGGGGAGCATGTGGTGTCATGTAGTTGTCTGCACCCAGGGATAGTACATATTGAAGACCAGCGTCATTAATCCATTTGGCCACAAGAGGGAGTTTACCATTAAGTGAGCGCTTCTGTCAGGAGTAAACTAATGCAGCGAACATATTATGTTTTATCTATCACCACAGATGTTTTCCTCTCGTTTCTTTTTGAAAATATATTTTTCAGAATTTATAAATCCATTGTGCAATGAAATTCGTTAGCATAGCCGTCATTCAACCCAGTGTAGTCTGCTGGTGTAATTGCCATAATGACACTATCACTGCCTGATTATGTTGCCTAAATTTAGTGCATCTAAATCATGTGAATTCAAACTGTCATTTTCTGGTTGTTGAATATCTATATCGAATCAAATATCATTGTCTCACTGTCAAATTTAACTTATTCATACTCCAACCAAATCTAATATTCATTATGTTTGACTATTCATGGTTTGGTCGTACGTAAGTATTTTAATGTGATGCATGTGGTATAGCCTTCACAATTGATCTTTTTGTGTCAGATTAGCTATTTGATTATATCATATTAAGATTTCCAAATAAACAAGTATTTTCTAACTGACAAGGGTTGAGCTAAGTTTGTCACACACACACACACACACAGTTGGTGCTTTGTGCATTTATATTTATCGCCACAGATCATTACAAAAGAACAAAAGACCCAGTAATGCCTGCTGCCTCTTTATTACAACAATACCAGAACACAATGCAGATTTACCATCAACACGCGAAATACACCAGCTATATTATGTTGCCAAGCTGAGAAAATAAATATTTATTATAATATCATCTTTATTGGCCATGTATGCATACCAATACAAGGAATTTGACTCCGGTTTTTCGTTGCTATCCACATATACACAGAAATTCCAAATAAACAAGAAAAATATAAAAACTAAAAACAAGGACAAGACAGCAAAGATGGGCAGTGCTCTCAGCGATATACAACTGTTTGATAAGACGTTTGTCATTGGTGACTGCAATATAGCTTCTAATTGCTTATAAACCAAATTTTTATTTTTCTATCATGAAGTAGACTTGGGCCAATATAAAAATGACTTATTGTTGCTCCGCTATAGTTGCTGAGATGCATTAGCATGAATTTGTGACATGTAGGGTACAAACTACTTACTCTTTCCATGACCAATTTTGACCTAGCACCCATTCTCATAAAAATGGTATTCACTAATTATACATAACACTGAATCTACAACTACATATACATCTTATATTTCAGGACTTGGAAAGAAATCTGCAGAGTGGGCATTTTCTCTCCAACAGAATGTATCTGTGGAAACACAGAGGATTGGATGCAGCCCTGCGAAAATATCACAGTGAACATTTCACTTTATTCAGTGACATGAAGGTAGAGTGTGCTGTTTTTGTCTTATTTGTACACACAGCATTTTAGGCAGAGGAGGGGAAAAGGTAGGACTAGATTGATAGAGAAATGTTACCGTGACATTTTCTTGTTCTCCTCTTTCAGGATGGTATACAAAAAGTGTTTTATTTGTTTCTTATTTACTTGTTTTCCCAGACAGAACAGATTATCCAACGTCTGGAAAGACTACTGTCAGTGCCTGGAACTGTAGCTGAGAAGCAGCTATTCATCACAGAGGTCATTTTGCCAGAGGTGAGCTATTGAGGATGTGTACCAAATTAACAATTACCGGTAGTTTAAGAATTACGTTTACAGCAGAAAATTAGTGAGTTATTAATGGCATAGGCCTCCGAGAGATACAAGTGTCAATAGACATTTGAGAACACCATTTGGAGAATATAAACCAAAACTACAACTGGAAGAATAACTTAGTATCAATGTGCTAACTTAACTGGGTAACCTGGTACAGGTAAGTATCAATTTAAATGAAATATAAATGTATGTATGTAATGACTGACAATTAACATTTGGTAAAAACTGTCAAATTGATTTAACATACTTTATAATTATTATTATCGATACATTTTTGTAGGTTGTGATTCAGTGGTTGCAAAAGACCAGCAACATGTGCAGATACCAGGCAGAGTCTGTGCTGCTGGAGAACACATATAAAGAGAAAAGGTAGACCACATGACTTGTGTTTGAATTGTGGGTGAGCATGCATATGTGTAACATCACGAAATCCATTATGCTAATCCTGGCTAAGAGTGGTTTTGCATGTGAAGTTGACATAACTGTAATGACTGAATGTGGCAGTGGTTCATTTACAGATAATATATTTTTTTTCAGTGCTCCAGAGTTGTCAACAAGTGACAGAGAAAGCACAGAAGAGGTAAGAAATGTTAAAATCTTTGCAGTCAGAGACACAGATGCTGGTGCGTAGTTTGATTTACAGTGGCTTTATTTCTGCATTAAACAACAAAGCAGAGTATATTTGATTTACCGTAATCCACAAGACAAATTCTATTTTTTGCTGAAATAACTTTTAACGGATTCATGTGCTCAAGGGCGACACCTGATGGCGGAAACCATGCAGCACATTCACAAACATCAGAACTTCATATTATGTATTGCATGCATGTACAGGAATAACAATTAAGCTGAATATAAACCGATTAGATGAATGAAGTAGAATCCAAAAATAAGAAATAATAGATTTTGGGCTGCCTGATAAACAATAAAAAAAATGGATTAGCATGAAATACTAAAACTGTAAATATAAATGAATGTCATTTAGCCTTTCACATAAGATCCATCATGAAGGTATTGTCTGTTGCATGATCATAAGACAATATATTACATTACAGTCATTACAGCAATTTTGGGGTTAAGTGTCTTGCTCAAGGACACATTGACATGCGACTAGCAGAACCAGAGCCAGAGATTGAACCGCCGACCCTCTGATTGAAAGACGGCCCTGCTATCCCCTTAGCCACAGTCGCCCGATATAGAATCACTTCACTACTTAAATTAAGCAGCTTTTGTGAACTCACAGGATATCTAATAAGATTGGTGCTTAATTATGTGCATGGATTAAGCTCTGGCTAGAATTGGTTTGCAACTATTTATTGTCAGCATTAATTTACATAAATAAATACAGGTAAATCTTATTATATACTGCCATTCAATTTGAAAGGCTCTCGATGGAACCCATCCAGCATTACTGTTTGTTCTTTGTTGCTTATTTCTCTAAATAGAGATTTGACTTTTAGATGTTGAATGACACATATGTTGACAAAGACAACATTTGTTGTTACAAAACATCTATTTGTTAATTAGGTACTGTAAATGCTGTACAAGTTTGAAGTATTAGTTGGTTACAACACCAATATACAATAAATACTTTGAGTACACTTTATTCTTTACTGCAGGTAAATGTTCTTCTGAGAGACAGCCTGGCTGCAGCTGACTGGTGTCTCAAGACACAATTTGATGGAGGGTTTAAAGTTCCCGCTGTCCTTTCCATGGATGAAAAGGAACAACAGGAAGCCCTCCAGGAGCTGCACAACTGTGAAGATGACCCGAGTGAAGAGTCTCCAGCAGAGCTTTTCACTTTTGTTTTTGACAAACAGAAGGACTATAACAAATTCTGCACAGACCTTATTGATGAAAACAATTTGAAAGTGTTTTCGAGGTTTGAGGAGAAATAGTTAGTCTACATGTGCTTTACAAGTATTGTAACTCACTAATCTGTCACTGTCAATGTATGTTCGTTTAAATGTCTGTATTTTGTTGTGTTATTATTGACAATACCTCAAATTGTTATTGTTTGTTCAATACATTTTTTTAAAAATAAACCATCGACCAAACAGCCGTGTCACCTTTCCCAAAACTTGTGACAACCCACACGTTATATGGATTGCTATCACTCTAAACAGTACGTTGCATATCCATCCATATTTATAATTTGCATTCCTTTAGTCTGCAGCGTGAAAGTGTTTATCGTTGCCATGGGTAACAGGTTTCAAGTGAAGTTAGCCCGCAATTAGCTTGTTGACAAAAACGAGTGGCCATACCATGATAATTCGGACTTTTTTTAATAAACTAATTACAACTACCAACAGTCATGCCTTCATCATGCCTTCAATGACCTTAATGTATTGTCACATAATGTCAAATAACGACAAATAAAGGCTAAACTACGGCGGAATCCGCTCCGAAACACTGGCAGCTGCCACAAGATGCTAGTGGTACCAGTCGCAAACAGTGAAAACTGTCGCGAAAAGTAGTGGCAGGTACCACACAACGGTGTTAACTGTCGCAACAACTTGTTGCATACTGTATATATATCTATATACTGCGTATATATATCCAAGTCAACATGTTATATGGATTGCTATCACTCTAAACAGTACATTGCATATCCATCCATATTTATAATTTGCATTCCTTTAGTCTGCAGCGTGAAAGTGTTTATCGTTGCCATGGGTAACAGGTTTCAAGTGAAGTTAGCCCGCAATTAGCTTGTTGACAAAAACGAGTGGCCATACCATGATAATTCGGACTTTTTTTAATAAACTAATTACAACTACCAACAGTCATGCCTTCAATGACCTTAATGTATTGTCATATAATGTCAAATAACGAAAAAATAAAGGCTAAACTACGGCGGAATCCGCTCCGAAATGCTGGCAGCTGCCACAAGATGCTAGTGGCAGCTGTCACATACAGTGGCAATCACTTCCTGTTGCAGGCCCAGCTGCCACGGACAACTTCCTGTTGCAGGCCCAGCTGCCACGGAAAGTCGTGGCAGCTGAGCTTGCAACCGGAAGTGCCTGTACTAGCTGCCGCTGCCACGATTTGAGCTTGCCCTTTCTCCTTTCCTGACCCTCACTGGTTATGATGAACAACATCTGCGAGAACGTGTGATGTTAAGCACGTTCACTTCTACCGATATCTGAGCTAAATACGAATGGTACGGAGCTATAATAACGTGGAAATGATAGATTTCGTTTTGTTATTGATTTATGTGGTGGACGTCCCACTGGGGCACTCTCGGGGGATCCCCTGGTGTTCCGCGGACCTCATTTGGGAATCAACTGAACAAATCAATTCCCAGCAGACATGTGGATGGGTCACTTTCTGTAAATCCTGTACACGTATATTTATATTTATATTTTTTATATTTATATTTATATTTAACTTAAATTCACCACCAGGCCACTTCACCACGCCTCCGGTCTAAATACACCGTAGCTCTGCGGTTGGGCTCATCAGTAAAGCCCCGGACCCCCACTTACAGTTACACACCTTTGCATCTTTTCTCTATTACTATACACTTGCCACTTTAGTAATAGACTTGTTTTAACGTATGCCTACTGCTATTTGTTTGTTTGTTTAATATATTTTGTTTGTACATTTTAATATTTTTCTTTTTTAAAATTATGTCTCATCACTGTGTTTATTGTTTTGCACCACTCGCCTATATAGTCACATTCCTCGTGTAAAATACTTGGCATTGGCAATAAACAGTTCTGATTCTGATATACAGGACTTAACAGCCACGTGCTTCACAATGTATGAAATTGTCCATGCGCGCACACGTGTCTTTTCATTTTGACCATCTTTGAAATCTGTATTTTGGATCTACTCAGATAAATCTACTCAGATACATCGATTTGCAGAAGAGGACAGCAGCCCCTGCAGCACGCGCTGCACACAGTGCTGATGTTTCCAGCTGCTGCACGGCCTCGCCTCTTGGTGTCACTGTACACATAAAAGTCAAGTCACTAAAGGCTGTCTCAAACTGTACGGCTATCTTCTTAAGTCATCTTATCAGGCTGGTTGTTCCCCGATAGATCCCAACACGAATGCCCTCCACCACGCTTGTAAAAGAAAAACCAACAGCCTGACATGAGCAGCGTCATAAAGAATGCTCGGCCTCGACTTCAATGATGTGATGTGATGGAGTGCGCTGGACTCCGACCGTGACTCTCTCGCAGCCTTTCTTTTGCGGGACGCGTGGCAGTATTGCGGAGCAGCATTTGAGAAAGTGGTGGGGAGGAATTAGGAAGACGAATACAAACATTCCAGAAAGAGAGTCAGCGAGACAGTACAATTCATCTTATGATGCCAATAAAAAGGCTCTTTGAATTGGATTTAGGGAGTGAAAATGAGTGGGAGAGAGGGGGCAGAGGAAGATGACAGATGGTGGGTACCAGACAGAAATATAGGGAGAACGGAAGAGAGGGAGGGAGTAGTGGGGCAGAGGGATGAGGCGGCAGAGAGTAATCAAAATGGAAAAGAGGGCGATGCAGAGAGACAGAGGAGGAAAGGAAAGACACAATGCAGCCAGGAAGGAGGGACACAGAGAGAGAGAGAGAGAGAGAGAGAGAGAGAGAGGGAGAGAAAAGAGAGAGAGAGGGAGGATGAAAGTGTAGAGAGAGAGTCTCTGAGGGCCTGTCTGAGGTCAGGGCCTCTCCGGCTCTAGATACCACGTCGTCATCCCCGTGATTGATCACCGCTTTGCCTCACTCGGATTAAGATGCTTTGTCTGAGCGCTCGGCTTCTATTGACACTTTCCTTAGCAGCTCAGCTCCCGGTTTTACATCCTCTCGTCTCTCTCCGTTTCCGCTCGTACTGTCCCTCTCTCTCCCCCTTTCCCACCCCGCCCCCCCAAAAAGGTCAATATCATCTATTAAGATCCAGATTTGCTGACTGCTGTATTATTTATCCAGACAGAGGAAGAGGAGCCCGCTCTATTAAAAGCCCAATTGACTCCGTCTGTGTCTCTGGCTCCATTAATATCCCCATGATAGTCTCCCCCCCCCCCACCCACACACACACACACACACACACACTCCGCCCCTCATTTGTGTGTTAACTTTTAAGTCTATGGTGTGCCGGAACCCAAGTGAGGGTTTATGAGCAACTTTATGTGTCTCTGTTTACGGGCAGTCTGGTGCAGTACTTGGCACAAGAGCAGAAGCTCTGGAAAATGACCTGATCCTGTGTCAGATATAGTTGGAGGATATTGCTATTTATTCCCCCACGCACACACACACACACACTCTCTCTCACCTCCTCTAGCAGGGGTCTCCCCTCAAGAGTCAGGGGGTAGAAAAAGAGGAAAAGGCATGAGGAGACCACTGCTGCATGCCGTTAGTACTATCTGGTCATTGTAAACTCACTATTGATTACCACAGGCGCATAATTCCCTGAAGGAATATTGTCTGGCTACTAGACTGAAGAAAAGATATCATAAAGTACATCACACTCATTGCAAGGATCTTATTGACCACCTCAGGGAAGCTGATATTATGAGAACATTGAAGTGATTTTTCTATTCCTGTCAGTCGGTGCGGCATCTACGTGGCAGGTGTCATTGAGACAGTGAGATTTAATTTGTTCCCGATTGAATTCTGCACGTCTGGAACACTCGCAGTACTAACTTTGATAGTCCAGCTGATGGTCCATGAGTTACTGCTCCTGCTGTGTTATCGTAGTTGTGGAAATGTAACACATTCAGTTTCCTTAGATTGTCCTTGAACTTCAAATTCGAGGATGCTCACAGCTGGGTGGCATCTGACGAGGTATAGTTGAAAGACAAGGGTTCGTAGAGAGGGTGAAATAAAGTTTTGCTGAAAACGACTGCCTGCAGTTTGCCGAAACAACGCTGATGAAAGTCATGAGAGTGAACCAAAGCGTCAGAGTTGCGGTTTATAAGCCAAAACGATGGAAACCGGGTCCTACCCGTGAACTCCCGTGACAGAACGGACTGACCATAATGGACCCAGCAACCACAGGAGCAGCTACGCCGTACAGACGTAACAGTCTGCTGGAGGAGATGAGAAGTTTCGCTTCTGAAGTTTCTCGGATTGGCTGTTTCGTGCAGGAATTAGCCCGGACAGTCAAGTCTCCACCAGTTCAAGCACCCGCACTGTTCCCTCCTGCCCTCGCTCCGCCGGTCTGGGAATCTCCCGTGCCGGCTCCGGATCCCTATGACGGAACACTGGGGAAGTGCCAGGGCTTCCTGTTGCGATGCCAACGGGTATTTGACTGTCAGCCTCAGACTTTTGCCTCAAAAAATTGGGGGCACTTTCTGAAACTTGTGAAATAACATTTAACCTTTGTTGAAAATAATAAATGTACTTCTTTAGGCTTACAGTATATGAGCAATTGTCATCAAATAAGAGTATTAGGCAGTAGTCTGCAGATTCAAAGTGTTTTCTTGGATTTTTTTGAACAAAACCCAATTTATTCCCAAAGTTAAATGTTATTTCACAAGTTTCAAAAAGTGCCCCCAATTCTTTGTTAAATGCCCCTGGATTTCAGTCAGCGGGGGCAAAAATTGCCCCCTAAAAAATATGTAAATTTCCTACCATGGTTATGAAACAGTCTCACTTTAATACTGCCTCTATACGACGTACATAAGTAAACGAGACCATCAGTGAAAAGACCGGCTATTTCAACGATTTACGGCACGCAGGTTCACCAGAAACTCCTTCAGCACAGACTTTCCAAACAAACAAGAGAATAGAAAGCACGACAAACAGCAGAATAGAAAATGAGACCTTTTCAATTCTAATAATCCAAATTGTAACTCGATCAGGGCACAGTTGTTATTTTAAAGAACCATACTGGAGGTTTTTGCATGGCAACACGTTTTTTAAATTGGTTTCCTTCCTTTTAGGCAGCAATTAGTGTCGGTTAATTTCTATGAAACTCAACTTGCAAGGACTTCAGGACAACCACGTTTGAGCAGTACTTGTTCATGCAGTGATTTAGGTTTAACTTAAAAAAAAAGAGATCAAATGCTGTCTGTGATCATTTCAATGCAACACGTTTGCAGGTTTATTGTAATGAACTGACACCAATGACTACCAGAGGGTAGAAAGCGCATGTCATTTGTGAGAAAGTCATTTGTGTGAGTTCAGAGGAGTGTTTTTGACTTCGCGTCATGGGGTTACTTACCTGTGGTGTGCACTGTACATCAGATGCTCTTGTAAAGAGGGGAATTGTCTTTCCTCTCAGTTAGCAAAGGTCAGATTAGTGTCTCTTTTAACCCCCTTCGTAACTGTTTCACTCGTCTTGAGGTTCTTCCAAGGACCTGCAAAACATTTGCATCACAACAGAAAAGCAAAGCAGCCGTACTAATCTTTAACTAATAGTCGAATTAGCATTACTTAATAAACTCATCAACATCCATCCGTGTATGTCACAATACAGACAAAATGTGAAAGACAAAATGTTGTCCTACATCAGAACTTCAACTCTGATTGGTCGGTCTGGTTTGTATGATCTGTTAAGTACAGATCAGAATACTCACAGCATGGAGGAGCAGTTTGTCCAGCAGCCATCTTCTGTTGTCAGATGTGACTGCAGGCAAATCCCATGACAGTGCCAACTCATTCAGTTAAAATGAATTATGACCATTGTTATCTTTAGTTTTGCGTGTGTGCATGTCAAGGGGCAAGCCCACTCAGCATCAGCCCTCTTATAGAAAGAAAGGACTGTCCTCTGCACGATCCATGGTAAGATAGAATGATTTTCCAGTTGCATGCTGGCTTAAAATGTCTTCTTTGAATCTCTTTGCTGCCTCACTGGGATTTGAAAGAATTTTCCAATCTAAAAAAAAGTTTTTAAATGATTCCAATTAATACTGGATGAATTGATATGTAGAGAGTAACAATGTATTGCAATAAATGATGTAATGTTTAAATGATGTAACACACCTGGGAAGCCTCTCTCCTCAGAGGGATCTAGGTCAACTATCTCAGGAGCAGCCACATGTCCCTGAGGTGGCACGCAGTAGTTTGTGCTGCTGGCCCTTGTTGTCTCACTTCCCTGTAGTCTTGTCAACATGCTCACACATCTACCTTCACTTCGGGAGGCACTTTCTGTGGTCACCACAGTTTCTACCTCTCTGTGATGGTCTTGGGTAAAGAGAAGCACGTTTTGTTATTGGGGCCAGTATATTTTATATTACATTACACATTCACAAAAACACTGCAACTAGAAAAGAATGGTCATATAAATAGAATAGAATAAATCCATTCAAATTCAACTTTCCCTCAAGACCAATATTCAGGATCATCCACATTCAAAATGCTTTACATCTTCTGGCAGACTCCAGAGCCTAATGCTTAATGTCTGATGTACGACTACTTGAGTGCTTGACAAACAAAAGAACAAAGCAGTGAACGCCACATGGCTGCCTAGTTCAGTTTAATAGAGTATATTGGCACTTTGACCAACAGTATTGAGCTAAACTACTGCTGTTGGTATGCTGCTTGTACGTTTAAACAGAAGAAACTCACAGTTCTCAAGCTGGTCAGCCACATCCCGCAGCAGGTCTGTGTGAAGGATTTCAGCATTAGAAACGCATTATTAGTAGGATTTAATAACACCCCTCGTGGTGAGGAGAAGTGTCACAATAATAAGAACGTCAAAATATGTTTACTTATGGAATGTATTATATGTTTACAATATCCAACTCTGTAGAATGGTCACCGAATATGGTATACCTAATATCCCCACGGCGAGCAGTAAAATTTCTTCCTGTCACATCTCTGGCGCTTTAACAGAAGAGCACAATACCTCATGTCTTGTATTGTGGTAATGCCTGTGCCCCTCTCATCTAAGCACCAGTCATTAGACATTAAAAGCAGCTTATGAGTTCATTACACGCCTATGGAACAGTCTCCCTGACCACCTAAGGGCAACACAGACACTGGTCTCTTTTAAGACTGGCCTAAAAACCTTTTTATTCAGGAAAGCCTTTCTGACCTAAGTCACTATCAGATATTTCTTTTGTGTTTCTGTTCATTCACTGGTTTTTATTTTATTATAGTTTTTTTTAATGTTTTAACTATGCTTTTTACTATGTTTTTACTATGTACTGGCTCTGTGGCACTCTGAGATTAAAAAAAAAAAAAATGAAAAGTGCGTTACAAATAAAATACATTATTATTATTATTATTATTATAATGACCATGATATAATAATCTTCTGTGCAATTTGCACAATGTCTAAAACCTCAAGGCAACGAGCGCCGTCTGAAGGAACCGTGTGGGTAACACACTCATACCGCAGTCATTACGCATCGTTAATGTAACATGGGATGTCAGATTGTATGTAACTTTCAGATGCAATCATAATGAAGAGCAACAGTGCGCTCAATGTGAACCAAGGACTTCAGGTCACGCAGAAATACCCAGAGAGCCTATTATCTGGTCAATGATGTGCTTTAGTGACCTCCTATAATGTCTGTTAAATGACAGCTCCATATGTACATATTTTATACAGAATAACATGATGTGTATCAAGTCATGACAGTTTGCTCTGTCCATTCTTAAAACTGTTATACTGGAATAGTTGTACACAAATAAACATCAAACTTAGGTTTACTTTGTTTAAAGTTTACTTGGTAAGGTTTAGGAAACGGTTGTTGTTTGGGTTAAGATAAGTGTGTTTGTTGTCTAAAATAGATATGTTTGTACGTAACTTACGCACACAGCTTTAGTTAAGTACATAAGTTACTTAATTTAATAAAAGTATGAGAAAATAAGTCAACTTCAACTTGCTTTCAGATTGGACATGAACAGCGGGCTGCTGGGTGAAAGTCTGCGTTTATTTGACCCAACTTCCTCCCTAAGATGAAATTCTGCTGTTTGTACAAGCAAATAAGAAGTATAAATATAACTTCTCCACTACATTTCACATGTCTCATAAGTGTACATAAGTACATGAGTAAATGTTCCACCACATTCCACCACTGGCTGTACAATATGTTCATTAAGTAGAGTTTGTTTGCAGCTGCGGCGGATGCTTTGACTGGCCCGTGGCTTTCCCTTCTGTTCTACTTTTTCAATGCACAGCTGCTGTCTGAGTTATCACCATACTGTTCACTGTTACCAGTCTGCCAGCAGCAGGGAGTGATAGTTAGCCAACGCTAAATCATGTCTCATTTTTGATGTGATAAACAGTCAGTGATCAAATGACAGCAGACAACAAAGATGAGCTTTATTCATATGACACCGCTAGTCTTATGTGAGGACATTATTACATTATTAGCATCAATGGATGTTTTATTGATTGCTAGAAGCTAGCAAGCTTTGTTAAGCTAGCAAGCCAGCCGGCTTTGTTGAGCTCGAGTTGGTACAAATTACTTACGTTTACGTAACTCTAAGCAATACGTTAGCAGAGTTGGCCCCACATGTTTTATCAAAATCACAAATAATTTCAGAATTTGACCTCTCTTAGAAGCAAATGCATAGCAACTGATTTGACTGACACGAACAGGACAATAAAGTTGGTTCAAAAAAAAAAAAGGTCAGCATTAACTTGGCGTTGGTGTTCATAAACCAAGGATCTATATGCTGTTGCTGGAATCAGACCTGTGTCTTTTCATTGGTTGTGTTCAGGTTTAAATCATCTTGTACTGCCATGTTTGGTTCCTTTGATATATTTTAAAATCAGTTTCCTGAATTTAATTTAATGCTGGAAATAAAAATGTCTTTTGCACAAGTACCAAACTCTGTGCATCATGTGGAATTCACCACAAATAAGTTAAAAACCTGGTTCTACTGCATACAGGTGAGAACCTAAAAGAAAGACCTGACTATATGAACAGAGAAATGTAACGGATACAAATTCTTCCACCGTAGTCAATGAAGGCTTCACGTCCCTTTCTGCCGGACCTTCCCTCTCCCTGGTGAGTAGTTTTCCGGGTTGATGTGGGACTGTTTGGACAGCTGCTGGTATCCAAGTGTAACCTGAAGATGTGTGTTTCCACACAGAGACATCAAAACTGACATACATGGGGGGGGGGGCATTATAACTGTGGATTTTCCAGGAGGGAAAACATGTTGTGGCTTTCACTTTCCTCTCCATCAGTCGGCAAACATTCTCTCTCTCTCTCTCTCTTCCTCCCACTCTGAAATTTCTCTCACTCCTCTTCCTCCCTAACATCCCTCCAATTTTTTTCTCACTTTCTCTCTCCGTTTTTGCAGAACCTCCGTCCTACCTTCACTCGCTCACTTTATACCCTCGCTCTCTCTCACCATCACCCCCCCCCCTCTCTCTCTATGGATAATTCATCAGTGTTTCTCAGAGCTGCTGCCTGCCTACTGTGATTTCCACTGGGACTCTTTCAGGGACCATTCCCACCTCAGCCGGGAATTAGAGCCACAGCTACAGAGAGAAATTAATCACAGCCACCTTATACTAACCCGTATACACAAACACACACACACACATACACACACACTCACACACACACACACACACACACACACACACCTTAACTTTTCTCTCTTTTCATATACTTACTCTCTTGCTTGGTTCAACTCTCATTCACTTGAAACTTTCTCAAACATCCCTTCTTTTGATCTCAAACACACACACACACACACACACACACACACACACACACACCAGCAGCCTCTCTTTGATCAGCTTTGTCCCCCCCCGTGGCTGCTGAGCAGTGTAACTGGACTGTAGCGGCGATCGTGATAACTTCAGCTTGAGAATATATGAATGAATGCTGCAATCTACACACACATTCCCCAATTCTCCATGCACAAGACCGAAAACACACACACACATACGCCGCTGTTCCATGTGACTCACAGCTATCAGATTTTACTTCTCAGGATGTTTTGTTTTCGGAAGGAAGAGGAGGAGATTGCTTAACAGCCATGACGTCGGTATGACACGATAAAGGATGGCAAAGGGAAGAGGAAGAAGAAGACTGAGAGGTGAAGAGAGGAAAGAAAGAAGATGCAACAAAGAGAGATGGAGGCAGAGGGGGATGGGACGGCTTTCAGACTTTCACAATTACGACTCGATACACGTGTACAGTTACACGTGTGTATGTGTGTGTGTGTATTGATCAGGGATCGAGTGGCTTCCAGTGTGAACACCCGAGGAGGGATTGGAGCACAGTGAATGTCACCACACACACTTACAGTATTTAAAGTGTGTGTGTGTGTTTGTGTGTGTATGGGTAAGAGAGAGAGACGTCACAACTATACAGAGCTATAGGAGAACATCTGCTGAGATTTGGCCCATCAGAAATTGATCAAACAGCCTCTTTTCTACTGTAACATAGAAAAGTATTCAACAGCAGTGGATGCAGTGAGAAGTTGTTTCATCACGGTACTTATTTACACACGAGTAATAATCGGTCACATTTTAATGTAAATAAATCAGTCAACGTCTGTTCCTAATGTCAAGGAAGTCTATGGTGTCATCACTGACATTCTGCATTATGTGTGTGTGCGTTGATGTCGTCAATGTGGCGAGTTCAGGAGCGGTTAGCGTAGAAAAGTCAAACATGAGGCATTAACAAGTCGCAGCAAAGGCCGCCACCTCCTAACTTACATGGAAAACAATAAGGTGGATAGAGGCAAAAATATAAAGAGGAACTGGGATATAGAGGACTTTAAATAGTTAAATAGTTACATTTTCGGAAATGCTCTTATTTGCTTTCTTGTCAAGTGAAGATGGGTGTTGATTAAGTTTGTTTTCATCCACCTGTATTTTGGTATAAAACAATTCAGAAGTTCACGAAAAAGTTAAAAAGAAAATCCACTAAAAGTTTATACACTTAGCTGAGGTGGAAAAGTGGTGTCGTTTCCACTGAAACAAATGTAAAACTGCAGCATCTTTTTGGAGCTATGAGGAGACAGTGACCTTCCTCAAAGATACTTGAAACAAACATAAATTCCGTATTTCCATCACAGTGTCGTCCGTTTCTGCGAAAGTTCAACAGGCTGGCGAATTAGCGCCACCAGCATTTTATCTCAATGCATTTGGACGGAAACCTGAGTACTGTGATGGCTGCATGCTAAATATATAGCGACAGTCAGACAGCTATTCTTTATGCAAAAGTTGAAAAACGACAAGTTGTGGTTTTACGAGGCTAAACTGATCTCGACCTTCTCATCTGATGCCGCATTGCCACTGCGTGGTACAGCAACAGGAACCGTTCCTTTTTCTTTTTTTCCAGGAGCAGATCTTTTGGTAGCTCCGCTCAATCATTTATAAAAACCTCTCGCTATTGGGCACCATTGCCACCCTGCTCACCAGGGATTGTCTCTGTCAACTGTCCATCAAGATCTTACTCAGGTGCAGGGGTTTAGTGATATAGTTTGCAGGGGTCCAACGTGTAGAATAAGCTCCAAAATATGTTTGGTTGAAAACAATATATGCTAAAACATGCAATAAACAAATAAAAACATGAACTAAAACCATGCAAAAAAGATAATTAACACACGAAAACATGCAAGCAAAGCGGTACAAAGGGTCATTTTCTGCCTTAGGACACAAGCACAAGTCACAAAGCTTATTTTTGTTTTCTCCGTAGTGTCTTTTTTACTTCCCCCTGGTATTTAGTTCTCTGGATAGTACATCATTTCATTAAACCAAGAGCATTAGTGACAAGAGAAAAATAAACCAGCCTATAGCTGCTTTGCTCGGTCGCTCAAGGAACACTAAGTTCACGCAGTTTAATCAAAAGACGAGTCTCTGGCTTCATAACTGTCTGCAAACAGTAGTTGACGACACAATCTCAACTGAATAAAGGTCCCCTCACTTCTTCTGGAGCTTTTGACGACATCACACAGTTGTCATCAGCAGACAGAGTTTGCTCAGCAGTCATGGAGCTGTAGATGTTCCAACTTTAAATACTCGTTGACTTTAAGTTTGAGCTCGATGAAAACCGTGTCACCCGCTTGAAAGCTCAGGAACGGGCGAGTAAGTGGACCTCGAGTTGAGATTGTTTTGTCAACTGAGCTAATGATGTTCAGGGATTCAGCAGGGACAAAAATTAGGAAGAATAACACGAGTGGTGCCACAAATTAGTGGCACTAATTTGCACTGCAATTAGAGCCACTCCCTTTGGAAGACAAGGAGTGCGACTTAATCTACCCGCGGGGATACTAGAAAGACGAGAACAACAAAATAGTGGTATAGGAAGCTGGAAGGAACTAGATTTATATTCCCGTAAATGCACAATAAATCCACGACTTACCTACAGTTACAGCGCAGCTTCAGTCCAAACATAGAGGGGGGTTGTGGTCACGCATGGCAAGTTTTAAGTAGCATCCCTCTTTTAACACAAAGGCTTGACTGGAACACACGCGGGGAGTGAAGAGCAGCATCATCCCCCTTTAGAGCGGCTTGATAGAGAGGATAGAGCTCAATTGATTCGAGTGAATTAGAGAAAAGGTCAGACCACAGCTGGGGCAATAAGGCTACTGTCGCTGGGATTACTGCAGCGAAACACACACACACACTTTCCCATCACACATGGAAAACAACACGCACACAAGCACATCCAGAGGCAGATGAACACAACATACATGTCCATGGCACTCTTGTCAAGCTGAGAAAACCAATGTTATAGCACACCTACACACACACACACACACACACACACACCTCCTGCTGTTCTGAACATCAACCCTCCTCATGTGTAATGAGCCTTGCAGACCGCTTACTACTCTGTTAGTTCGTCTTGTGTGTGTGTGTGTGTGTAAAATGTCTTAAATAACATGTAGCTCCTGATTTGGTCGCTCAAGGTCACACACACACACACACACACACACACAGAGACCTTACTTTTTTGTCTTATAACCAACCACCTTTTTTAAACATCCCTTGACACCCACTCATTCTCTTCCTAACCTCCCTCTCTCATCCACTTTGCGTTCTTCTCCCTCCTCCTCCTCCCCCCTCCTCACCTCTCTGCCTTCCCCAGTTTAACCATCCATGAGTAACCTTCACTCTCTTTCTGTTCTTTCTCTCTTTCCCCCCCGTGTCCACCCCTCCTTTGCATACATCTTTATAATCTGTCCTTTAAGTCCTCGTATCCCCTCCGTCTTCTTTTCCTCTCTGCTCTTCCTTTACTCTCTCTGTCACTGACTCGCTGCATCCATTCTACCTTCACTCACTCTGCTCTTCATAGATTAACACAAAAATGTTGTTTTTAAAAGCAACCCCCCCCCCCCAAAAAAAACCAGAGAGGGAGCTTCTCTCTTTAAACAACTTTAAATTAAATATTTCTACTTTCCAGCTTTCTCTTCTCTGAGCTTTTGTTTTTTCCTTGCAGTGAATGTTGATGTTCAGAAGGAAAACATGCACTCTTTCTGAGCAGCGGTCCCTTTAAGTTGTTGATGTTTTAGCCTGAAGCAGCAGCCACTACTTCATATACCGTTGTGTGGTTTAAATGAAGTCACTATGTCGTTTTTGAAAGAAGAAGTTAAAGTTGCAGTTGGAGCAACAAAACATACCCTTACTCTGTTAAGCACACATTGTGAGGTATGAGGAGCTCACGGTGGCTGATGTAAATTGATGTACTCTGGCTGGATATTGCTGTGCAACTCACTCTTCTCTTACGGTTCCGTTATGTTGTCTCTACCACTGTCACTTCACTTCACTTCAAACCACTGTCACCACTGTAAAGGTGCAGAATTTGATATTCAGAGCACTGATATGGCAGCAAACAACTATTTACTAGTTACAGTCGATAACGCTGTCCCGACTGTTAGCTGTCAGCTCTGTCAGCACTTTTGCCGTTCTTTGTACTGTTGAAACAGTCATCCGAGTCACCTTCAGTTATTACCTTGTACTATCAATAATGAGAGACAAGCAGCAGGAAGTGCTTTTTATACTTTTATGCAGTGTTTCGCCTCTCAGATTTGATCAAAGGTGTCCTCTACAGTAGCATAAAGCACACACGTGTGGCTTCTATAGTTCTAACAGCTGATTGTATATGTCTGTTTTTACCCTTTTACCCTACAACTACATGTTTTGTCAATTCTCTGGACAATGACAGCTCTGTGCTTTATAAGTCACTCTCTGTTTTGTGACTGTTGCAGCAGAATAGCAGGGTTTCTCATGTTCCCCCAGCTTTTAATACATTCAGACAATAATTTATGTCTAGAAGATATGTCATGAATTATTAAATGGTTTAATGTCACGATCAGATCTATAAATATAATTCTACAACAAGCTTACACAAGGCTATCGGCATGATGTAAAGTTACTTAGTTAGCTTCTGATTGGACAATTTATTGGTGAAAAGGGAATCAAATCAAGGCCTTTCTGGAAGTGATGGCCGGCTGGGGCTTTTCTGTGTAGAGTTTATTTTGTGGGGGTTTCCCCCAACAGTCCAAAACAGGCAACTGGCAACCCTAAATTGATTTTAGACGTATTTTTTCCCCCCGATTTTCTTTCTGTATGTAATCCCATGATATACTGGCATGTGGCAACCTGTATATATAACCCTCGTACAAAATAATGTTCCCACACATACAACTAAACTGCTTCCGCAATAACATTTTGAGGGAAATGTATTTTCTCTCCTATTGCGATTGCAGGTTTAAACATGTGGTTAATGTTGTAAATTGAAACTAAACTGAACCAAACAACTGCAACAAGATGATTTGCTTATGTTTAGTTTGTTACGTTATTTACATTGACCCATTGACTCTTGGTTTCGAACGGGACACAAACAGCAGTCTCCTGGGTGAAAGCATAAACTGCATATAAGAAGTGGACGTAGTTGCTGTGACGTCGACAAGTATGGCATTTTGGTGAACAGTGAACAAAAGTGAACTTATTTGGACTGTGCAGGAGTGATGTAGAGCAAGCGTAAATTACTTTATGGTCCATTTTACTCGAAATGGGACCTAAATGGACCATAATGAACATCATGCTGTTTTGAAGAAGACTTGAAACTAGCGATTGAGAGCATAAACTCATGTCCGCAATGTTTAGTGAGCTAATAAATCAAGTGAGAAGTCGAGTAATTTTCTCTTTTTGCAACCAGAGGAGTCGCCACCTGATGGCCGTTAGAAAGAATGCAAGTTTAAGATACTTGGCTTTTAGAACTGGAGGTTTGTCTGTTGGAAACACGGACTACGATAAGACACGTAGGCTTTTTGTGAAACAGCAAATATATATGTATATATATAGACATAGATAAGTGGACTGAGATGCTGAGATTACATTTTTGAACTAAATCTCGTGATGATTTTCTTTACTCATCTTCACCACTTCTTCAAAACAAAAGGGAGGCGCAGAACAAAGATGCACATCATCATTTAAAACACAGGAGTCTCGGTGTGCTTGGGAGTGCTTTAACATCGACTCACAATTAATTGCTCTTACAATACAGCTTGCCGCAGCTTATTTCTGGTTCTCATCATAGGGGCAACCATGTGCTCCGCAGCTGTCTCGTACATGGGCAGGAGAGCCGCCGCTCTGTTGGAAACATTTTCACCTCAAGGTCAGAATGAATAAATAAGGAACTTTGACACAGATTTCTACTCGCAGTTTTCTAAGCACAAACCCTCGTTTTTTCCCTGTAATTGAGGCCACTGGAGCTGGATGTTTTGCTGCTCATTGCCTGTTGGGAACACAGAGGGGACTGCAGGAAGGAACATGTGTGTTAGCGTCCCAGACCTTTGGAGCATGTGTTGACGCGTGCTCACGCACTTACCGTCTAAATCCAGAGAGGTCTGGGTCATCGCCACTGTACAAACTGCTGCTGCTGCTCTGTTTACTGAGGCATCCAGCAGTGATCAAATATTCACCTGCAAAAACAACTCCTGCGTAACATACGTGGCTTTCACCTGAGACTCTCACTCACGCTCTCTCACACCGCACTGTGATGATGAAGCACAGTGTGGGGATCAACGAAGGCCGGACACACACACACACACACACACTCCGTCTTTCTTTCTCTCGTTCTTTGTTAAGTTTTGCATTTTCAGCTTGAGGGAGCGCTGCTCACTGACCAGAAAAAAAGATCTTCCAGGACGCAAGCATAACTTGTAAATATGGATTGCTGCTAGCAACGTTGCTCTCGGGATGGCAATGACGTTCCACCACTTTAGTCCAAACTGACCCATCAACAACTATCAGATGAATCGTCATGAAATCTGGTGCAAGACATTCATGGTGCCCAGGATGATGAATCCTACTGACTTTGGTGATTTTCAGTGAAATTTCCTGACAACTATTGGATGGATTGCCTTGAGATGTGTTACATACATCTCTCTATACATCCGTGATGCATAAGTTCATGTCGCCCTCAGGATAAAGTCCTGATCACTGTAATCGCGTCTATGGTCAAATAGCTGCATAAGTACTGACATTTACATGTAATACAGGCCATATTTTCTGTTAACATGCTACCACTTTAAACTAAGTTGGTGAAAACTGTGCACATTGTACGGGCCAAACAGTCACATGTTCGCATTGTCATTGCTTGCGTCCTTGCTTGCCTCAGTTTGCAGTACAGCCCATAGACTGTGTTTTAGAAGTGGATGTAGTCATCGTGACGTCAACCATTGGTTTGTGCACAGTGGTTTTGAGGCGTCAAGTTCGGCATTTTGGCCATCGCCATCTTGGTTATTTGCAACTTGTGAATTGAAGTGACCATATTTGGACTGTGGAAACATGGACGGACACGCCCTAAAAGATACCCTGCTTTATAGTCTATTTCACTGAATGAACATCATGTTGTATTGAAGAAGACTTGAAACTAGCGATTGAGACCTTCGTAAACTGAATGTTTAAATAATATACAAAACAATACCTTCATACCTCATGTATGTGTATACTTGTAAGAATGTATATGTGAAACATTTTGTTATATGTGGTATATATATGTGATTATTGGGGAGAGACATACATGTACTCTACTATCTATGTAAATGCCCACATTAGATTATGTATAGATTACATCACAATCCACATATTTGGCTTATTGTATGCAAACAGCAGCAAAAGGTGAGGAGGCAGCATGTCCAGTGTAGGACAACACCTCTGACCACAATCACACAGGAGGTATTTCAGGAGGGTAAAACTATCCCGGTGGTTTTGCATGAACATCAAGAGGCAGCGTGTAAGTATCCTGAATCATATTTCACATAATGTGCAAAAATAGCTTTCCTGGAATCCACTCTGAAGCACGAACCCAACAGTGAACCTGGAAGAAAAGATGCACGTTGTGTGTCATGTTTTGGTTGTCAGAGCAAAAATCCAGAGAGGAGATTCAATCAAGCTAAGGCCACATCTTTGGTTCTCAAATCCAGCAGCTGTTACAGAAAGCAGCAGAATTGTTTGTTTTTTCAGCTGGTGGTAGGCTACTCATATTTGTCAGGCACATGCTGTGAGTTCACTTCATTTGCTTTATTCTTAACACATTCTACCAGAACTCCTTGATGGTGTTTGGGGCAGTAAGACCTTCGAGTTTGACTACAAATTACCTGGAAAAACTTTCCAAAAACATTGTCATCCGAACAATACGTAATTTTACAAATATTCCTTATTTATGAGAAAAAAAATCATGAAGTGCGGCTGCAACAAAGACATTCGTCCCATCTCTGTAAATTGTAGCAGATTTCCCCTGTCTGCTAAAATAAAATCCTACTGTTGGATTTGTTGACTCTTTTGGCCACAGGAAATGAAGAATCAAAATGTAAGAGTGAAATCCAATCTGATCCCCACACAGCAGAGAGAGCAGCGCTCTGTCCAGAAAAAAAAAACTTCACTCAGCAGACCTTGCTCTCCTCTTTGGCAAAAAAAAATAAAAATATTTAAAAAGTGATGGTGGTGATGATGCAAAGTGTGCGCTTTACAGCAAGACTGTATTCACATTTTAGGAAATTTCCTTGCTGAGAGTCAGATGAGAAGATTGATACAACTCTAATGTCTGCCCTTTTAATATAAAGCTACAGCCAGTAGCTGCTTAGCTTAGCATTAAGACTCACTCCAAAATGTCACAATATCAATCATTTAAAAGAAAATGGTAAAATTGTCACATTGTGATTTTACGAGAGTGTATATGCCAGATTACATGTTAATAATTGAGTTTTAGAGGTACTGGTTGGTAGAGTCTGTTACCTTTGTGGGTAGCTGTTTCTGGTCTTTATGCTAAATAAAGCTAACCATCTGCTGGATGTAGCCTTATTACCAGACAGATATAAGAGTAGTGTTTTAACCTTCTCATGATGCATCATGGGAGAAAATGTTCCAAGTTGTTGAACCACTGCTTTAACTTTGTTTATTTATTGTATATGAATCCATAGAGTGCTGCAGGGATTACGTGTCTTTGTAGAAGTTAGCATCACACCGGTTCCCTCGGGGAAAAAAATCCTTACACGTTTTCATCCAGTAAGATAATCTTCACAAACTACAATCGGCAGAAGTAAAAAGCATTAGGCTATAAACAAACTACACCCCGGTCGCATTCACGTCACCACCACTAAGCTAAAGGCGGACTACTCTTTGATGATAATGTTTCGTGGTCTCATTTAGCCATTTATTAGCAACCGCCGTTTTTAAGCTTGAGGGGTGTTTACTGACGTATGTTATGTCATAGAATAAAATGGCAAACATATTTTAAGGTCGTGTCAACCACAGACCTTATTGACTTTGAGACAATGTTGACTCATTTACAGGTTTAGGACTCATTCCTGCAGCATTAGATACACAACCAGTAAAAGAAAATTTGATGCACTCGCTAACACTTTTTGGCTAACATACTTCATCAAAAGATATGCCTGGCTAGCTGTTAGATCTCACTAGTTCCCAGATCTCTGAGTTCAGCGTTATCATTACCAAAATGATGAATTATGGGTGCCATCTTTCGTTTCGGTCCAGGTTGAGGTTACTCTTCTCACACTTGGAATTGACAAAAGTGACAAAAACTGCTAAGACGCAGTGCACACAGCTTTGAGGAGACTGAGTAAAATAATCTCTACTCTATTGCATAAATGAATGACGCAACACTGTTCCTCGTCCTTAAAACTTGTATTTAAGTCAGAATACTTGTTCTGTGCCACAAGTCCTTGCTCTCCAGCGCTGACTTCCAGATGATGGCTGTGTAAAATTATCTCGTGCTCTTTCAATAGTTTGGATGTCAATGAACTTCCATACTTGGCCTTGTTTTCACACTGAAGACCTTTAGATGGCAAGGATAAACATGATGTCTCGTGCAAGTAATGTCTCCACATACAGCTCCTAAGGCCTGGTCACGAACCCCTCTTACTGCAACTTTTACACTCAAAAAAATAATTCATTGGATGAACTCAATTAAATTGTGGGCAGGTTTTCCACCGAGGAAATATAGTTAAACCTAACTTGAACTAAAAACATCCATGCACTATAATTAAATTGAGTTAGTCCGACTCAATTTGATCAAATACAACCTAAATAAAAAAATACCATTCATGAAATGAAATTGATTTGTGTTAGTCCAACTCAATATAGTACAATTCATTGGAAATGAATTAATCAGGTAAAAAACTTTTTTTTAATTTGACCCCCAATTAAGACACGAGACAAAACCTAGTTCAAGTGTTTTTTATTGAAAATGCTTAAATACATTAAATATGGTACAAATCTGAACATCCATGATTCTAGAGCCTGCATTTCATTTTTTAAATATAATTTGCTTTTTTTTACAAAAACACTGATCAGAAAAGGATAGCAAATAAATTCCAAAAGGATCTATACAGTGCATCTTTCATCGTTTTTAAATATTAAAACAGTAGTCTTGTAACAGCTCCACAACTGGTGACAAATAAATACCAAGCTATCCCAAATCCCTTGGCGCCACAAACAAAGACGCCATGAGGGTGGAGGCTATGCACTGCTCTCCAAACAGGGACTATCATTGCACTGCAGTGTAGTCATTCACCAGAAACTATCATTTCCAAAAAGCACAAAACTTCCTGCAATCGATATGTACAACCACTATTGCAAGTGCTAAATTCCCACTACTTTGGTTTGTCAAGAGCAATACAGCTGTTTTCTTTCCTACCAGTACAGATGGTAGTACAAAAGGACTCCTTTACACTGAAGAATAGCCGATGATGTGTTATCATGTGCAGAAACAGGCAACTCGGACCACTTTTGGGCTACAACAGTAAAATCACAAAACATCCACAAACTAAAACTTATAGATTATAAATAACAAGGATACTCATAGTCAATGGAAGTTACAGCGTATTGAACCGTGTTAGGGTCCATTTCAACTCGAGTAGAGAGTCATTCAATCAGACAACGAGGAAAATGGACGTGCAAGTTGACGTTAGAGAGTAATAACACTCGAGTTAGGATGTGGAGGTGAATTGGGCAAAACTTTCTGCGGGTAAACACTTAACCAGCTTGCAGTGACATGTAAAAGTTCCGTAATTTACAGTCTCTGGCTTGCCTCTGTGCAGCTTAGTCAATTTTTTCAAAATGTCAGAACCAGGAAAACATCCATGAGGTCATGGATTGTCGTTGACTGGGCGGAAGATGAAAGTAGAAAACATCCAAAAGATCTGATAAGATTCTTTGGCTTTGTCACTTGGTGTTCACCTCTTGTGCAAACATCTTGATTTTCAGCTCCTGTATCTTAGAATTCAGCTTGTGCCCATCCAAATTCATTATGACCTTCTGGAGAAGCTCAAAGATGTACTTGAAGTTGTCTGGAAAGCTTAGATTAAGGGCACAAATTAGCCCAAAGCATGATGAACGCCATGATGACACCGTCTACGTTGTTCAGGACTTTAATGCAGTTGATCAAGTCCCACGTCCTCTGGCTCCCAATCTCTTTGGATCATGTAAATCCTTATGACAGTGAATGCGATGTCCCTCACTGCATCCTCAGCGGCGGAAGCCTGATAACAACACAAACACAGAAAACTTGTGTTAAATTAATCCACAAACATGTATATATATATATATATATATATATATATATATATATATATATATATATATATATATATATATATATATATGTGGGTAACACTTTGACGCTACATGGGAAACATATTGCGATAAACTTACCAGATTGATAAAGAGTCTGGATCTTCATTGAGGTAGATGACAGGCTTCTCAGATGCACTCCCTTTTGGTGTTGATGTCATCACACTAAAAGTTCTGGATGAAAGCAGAATAAAAGCAGGCCATTTACTATTCATCACATGTTTTTAAAAAAGCAGATATGGACAAGAAAATATTACAATAACCACCCCAATACAGTGAAACTAATATTGTATACATATGTACTAACCAAATCATTGATGGTCAGGACATCCTTGACCTTTTCTCCTTCACACCTCCTTTGCTCTTTAAGCCCTGTATCAGGGAGTCTGAGAAGAGGTCCAGCTGTGACATGAACTTTGATTGAAATAGTTTGGTGGTGATCAGCAGGAACTCTGTTATTGACCTGAATAACAAACAAAATACAGCTGTTTGTTACTTGTTTATTATAATTACTATCACATTATGTGGGATTATTAGATTCAAATTGCGATTGTGAAGCCATTAATCATCAAAATGGTAAACACATAGAAACACACATTTACTTACTTAACTTTGCTGGAACAGGGAAGGGGCCTCTGCTCCACAATCTCTGGTTGAATGTGCAGTTCCGCATGTGTGATTGAGAAGCTTACTCCATGTATTGAATGTACATGGGCAATGTATGGACATGTATAGCGATAACTGCCCCTACAATGCCCATGCAACAAGAAATACCTGCTAGCTAGTTCCAAACTGCATTCTTTACACTGCCACATGCAGAGTCCTAAAGAGAATAAAGATAATTAGTACATATCAAACTGAACAAATAACAATGAGAGATCAGCTCGCATCGAGCATATAACCTATTACGTGCTATCATTAGGAGGTTGCCTCAAGAAGCTTGGTAATGCTGATCAAACTGCAAAAGATGAGATAAATATATTAGTGGAGGGAAAGGCTGGAATAATCCAAAATTCACATAAAACAAAGTCAAGTCAAAAGTGCTTTGGAGCACTCGCAGATATAATGTTACCATTTAGAATAGACAAGCAATTCACCTTTTACAGCAACACTAAAGCTACATACAACAGCAATCAAATCATGCAAGCGTGTTAAATAAGATTAAGACCGTCATTTTAATAAAATATCAAACTGTTTGCCTTGAAAACTCATTCGCACTCCTGCCTGCGTTCACACAGTGTAAGGTCATAGAAATACAATGAGTAGAACGGACATCGATGTTTGTCTTGGTCGTTTTACTAGTTCAAAAGAAAATAGTGCTCAACACTGCGCATTGACCGTAGTATAACAGAAAAGTTAGCCCGCTACATCGATCAGTTCTTCACAATGACGACGGTACACGTACAAACTGCCGCTGCTCTGATCCCGTTACATCGGTTTGAATGGGAATGTCCGTTCTACGCTCGTTCTATTTCTATGGCTGCTGCGATAAAACACCGCTGACTTCCGTGTGTTCATGCATCAGGTGCCCGCGCGAGTGAGAGGAATTCAGCGGTTTTATGAGCTCATGATTTATTCATATTAAACATTTTTCAGTGAAGAAAACGTGGCTAAACCCACTACAACTGAACGCCCACTAGAGAGTGGCCTTCTGCGGCCTGCTCTGCCTGCCGACATTATGGCGCTGGAAAGGGGGAGACCGTAGTCTGCTCGTTTAACTGCTCTCCTACTGTTTTTTAGTGCATACAGACAGTTCATAAGGAAGCCTTCGGCGCTGCGTCCAAGCCGTATTAATGACAGTACCCTGATCTCTGGTCTGCTCTATAATGCAAACCACGTTGGCTACCTAGCTTGCTAGCTAGCCTGCCAGCTAGCCTGTGTGCCTTCGATCTTATTAAAAACGGAACAGTCGTGTGGCTAAGTTATCACGTCTGTTCCACACATTGTGGTCATTATTACAGAATGGAAGCCTTGATTGACAACGAGGTACATTCTAAACTACTACAACAAAATATATAAAGTTACTTACCAAAGAATGGACGGTCGGTTTGAATCTTGCTGCAGTCGGAAAGGGGGGAAAGACGACTGAGAGCACGTGATCTGGTACATGCGCAAGGGGTAGTCCCCCAACCAAACACATTTATTTTGAGTTGATACACACCATCTAACCCAAATAAATCTAATAAATGAAAGTATTCATGCATTTTATGTTAGACCCATTAAATATAAATGTGTTCATTTTTTAACTTGATATATTTCAATTAATCAAACACGATTTAAATGTGTCACCTTTAAGAAGGGCTTGAATCGTTTTTTTGAGTGTACCAGGGTTTCCACTGCCATGAGAGTGAGTACATAATGTCAAATGCTTTATTCTTTTTTCTTCTCTAATTTCTCTTTTTGCAGTGAGGCCTGTACACACCAGGGGAATGACAAATTAACACCACAAAAATGCAAAACACTTCACATCAAAACTATTCATAAGGCCAGCAAGGAAAATTTGCAACAGTTGCGGCACTTTATTAAGAAACAGCTTAAATAGATTCACACGGGCAGATAACCAACTACCAGGATTATTGACTCAGAGCTGGTTGTCTGAGGTAAATTGCTGTATGGCCTTGTATATGTCAATGGATTTAATTGTGAAAGGTATGAATGGAAACAGTGGGTCTGGTACGCGATGCCCTTGTGTGGATAGGGGTAATAAAGTTTGCCGTCTTGGTGTACATTGTGAATATGTCCGTTCCGCACAATGTGATTCGTGGTGCGAAAGCTCCGAAAAATCGTACAAAAAATGGAATTATTTGCGTTTAGTTTGCGTCAACAGTTCGTAGACTATATTGCAAAAATAATCCCCCCCCGGTGTTTAGAGGCCTTAAGTAACCTTGTTTACACTCAAATCATACCGGAGACATTCATTTGAACATTATCAACAGAGCAATACGAACACACTCGATTAGTTGGCCATTCAGCACCAGTTTAATGATTTTCTATAAAGGTAGCAAAACCTACGATGTGTGGACAGATGGATGGAGGGACAGAGAAAACACCTGTAGGAGAAGCAAGGAGATGGGAGTAAAGAAAGGAGGGAAGGCAGAGGGGAGAAGTGAGAGACAAGCAGCCATTACGAAAGACAGCCAAGGACAAATTACAGAAATTGAAAGCAGAAAAGGCTGCGTCTGCACCGTCTGTAAAAGACTCGGCCAAACGCGCTAACTTACAATCTAGAGCTTTTGATACTGTCCACAGTAAAATACAGCTACGTGATCTGTGTGTGCACAGAGCTTCTGTTGAGTGGCTTCCTGCTTTCATCCCTGGAAAAGTCCATCCATGATCCAGATGTTTGGGTCTCGTTTTCTTTTCACCTGTCTCTCAGCGTGTGATGTATGTGTGGAGGTGACATATGTGTCACAGGATCACACATGTACACACTGGCTTTAGTTCGTCTGTTCTGTTTCTCACAGATAAAAAGGCAAAGACAGAAAACTCAGTAACACATGCTGTTCCTACAAACAAACAAAGTAAAGGAGCGACATTTGGATTAGAAAGTGCTGGAGATGAGCATTTTAATCAGTAATCATGAAATGTAAAAAATGTGTTGTGTGGATGAATGTTTAATTTAACAAGCTAATTTACACCACAGTGAGCTATTTGATGTCCCCCCCCCCCCCTCTCTCTCTGTCACACACTCGCACACAACCTTGAACACAGAAAATCACCACCTGCGGTACAAAGACAACAATACATTGAGGAAAAGACAAACAATCGAGTTACATATCTCTGCAGAGTTTATGTTGAGCTTATTTTCTTTTTTTTTACTGTGCATTTGACTGAAGGTGGAAATCCAGCACGCAACAGGATTTTCACCTCACGTTAGACTTGTGTATTCTGCTTGGCCGATTATTGTAGCCACGTGACACCACGCGTGGATTATGGAGAGCTTAAGTCATGACATCATGTCCCGACTAGCTTCTTTAACTCTCGTTCTGAATTGCCTCGTATACATCCATAAAATTCACCCACGCCCTCTCTAAAGCCACTTTCCTCTTCTGTCTAAAACTCCATTCAACCCTCTTTCTTCATGCGTTTAGTCGATGCCAGTCAACCCCTCGACTCGCCCATGGACAAGCCTCTTTTGTCAAAGTTCTGGAAATTATGGGTAAGGGCATTTGTTAAATGTTGCTAAAAAAACCCAACAACAACGTATTAACTTAATGGTATGGACGAACGTCCATTATTTAGACATATAAAGCATACCGTTGAGAGAGCTGTTCAACGGCTGGATTTTTTTCTTATTTCTGGAACAGAACCCGGAGATTCCATTTTCATTGAGCTGGTGCTTGCGAGAGCTAGTGCCATGCGACATAATTCAATTCACCTTTTGTTGGTGAAACCATGAACAGTGTAACTTGTCCAAAAAATCTGTAACATTTAAAGCTAACGCTGAGCTAGCTTGGGCCATTTCTCCAGGTCGTTCTCACATCCCCTGGTAGTAACCGGCAGAGTTGTGATCACATTACCAGGTTCAAAGTATTGCGTGATGATGTATTTGGCAAAGAGCTCTGAAAAGAAGACTGTAGGATATCGCCAACTCTCGCAGACTCCGGTTCGTGGAAGTCCCGTCCGTAGTTCACACACGCTAACATGGGCCTACACCACGCATAATGTGGATAAGGTGTAAAGCACAACTAATAGAAAATGCTTGTAGAAGTAGCACTTGCAGGGCACAACATTGTCGATATACATCTGAAATATATTACTGCTATATACATTGATAATCATAGAGCTGTATTTATTCACACTATGCACAGTGATGTGACCTAACTCATTGACAGTCTGTGTGTTTCTAGTAATAAAACAGTGATTTGACTTTGAATATTAAGCAATAGCGGTTTTAATTTATTTTACCGATGTGAGTGTAAAACCGAGAGGGAAGGAATTTAGATGCATTTAACTACTCTCTTCATCTTTGTCAGCAGAAACATTTAGATAAAGGAAAAAGTTGAATTATTTTTAATCATCGCCCTCCGAATCAATCTTCACAAATGACGTGCACAGGTCATTGCCGTACTTATCTTGTGCTTTGCTTCCCCAAATTTTCAGTCTCATGTCATTTCTCTTTTGTCTTATCAGTAATTACAACTGGGAAGCCTCAGGTTTGAACTTGAAAACACACAGCAGTGCTTGCAGCCGCTTGCTGGAGGCGAGTATGTGACTCTGGTGCCCAGGTGGGAGTTTGTCCGTTTGTCTTGTCTCTAGTCTGATCCTCGCTGTTCGACTCAAACCTCAGGTCAAAATGTCAGAAATGTTTCACTACTGCCGTCTGCCACGTCTCTCCCAGCTGAACCGGTTCACTCTCAGAGTTGCTGGCTAAAAGTGCTGTTGAGTCGGAGTTGGTAAGCGGACAGGATGTTTCGTGCCTTCTTAGCTCTTCACCATCTCTGTTGGTTTTGCCCCTTCTTTAAGATTGTATGTGCTTTAACGTAAGGGTCCAACATTATGGGAGTTATTATTAGCTTTCTTTTTGAGAGTTAGATGAAAAAATCAATACCAATCTCAGGTCCGTGCGTTTGGCAAAACAAATTGTGAAAGCTAACTAATCAAGGAAATATTTAGTGCCTCCAACTTCACCTGAAACTACAACTTTGCGTTTTTACATTTATTTGTATGTGGATACAAATAAATGTGGATTAAACAAACGAGATACGAGTCAATGTGTGAAATTTAGAAACAGTCATGAGACTGGTGTCAATCTTTTCGTCAAACTCTTGGAAAGACGGCGCATGCGCATTTTTCTCGAGATGTTTTGTTGTAGGTTGTGGCCAATTTCTCCTCCGACATATTTAGGGCCTGGCTCTAACGGTGTTGACACATTAGCACGAGTCGCTGAGCATCAACGCTAACGAATCTCCCCCTCAGCTCAATCTTTTTTATGAGCAAAGACGAAAGTAAAAAGCATTGAGGTAATGTTAGCAAACATTATTGGCTCACACTGACAGTTGAACTGAGAAATATCCCCAGCAGCAGATCATTGTTATCATACAATACTGTATATTATAATTTCATGAGTGGGATACTTTGGTAAGGGATTTGATAGAATTTGGATTCGCCAACCCTAAACATCTCTATACTCAAATAGAGAAAGAGCAAACAAAGAGTCTCCTTAAGGAGGGAGACATTGTTGGGACACGAAGCAAAGGGTTCATGTAAACCGTCGACTTAATGTGAAGGAACATTTCGCAAAAAAAAAAAAAACGCCACATATAATATATAATAATGGTCTCTGCTGTTTGATCATGGTAATAACACCAAATATACTGCACCATTAATGTGACAATGATGTATTGGTGTTTAAGAATGTTACAATTTCTCCCGCAGTTGTTTCTGTCCAATTTAACCTATTTGTCAGAGCACCAAGCTGGAGGCGAGGAGATGTATCGTCGCGAAGCGCAGTGCTGTAAAATAATTCCTAGCTCCGCTCCGGTCAATAACGTTGCATTTACCCTGCAGCATTATTGAAAACCGCTCTGCAATCGGATTTGTACACGTTCCTTACATGAAACGCATCGTCTCACAAATACATTTCTTGTGTTGTTTTTTGTTTTGTGTGTGTGTGTGTGTGTGTGTGTGTGTGTGTATGTTTTGGAGCACCTCTGCGCAAAGAAAGACTTTAAAATGTAATCTGCAGTGGTTATTTTCCCATAAAACAATGCTGTCACTGAGGTGATGATGACTGAACTCACTGTAGGCCAAACCCATCCAATCCGATTTACTTACGTAGCCTCAAGATTGTGATTGACTCAGATTCAGCCCGCAGTGCCAATATCTTATCTGAGTGCCGCCGAGATGGTTTTTCAAATGGCTGCACCTTGGTGAATTGAGCCATCGAGGCCACTAATTGCTAATTCTGTCAGTTTAATTAAAGTTCAAAACTACAGCAGTCTCTTTAAACCATCCAAGCATATCTCTGGGTCCCTCATGTCAAAAAAAGAATTGCCGTGGGCTGATTGGAGTTTTAACTCTATTTACTTCTGTTGACTTCCTTCAGCCCAACACTTAGATCAAACTGGCAGTGTATTCTGCCGATGTAGCTTTGTTTATTTTAAACATCCCAGGGTCAACATGTTGAGTTGGTGTGTGTGTGTGACAAGAATGACAAAGAATTGGGGTCCCAAACCAAATAACTAACACAATTACCACAAATGTCTCCAGGTCTGCTTACCAATAATGTTTAATTCAGCCCTGTAGGTATGTATATAACCAACTTGCCACGGGCGAGGCTGATACTCAATCAGTTCATAAGGTGAACAGTTTTTTTATCCATTCCCTCCTCTCTTAAAGTGTGCATACTGTTGCAGCCTTTGAGGATTTCTTTTTGTGCCATTTCAAATTCGAGTGCAACTCTTTAAAGTCGGCACGGCTTTGATTTCTTATTTTTTTTGGTGAATAAACAAAGTAAACCTCCAACCTAAAGCCCCCCGTGTAAGACACCCTCGCTGCTAGACAGGTGGATTCAAACTTCAACACGCCAGAACTGTATTTGTTTTCCAGGTGTACTCATCTCTCTCTCTGTCTCTGTCTCTGTCTCTGTCTCTCTCTCTCTCTCTCTCTCTCTCGCTCGCTCTCTAATCTGATAGTATTTCTGATCCTGGGCCAGACAGAAACAACTGTTGCCCCGAGCCACTTAGAATAACAAGCAGCTTCAGCAGGCCTGCAGGGCCAAAACCACGGCTCCCGGAGCATGAAACAAGGTTGGCATGCGAGGGGATCGTGATTCTGACAGGCGAACATATTGGTCCCATACTGGAGGGCTACGGTTGAAGGATGCCAAGGAGGGGCCTCGGAGGATTTCGTACCTGGGCAAGCACCAACTAAAAACAACTACGGTACACTCTGACTTCACTTTAACTTCAGCTCAAAACTGGTGCAGAGGAAGCTGAAATCCGAGGCATTTTCCTTGGCATTGTTCTTATGGTAAAACTATATTTATATAATATTTATATATATTTATATATATATAAACTATATCCAGAATTGCGGTTTGAGACTGTATGCAAATGTTCCTTCATTTAATTTATTCAGTTTTGTGCTACTGTGTGATCCTATGGGGCGATGGCACGCATTCAGTATGAAGACAAATTTGAAGGCGTCATCGTTCCCGGTTTGATCACATTGATATTTCAGAATCCCTTAGACGATGTTGTCCCTCAAAGGCAGCTAAGAACCAGTCTAGTTTTTCATACCAGCCGAAACAATGCTACTGCGTCCCAAAGCATTTTCAGACACATCTCTACACCCGAAGCCATTTGACAGTGCTTTATGTGCTTTTGCTAATAACTTGTACTTAGGGAAACAATGTACGTACTTTAAGAGCACCAAATATTATTTTTTATTTGGAGGAGGTATCATCCCTGGCAGGAGTCCAACTCCATTTTTTGTTCTTGGGCCTTGGTTTTTTTTCTCGAGGATTCCCCAAACAACAAAAGTATTTGTATACCATATTGAGCCGGGATTGTTGGGAGAGACTAAATACTCAATTCAGTTTCTATAAATCCTTGATAGGGAGAATTTAAAAAGCTCTCACAAAACCAGACACTACATTTGTGCATTGCTAGCAAATGATAAAGGCCTTGAGGAGCCATTATCTGTTGTCTTAAATCAATCAAAGTCATCAAGGACTAGTGATAGCTATCGTTACGATTTTATCGATACACGCGCGCAAGACAATTAATTAAGAAAACAATGAATATTGCTTTATTATTCTTGTATGTATACAAATAGTCTTTCTTGAGCAGCAATAAAAGAAGTTCCAAAATCGTTCAAATAGATTCTCAGCTGAACAATTAGGTAAGCGATTACCTTTAATATATTAGCCTATTCTAACTCTGTATAGCATCGCTAATGTTACCTGCAGAGGACGAGGATGGAGGGCTGCTTGCCAAACAGTAGAAAACTGAACATTTCTGCAGATTTATGTTCTGCTTGTTTGCCAATTGTTGATGATAAATTGCTTGTTGTTGCATATGTGACAACGAGAGTTCTCAGCATCCACTCGAGTACAATGTAGCCACACTTTGGATCTTTTTGTTCTCTCTGCCATGATGTGTGTCACGCTGTACTCGGCCTCAGCACAGCTCGTGCAAAGACATAGAGACAGATAGACAAGGTTAGTGATGCTGCTATGTTCCGCAAAGATCTCACTCTGTAGCTTATGAAGTACCAATACCAGAACCTTTAACTCCAGACCTTATCGATACTCTGGTATTTTACGAATTTGGAACCGGTTCCTTTTAAGAACCGAGTTTCGGGGGGCATCCCTATCCAGGACACAGTGAAATGTTAGATAGAGTCTCTTAATCTGTGTAGTTCTAAGTCAGATGGGAAATTCAAGACAGATTTGATCTAATTTGGGATTTGGTTTGACAGAAGTGGTAGAAAGCATGGTGCGTCTGGAGAATTATGCTGATTTGGAGCTGTAGTGGACTTCACCCATTGATCAATGTTGTTGGTTCAGGAGGAGTACAACAAGGGATCATCAACCAAGCGCTTTTGGATGTTTTTTGCCAAATGATATCCAAATTCACACTCCCGCTAGCTGCTAGGCTACAATTTACGAGCTAACACTAGCGCTAACGCAAAGTGCACTTCAGTGAAGATGGGCGTAGTTAGCTTAGCTTAGCACCCCAATACTTTGAAGAAAAAAAAGATATTTGACAGTTAGCAAGATAACCAGACTTGTTTCACTGTTTTTTACTGTATTTACTGTGTGTTGAGAACAGGTGTCTTGCTTTGCTTTTTGTGCTTCCAAGTGTCACATTTTTTGCAGATTTTCCCTAAATGTCTTTCAAGAAATCAACAAAATGAACCAAACTATATTAAAAACAATTGTTTAGGTTTATTCATTATTCATATTTTGTTTAGCTTGCCATTGGTCACAGAAGTCATTGGTCGGCTGCGTTTAGAGAGGGAAGCCAACGGGAGATGAAAAGTTCGCCAATTGGAGACTTCTCGCAGCGCTTCGGTCAAACTGATGAGTGACACTGTGAGTTATTTTTAACTTACAGAAACATGCAATAGTTCACCTTCTCTTCGCCTGTCCCCATCAAGCAAGCGAGCCAGTTATGTTAGATTATAAAAGACTTCCCATTGTAAAGCTGAATGAATGAGTTTAGCTGGTCGAGGCATCTGCTCTCTTCATCACTTCGTTTTCAGGTTCATCAAGTGGAACGCTGTTTTGTCTCTCTTACACTCAACCAGATAAACTACATGTACGGGGATTGGGGGATAAAGACAGATGACATGAGGCTGCTGTCTGTTTAAGTATGTATGTGTTTTCAGTTCTCTGTATGAATCGTGTGTTTCCAACAGAGAGACGAATTAAAAGAGAGAGAATATTCATGAAACGGCACACGCAGTTTAAAGACGCATCATCAAAAAGACTGTCGGGCCTCTGAACATGCAGTTAGAAATATTCTACCGATGGCAGAGCAGAGGAAAAAGAAGTGGAAAGTCTACGGACTTGTGGAGGGAAAAAAAGAAATACACAAAGTTTATATCTATTCACACGAGTCCCATTTCTTTTAGGGTAGCTATATCAAAAATAACAGCAGCAGCAGAGGAGACAGCAGCATGAGAAGATGGAGGTCGCCTGCCAGGTGATCTGCACGCCCTCTTAGAGACTCCTTGTTGATTTCTTCCTGGTTGGACGAGCCACGCGGGGAGACCGAGGCCACCGGGTGGTCGTCGCGGTTGGAGCACATGTCGTACAGGTTTCCGGAGAACTGCATCTTCTTGGATTCCTGTCGGAGGGATTCCCAGACCGCCGCGGCTTCGTCCGGACAGCCGGCCATCGCCACGTTGGCGCAGTGATGGAACTCGTCCCACGACCTGAAGGAAAGAGACGGGAGGGCAGATTCAGATGTGACTTGGGACACATGACAACAAATGAAGCCAAGACATGTAAGAGACTGAAAACCAAACGAGCAAAAAGGCTATAGGGAGTCAAAACAGCAGTACAGTCTACACATAATTAGGTGCAAAAATAATGGAAAGCTTCAACGGGGCAACATTCCTGTGTATATGACAAATGGATGTAGTGGATGGTGGGAGCCTGTCTACAGACATTAGCCACGGCAACAGTGGTACGTGGTATCTTTACTAATGGCACGCTAGCAAAAAGTGTGCATGATTTCAACTCAGATTTTCAAAAAGGATGGCAGCGTTCTTGTACAGTGCTCTTATATACAATTACAATCTCCTGATAATGTTAGATAAATATATATATTTTTAATATATATTTCTTTTAAATTGCAGCTATGCATGTTGCCTATAAGGACAGGATCAAATTACATGCATCCATGATCCCCATAGGATGAATCTTTCTGACTTTGATGATCCCCTGACTTTTGTGTCAGTGCCCCCAGAAGGACAATGTTTGTAATACCTTCCATCCATCCTGTTAAATATCTCTACATCTGCATAATGGAATTGCACAACATTTGCATGGTTCCCAGAAGATGTCTTTGTTGATCCCCTGATCTTTCTTTCAGTGCCATCATGAGGTTGATATTTTTGGTTTTGAGTGAAATGTCGCCATGACTTCGGTACAGACATTCATGTTCCCCTCAGGGTGAATTGTAATAACTTTGGTGATTTCATAACTTCTCATCTATTGCATTCATCAGGTCAAACAAAAACAAGAGCACCATAGTGTTGTGAGTGAGCTCCAAACCACCAGCATGGCTGGAAACTCTTGCTCAATCCCAACTGTTCAGACATTCCATGCCAGCTAGCAAATGTACGCACCAACCTTGTATGAGGAATGTGCCAAGTGTTTCACTTTGCCATGGATGTGTGCTATTAATACGATCAAACCTAAAATTCACACCTTAAGCATGACGCAGCCGAGCCAATAATCTCCCGCAGACACATCATTATCCAGACCAGTGAATGCCCCTTGATTTTACTAATAAAGATCTAAGGGTTAGGGTTAGGGTTAGGGTTAAGGAAATCTAAGGAAAACGTCATTAGAACAGGTAATGGAAAAGCTGTCATGAACTTGGTGTTTGTTGAACCACTGCTGTGTTATATCCAACCATTTGAAAGACTTTCTCTGACCTGAGTAGAGCAATAAGAGGGGAAAAAAACTGGAAAAAGAAAAGAGCAAAAAGGAGGAGGGAAAGATGATGAATGAGAGACAGGAGGAATTCTATTAGGTATTCTTACACAGCTCTTTTTGGATATAAACATTTGTTTAGTAAATCACAGCATTAAACTCCACAGCTAAAGCTGAATCTATCTGACTGTAATTGGCTGCAAATTCTTCCCCTCATCACAAATGTGTTGGCTAAGTTGTCTCCGAGGACAAACCGACTGAGTGTTAAGTAGAAGAAGAGAAAAGGAGGGCCGGTGGAGAAAGCAGAAGCAGATGGCTCTGTTCAAAATCAGCCTGACACAAAACACTTGAAGTACTTTACTATGAAAACCATAAAAGTCCATATAATTAATACGAACATGCTGCTTTTCCTCTTTCGTAACAGAGGCGCTCTATGTATGTCATCCAGACCCGAGATACCAACACGTTCTCACTCCAAACTTGTCAAATACCGACGCTTGGTCAGTGAGCCTACACTTCAACACTACACTGTGACGCTCTGGTACCCCTTTAGCGTCAGTTCTGGATGTGTCACGGACGGCAAGCTGGTTTCCACTCATTACATGAATAGTGTCTTTTCAAAATAAACTTCTGTGTTCACAGGAAACGTACAGTTTCCCCTTGTTACATAAATAGTGTCTTTTCAAAGTAAAGTCCTGTGTTCACAGGAAACATACAGTTTCAGCTTGTTACATGAATACAGTGTCTTTTCAAAATAAACTTCTGTGTTCATAGGAAACATACAGTTTCCGGTCGTTACATGCATAGTGTCTTTACAAAATAAACTTCTTGTCACGGGAGTTCACGGGTAGGACCCAAACGCAAGACCACAGGAGACAGAGTCCGATGTAACAGATTTTATTTTGAAGGAGTGTGAAGGTGTAGAGCCTCCTGGTCCGACACCGGAGGGCAGGCGGATTGACGGGCACTGGTGGACACCGGTTTGGTCAGTGACACGTGGAACGTCGGGTGGATCCTCATGGATGAGGGGAGTTTCAGACGAACCGCGGAAGGGTTGATAATGGCCTGGACCTCAAAAGGGCCGATGAACCGGGGGGACATCTTCCGGGATTTGGTCCTTAATGGGATGTCCTTGGCTGAGAGCCACACCATTTGACCGACTTGGTAATGTGGAGCAGGGATGCGGCGGCGATCCGCCAAACATTTATTTTGTTCCGCCGTACGGAGAAGAGCAGCCCGGGTATCACTCCACACCTTCCTACAGTGACGAAGGTGGAGCTGAACTGAGGGAACGGCTATCTCCTCCTCCTGGGCGGGGAACAGAGGTGGCTGGTAACCCAGGGAGGACTCGAATGGAGTGTGACCAGTAGCCGATGATGTATGGGTGTTGTGGGCATATTCCACCCAAGCCAGGTGAGTACTCCAGCTGGAGGGATTCGATGCTGCCACGCAGTGGAGGGAGGCCTCGAGCTCCTGATTAAGTCTCTCTGTCTGCCTGTTGGACTGGGGGTGGAACCCAGAGGGCAGACTGATGGTCGCGCCGAGGGCCGGCCGAAGGCCCGGCCGAAGGCTCTCAGACCTGGGATATTAACTGCGGGCCTCGGTCTGACACAATGTCCACAGGGATCCCATGCAGACGGAACACCTGGCTGACCATGATGTCAGCCGTCTCCTGAGCTGAGGGAAGCTTGGGCAGAGCGAAGAAGTGAGCCGCCTTGGAGAAGCGGTCAACCACTGTAATGACGTAATGATGTTTCCTTGCGAGGATGGCAGGCCTGTGACGAAGTCCAGGGCGATATGGGACCAGGGACGATGTGGCACCAGGAGGGGTTGCAGCAAGCCGGCGGGAGGTCGGTGTGATGCTTTATTGCGGGCACAGGTTGAGGCTCTAGTGTCTGCGTCCAGCGATGTCCACCAAAAGGTTCTCCGAAGCAGATCAATGGTGCGTCTGACGCCAGGGTGACAGGAGAACCGGGAGGTGTGCGCCCACTGTAGCACTAGGTAGCGTGCGGACAGGGGAACAAAGAGGCGGCCGGGAGGCCCGCCTCCGGGGTCTGGCTGGGTCCGGAGAACGTCCTGCACCACTGATTCGATCTCCCAGGTGAGAGAGGCTGCCACACAGGTTGCAGGGAGGATGGTACCAGGACTGGAGAAGTGACCCTCAGTAGAGAACTGACGAGAGAGAGCGTCAGGCTTGGTATTATTGTGGCCTGAGCGGTAGGAGATGGAGAAATCAAAACGTCCGAAGAATAGTGACCACCGAGCCTGGCGAGAGTTTAACCGCTTGGCAGTCCGAATGTACTCCAGGTTCTTATGGTCCGTCCAGACCAGGAACGGATGAACAGCCCCCTCTAGCCAGTGTCTCCACTCCTCGAGAGCCAGCTTAATTGCCAGCAGTTCCCGGTTTCCAACGTCGTAATTTCTCTCTGCTTGGTTCAACTGGCGAGAATAGTAGGCGCAAGGGTGAAGCTTAGAGTCAGAGTCCGAACGTTGTGACAGGATGGCCCCCACGCCTTTGTCAGAGGCGTCCACTTCAACGAAGAACTGTCGGGTGTCGTCGGGCTGAATCAGGATGGGGGCGGAGGAGAACCATTCCTTGATGAGTTGGAATGCCAGACCGGCCTCCGTTGTCCATACAAATATGGTCTTGGAAGAGGTGAGCCCAGTGAGTGGGGCTGCTACCTTACTGTAGTTCCTGATGAATCGGCGGTAGAAGTTGGCAAACCCCAGAAATTGTTGGAGCTGTTTAATCGATCGTGAGTTTAATCAGCTCCTCCAATGAACCAGCCTTATTACAGGTGGCCAGTTCATCTTTCACGGCTTCAGATAGTCCGTGAAGGAAAACTTCCCTGAGCGCCGTCTCTCCCCACCTGGTCTCGGCGGCGAGAATGAGGAAGTCCACTGAGTGTTCCGCTACACTCGCTTGGCCCTGTCGTAAGCGGAGGAGGCGCTGAGCTGCATCCTCGGAGTCCACCGGGTGGTCGAAAACCCTCCTCAGATCCTCCACAAAGTTCACATAATCCACGAATTAGGCTGGTCGATGCTCAATGTGTTCGTGGCCCAGTCCAAAGCCCTTCCCCGCAGTAATCCGACCACGTAAGAAACCTTGGACCTGTCCGAGGCGAAAGTCTGGGGCTGGCGGTCAAATACCTGCCTGCATTGAAACAGGAAGCCCCGGCACCTCCCCAGCGTTCCATCATAGGGATCCGGAGATGGCACGGGGACTCCCGAACCGGCGGGGCGAGGACTGGAGAGGGGAGTGCAGGTGTGGGGTCCGGTGCTGGAGCCGGCTGAGGCTGCACTGTCCGAGCCAGTTCCTGCACGATGAGGCCAATCTGAGAGACCTCAGCTGCGAAGGATCTCTGTGCTTGATGCATCTCATTGAGCATCTGCTGGTGTTCCTCCAGCAGCGTGCTATGTCCGGCCAGCATAGCTGCTCCTGTGGTCGCTGAATCCATCTTCTGGTCAGTCCGTTCTGTCACAGGAGTTCACGGGAGTTTTATTTTGAAGGTGTGTGAAGGTGTGGAGCACTTGGTCCGACACCGGAGGGCAGGCAGATTGACTGTGTGAGTCCCGTGGCTCGACACTGGAGGGCTGGTAGCTCGACGGTGTGATGTCCCGTGGCTCGACACCGGAGGGTTGGCAGATCGACGGTGTGATGTCCCGTGGCTCGACACTGGAGAGTATGCAGATCGACCAGTACTCTACACCCGTAGCAGAGAGGAGAGAGATTAGTTTGGGAAGATACCACGGGGTTCAACTTAGGAAAGGCGGCGGAGGCTACCGAGGCAGAAGACAATACGGACTGACAACCCAGGCCTGCAAGACCAGGGTTGAGATGCTGCCGGGTAACAAGCCAGATTGTCCGCAGCTGTGCATCCATCAGGGCTGTGGCAATGGGAGGTGTCTGGAGGCCAGAGAAAACAACACCAAGCACATGGCATAACAAAACAAACAGAGGAATGACAGACACATGAGGAGAGGAGATTGGGGGGAAACAGAGGTTAACACACAATGGGTGAGACAGGGATCTTGACACTTCTGGGTTCAAAGGAAACGTACAGTTTGCCCTTGTTACATAAATAGTGTCTTTTCAAAGTAAAGTTTTGTGTTCACATGAAACATACAGTTTCAGCTTGTTACATGCATAGTGTCTTTTCAAAATAAATGTTTGTGTTTACAGGAAACATGCAGTTTCCACTTGTTACATGAATACACTGTCTTTTTGAAGTAAACTCCTGTATTAAAAAGAAACGTACAGTTTCCACTCATTACATACCTACTGTCTCTTTTCTAAATCAACTTATAACATAGGATCACTTAGTTTCTAGGTTTAGTTTTGCAATAAAACTACTTTAGGCAACAAAAGTACTTGGTTAGGCCAAGGAAAATATCGTGGTTTGGGTAAGGATGTTATTTAGCTTAATTAAGTACGCTAGTTAAGTAAGTAAATTACTTGGTTTCACACAGGACACGAACAGAACGGTTAAAAGTCTGTTTGACCCTCCCGACCGCCCTAAGCGAACTTTCTCATTCTTTGTACGACGTCAGTTTCTCTGGTCGTCTAATAACCCGAGGGCCACTGACAGGCGTCAGCTTGGGAGTAAGAACGGCTTGACAATACATGCTCTATGCTATGACTGCTTTGTCTCGACTCTGAACCTTAAAAATAACAGCCTGGCATAGTCTTCTTTGTTGTCTAACCTGCTGTCAGATAAGGAGGTGGATATCAATTCATTCTGAACAGAAGTCGGTTGGTGTGTTCACGGTTTAGCCTCATGGTAACTGGTCACTTGTCAAATGTTTTTGTCTTTCAAGGATATTTTGTGTGCAGTTTTTCACCTTTTTACAGCACAGAAAGCAGAAAGTAGGCAAGACGGGTACTGATGCCTTCGCTGCCTCTGTCTGTCACATATGCCGCATTCAAACGATGTCAAAAGAATGGGAAAAAACAACATAAGGGCCTGCTTCAATTGCATAGGTAAGCTAATCACATCCTGGATCTCTTTCAACTAATATCGAACTTCTCATCAAAGTTCAGGTTTGAAGGATACAAATTTTTAAGACTTTTCCTTTAACCATGCATGCTTTAGCATTTCCATAACACAGCAAAAGGCAGCTTTGCACAGCGATTATTCTAAAGGAAAGTAGTCAAGTGTGTGATACGTCATACCAAAAGGTAAGTTGCACAAGGGAAACGAAGATCTAATGTGTCGTTGGTGAGTCCGGCTGCCTCTGAATGGAGCAGTTAATCAGTTTTGATTTATCACTATAGTTGGAGAGGGATTGATCGCCAGAATCTAATTCAGACAAATAGGATTAATCACGGTGGGCTTGTTGCAGTCCTGTCTTTTGTTTTGACACCCTGAAGGCTTCATTACTAATCTTAGTGTAGCTGTGATTCTCACCTAAACTGAACTCCTGGATCACGACTCTCACAGCCCCAAACATAAAAAAAAAATCCTTTAAATAAGTAAGAAGCGACAACTTGTCTTCTTTGTACCGTGTGCCATTTTGAGAGCATTTGCTCCTAATTTTAAGTACAGAAATGCAAACACACTTACTTTCTATATCCATCTGACGGATCCTGTCCATTCTGTCCATCCTGGGAGAGGGATCCCTCCTCTATTGCTCTCCCACAGGTTTCTTCCTCTTTCCTCCCCGCTAAAGGGGTTTTTTGGGGAGTTTTTCCTGTTCTGATGTGAGGGTTCCGGGACAAGAGGCTGTCAAATGTGTACATATTGTAAAGCCCTCTGAGGCAAATTTGTAATTTGTGATTTTGGGCTTTACAAAAATAAATTGAATTGAATTGAATTGAAATCCCCGCACACACATTCTCTCTTTGCTATCACATACTGTTCATAAATATAATTTCTCTAGACCCACTTATTCAATATATTGTGTGACTGTGTCGACACACAGCAAGGGAAACACTCTTGAACACTCAAATGCAGCTTTATAAAATGAACAGGCACCACCACTGCAGGCCGGGCCTCCCTTGATGACTGGGCGTGTGTGTTTGGCCTGTGTCCAGGGCTTAAATACCTCAGTGGTCCACCTCCGACTGCTGGAGGAGGACTCTGCTTACCTGCTGTGGGAGTAGCAGCTGACGGAGAGGAGGCAGCATCTGGCTGCCTCCTCTCCATCGGAAAGAGATGGCGTCAGGTGCATGTGTGTGTGTGTGTGGTGCAGAGACAGCAAAAACACTACGAGGATACTGACAGACAACCAGCTGCTTTCACAATAATAAAACCTCTTGAGAGTACGTCTGCTCTGCTGCTAACATGCTGCTGCTGACATCCGAAAAACCTCCAAACCCAAGTTCTGAACTTCTTTTTTGACGTTTGTTTCTTTTTTTTACTTGAAAAAATGAATGTACACAATTTGGTCATCGGGGGTGTTGCCCAAGTTTCATGGCTCGATGTTATGGGAAACATTTATTGACATGCACACACGCACATACACACACACACACACACACACACACACACACATACTTCCTGACACAAGTTGTGTCAGGAAATTGGAGAAGGCAATGGAGCGAAAGTATGTAGAGCAGAGAAGAGTGAAGCTCGGCTTTGAGTCTGAAAGAGGCGAGTGAACCAGAGAAAAGTGAGAAATTGCGATGCAGTCTGCGGGAACACAATACACAAGAGAAGTAAGAGAAGTGTTGTGGAGGTGAGTGAGAGAGGCAGAGGACAAGTGTGGAGAGAGGACGGAGGTAGGAATGGAGACGCAGACAGAGATCAGGGCCTGTATTTATCAGGCCTGTCAGAAAAAAGGTGGACCATCATGGATCACTGACCGGAGCCTCCGGACAATTCAATTAAAGAAGATCTGAAACCAAAAGATACTGCAAAAGCTCTCCAACTCTGGAAACTTTGAATAAAACCCACCAGAGAAGAACAGAGAGAGAGAGAGAGAGAGAGAGAGAGAGAGAGAGAGACTGCAGTGTTGTACAGTGGAGGACCGCTCAGGGGAAGACTTCTTTGAGTACATTAGCAGTGTAAACAGAGTCAGGAGGACCATGTAGCAACATAGGTCCAAATGTAATCAGGCCTCCCTCTAAATGGGCCGAAGATGTGATAACGCCTGTTAGAGTAATAAATGGGCAGATTAGCATCTTTAGATTGATAATGTTCTCGGTTTGTCCCTGATGGGCAGAGCGTGACACAGCAACACTGCAGTGAGCCGCTGAGGTAAAGAAAAAAAAGTCTGTGCATGTGAGCAGGAGCAGACCGGAGACTACTGTATGCTGGCGTTTGAGGAAAGCTGCTACATTTCACTTTTTTGGTCTGCTTTGGACCAACAGAACCAGCTGTAATCACTGACAACACAGCGCCGGACGTCCATATAGGCGAGCTAAGCAATTACCTAGTGTGGCAGTTTGGTAAGGGCAATGTTTACTTAGGTAATACATCAAGTGAGAAGTAGAGTCATTTTCTCATAGACTTCTATACAACCAGAGAAGTCGCCCCCTGGTGGACAGTAGAGAGAATGCAGGTTTAAGACACTTTCTCATCAGCTTCACTCTGCAGAATTTTGTGCCTGCTCAATTAACCACAAGAAATGTTTCAGTTAAAAAGTTTAAATTACACTTAAGCAGACTATTGATTGGACATAATGTTGAAAAGTTGTGGGCCATAAAACCGAAAGCTGAGGGGAACTGCAGCCGGGTGATTCCTGATAAATACCTGTGTTTTGTCATGTATGGGAAATGCAGTTCCTAGCAAGTGTGCAAATTCATAGGAAACACACACAAAAAACAACAGATTATCATTTGTATTTTAAAGGAATAGTTCAACATTTTGGGAAATTAGTTTTTCCCTTTCTTTTTGAGAGCAAGATAAGAAGATTAGCACTGATCTCATGCATTAAACACTCATGAGATACAATGTGTTGATGAGTGAACGTTCCAAGAAAGCAGACCGACTGTTTCCCCGCGCTTTCTGTCTTTATGCTAAGCTAAGCTAAGCTAAACACCCTCTGGTTCCACACTTTACAAAGAAAGGAGATTGATATCAATCTTCTGATCTCGTTCTCGGAATGAAAACAAAAAAAAATCATATTTCCCCAAATGTTGAACGGTTCCGTTAAGATGATCCATATTACTGATTTGTATTCAGTGACTCGGTTTTTACAGCTTCCTGATCAGCTTAGTTTATTCGAAGTGTTGTTCTTGTGTTCTTGTTTATCTGCATCCTGCTACAGCCGAGAGTGGAAGTTGTTTGAACAAATGTGCTCAACCTGCGAGGATGTGAAGTGACACGAGCATTAAAGATGTGCATGCCTCGTCGGATGAGCACATATGCAGACGTGCAATGGCCACAGTGTACTTGTGTGTGTGCGTTTTGCTTGTGTGTGCATTTGGTTGCATGCATGAAGGCCCGCGTGCCCGTGGGATGCAGGGCGAGGTGAAGTGGACGGAGCGGCGGTTTGCGGTCGCGCGGCCGAGGGCTTTGAGGCTCGGAGACGAAGAAAGAACCCGATCGACAGCAGACTCCTTCAGAAACCAGACAAAGGAGATAAACCAGACGCAGTGGAGGGAAAGACAGAAGCAAGCCGAAATCAAACCAAAGCCATCAAAGATGAGAAGGTTGAGGAAGGCGCATTTGTCGCATACAACCAGGCACGTGCACAGATAGACCCCTAGTGGTGCTCAAGCACCTGCCCTTTTGCCCTGGATGAGAAAAGTGCCCTTTCTGCTGGTGCCCAATTTTTTATAAATATAATAAAATAAAAATTACTTTTTCTGTCATCAATTCCCCCCAAATGTGTTTCGATATCTGACGGGGCATTTATTTGAGTTCTTGTGAGAATTTCGCCCCGACATGCACCGCGGCGCCCACAAGCGTCCCACGCGCCCCTCCCTCCCTCCTCCTCCTTCACTTACTGCCTACTGCGCGTGCAGTGCTGAGCGTCAGGCTAAACGGCTGAAGCCAACTTCTTCTCTGACCCGGAGCATCAGACAGACAGGTAATGACAGTGCAATACCCCGACGTTGTTTGGTGATAAATTAACAACAACAATTAGCGCCGCTGAAAACATTACGTCGCAACTGGTCCGACGTTTGCTAAAAAACAAACAAAAAAAACCCTCACGAAATCCATGATTTAAAAGCCTTGCCCAGTTGTTTTACTGACGTTTGTCATGTTTAATGAAGAGAGAGGGGAGAGAGGCAGGCAGACATTAATTATTTTAATTATTAAAAAGAAAGGTAGGTCTTAAGTTGAGCTACATGACAGTCTGGTGAGGTATTGTGGTAGGCTATAGGGTATTATTAGTGTAATGCTGCTTATGCTTCAACTGTCAGAAAACAGTAAAAACATGGGTGTGTACTGTGTTGTCAGCTTTAGAGAGATATGTAATGTCTTGATTATTATGCACAACATTGATTTATGTCATTTAAAAAAAATTGCAGCATAATGCCAAGAAAAGAGAGACTACAAAAACAGAAGGACAGGGAAAAGCAGCAAGCAGAGAAATCTGGAAGCTATAATGATGCTCCTCAATGAGATCTGCGAAAGACATCCACCTGACCTGGCCCTAGGGGATGCAAAAATATACAAAAATGCGATTAACTTCGCATTCATTCTCTGCATGGAAATCACCACCCCAGCATTTGAAGTCACTGCTCTTGCATCAAATGCCATCAGCCCGTCTTTGTTTTGTCTTTGTTTTTGTCTGGCCTTGTTTTTGCCTATTATTCATTTATTTATTCAATTTGATAATTTGAGTTAGTATTGGTTGCGTTAACAAAAATAAATATATACGTTGAAAATATCCGACTGTGTTATTTATTTATTTATCATTATTTTAATTTCATGTATAATTTTGGCGATGGGTGCCCTTTTTTTTGCTTGAGCACCTGCCCCCCAAAATGTCTGTGCACGTGCCTGCATACAACCGAGGCCAAACACTGACATTTAGACACACGTATGGTTGTTAAAGATGAACTGAACAACTCCTCACCTTTCCAAAGCCTAAACGTTGATGAACTTGTGAGGCTTTGCCGCGCAGTTCTTTTTATTTGCGTTTCGTATTCAAAAATGCGTTAGAAGTACATGCTGGTAAGAAAAGTCTGGTCCTTTTTACATTTGTTATATAATATTGTCTGAGTTTCTTCACTTGTCCCTGCAGCACTCTATTGAAGAATCGTTCATACAGGAAACATATACAGCTGTAAATACATGCACATGCTAATGTCTTGATGAAGTGGCACAGTCACAGGTTCACTCCCAATCAAGTGGTGCTCTGAAATGTAAATGTGGATGAAAATGAGCACAATTATCAACACGTCCACAGGTTATCACGCTCTCTCACGCACACACACACACACACGCACATATGCATACACAAACAACTAATTATTTACTGTGAGTTGAGTAACAGCAGTGGTGTATAAAGTACTCAAAAACCATACTTCAGTAAAAGTAAAGATACCTTACTGGAAAACTACTCCAGTAAAAGTAAACAGTCACCTATTAGAATACTACTTGAGTAAAAGTCTTAAAGTATCTGATATTTATTGTACTTAAGTACTCAAGTATCAAAAGTAATTTTCTGACATTAAATGTACATCATAACCTGAACATTAAATGAATATCATAACCTGTTCATTGAAAGTAAAAGTAAATGCTGTTCATAAAAAAGCAAAGGGTCAGAATTTTGAGAATGATGAAGTTTATTCTTTTAAGTGGCACCATGACCAAGGACATGGAGCTGTGTTGAACATAATTGGGTTGCTGTGATCCATCCAGCAGCAACAATGTTCAACATAATATATTGTACATAAGTATACTTTTGCATCTACTATGAACGTATCATCATAATTCTTCGAAAAGCAATATGACACTGAAGGAGTTGTAACAGTGCGTTTATAAGTATGCTCATTCCGACTAGAGGATGTAGAGGACCAATGCATAATATTATGTTCAGCAGAAAATATCCACTTGATGCATCAGGTCAGTGTTTTGAGAAAGGACACCTGCCTTGTAAACTCCTATGGCCTGATTTGAACACAATAGACAAAGGTTTTGCTCAAGCTGAATCTGTAATTGGGCGACTGCTCCCATCATAACTCCATCTGATCATCCACAACATGACTCAAATATCAAAACATGATAAATACTAAAACAGCAACACAGTCATTACTTGAAACTGAAACATGTCCTGTTCATCTTCAAAAGAAGTTGGTTTTCAAAATTGTGAGAATTCAGTCTCGCTCTTCTTGGGCTGAAGACTAGTCCTGCGATGCTAAATAGCCTTTCACAGGCCGCTGAGGCAGGTAGAGGTGTGTTCAGCGTCACAGACAGCTTGCGCACAGCTGCGAAGAATTTCCCTAATGCTAATGCTAATGCTAATGCTAACGCTAATGCTAACGCTAATGCTAACGCTAATGCTGCCCTCTCTCGGCTCCCATCAATCCTATGGTGTGGTGGCTAGCTATAGCTAACGTTAGCCAACTAGTGCTGCACAACTGTCAACACTTCCAACACACACACACACACACACACACACACACACACACTTCCTGACACAAGTTGTGTCAGGAAATTGGAGAAGGCAATGGAGCGAAAGTATGTAGAGCAGAGAAGAGTGAAGCTCAGCAGAGCAGCACAAGATATGTTGGGGAACATAAGGAAGAAAATGGAGCTGAGAGTACGTTCAGCTTCAGTGAAGCAGTGTGCAATGCTGTGGATGAGAGTGCGTCGGAAAAGAACAAAACAGCAGACTTTTTTCCACTTTGGGGTCAGGGCTCCACTTGGAGTCACATGATATGTAAATGCAGAATGACTTGACATCTTTACGATTCAAGAAATATTTGTTAAAAGTTTTCTGAACAAAACTTGACACTGCTGTTACTGTGAGCTGTTTACTGTATTAAACTATTCTTTTACATTTTTGGTGGAACAAAGGGTTGACATATTTGGCCGACACAATGATCAATGACTGCATTACAATTTCTTGTCATCCTCTTGTTGTTATGTATATGTATGTCTCTTGTCTTTAACTTGTCGTTAACAAAAAAAAGTTTAAAAAAATACTGCGGCCTCTCAGCTCCGGCGGATTGCATAAATTGAAAAGCAGCAAAGAAATGAAAAATAATTCAGCTGTTCTTGAGAAGAGTTCTATTAAAATCCTCGCGCTTCAGCTGCAGTGGCCTTCATCAGGGTTACCGTGTTGACGCACTTCAAGAAGGCTTCTTTCACCTCGTTGAGGAAAAAAGTTCTATTTTCCGCCAACACAAGACTATTTCATGTTTTTAAGGCTCAATAGTATTATATGTGAAAGCCTTTTTTGTATCAATAAAAAAGGAAGAATTGAAACTCTTCCTGCTTTATATCATTTCTAAATCTATAACCAAAAAAGAGATGCGCATCTTGGGAATATTATGCCGTCTTTGTGTGGCAGCAGTTTAAATCGTAACCGCTACATGCTAAATGAGCTGAAAGGGACTTTAAAGTGAGACGCTGCAATGAGATGCAATGAAAGCATGAATGGCCTTATCTAAATCTGTGGAGGACAAGAATTTGAAAGCATATAGAGAGGCTGCGGTGGAAGGAGGCTGAGTGAAAGAAAACTGAACCTTGGAAGAGAGAGCTTTCTGATAACACTCGTTTTATATGGTCTGTAGCTTAAGCATTCATACGCTAATTATGACAATTTCAGACAAATGTCAAACAGGATAAAAAGAGGACATTTTGGACGGACATGGAGGTAAACTGCAACATGACTCATTTGCGGAGGCATACAACCATGAGGCAGTACTTCTAATTCCTTTATTTGTTCACTTAAAGAGGGCCAGTGTCTAGCATTTTTGCGGATCTATTAGCAGAAATAGAATATAATATTCAATACGGTGAGCGGTATTTGCACTCGGCGGCTCACGTTACAGCAGTCTGGGAGAGGGAGGAGTGAGGAGGTATTCAGTTGGTAGGAAAGCACAACCCCACCATTAGATGCTGCTACACACTATCCCTTAAAATATTTAGTTAAACTATTTGTCATTTTCACTTCCCAAAATGAAGTCCCAAATAGTGTTTCAGAGTTTTCTCCACACTGTCAGGAATACAGTTCTGGGGGAAAATACTACAACTTTTATGTATTATGTATTATTAATATATTAAGTATATTTAGTCTTTAAAAAAAAAAGACTGGCATCCATTTATAATACAGGCTTCCAACAATGTGGCAGATTTCAATTATATTCTAGTGAGTTCACAACCTGGCAACCCAAGCCTTCTTCTCATTATACATGAATACATATTAGCGGCTAACTGCTGTCATTCAAAGTGATTTTAACATGAATAAACGTATTACTGATAACCCTTCAGAACTTTCCCTTAATAAAGCGGTACCTATTTTTCATCTGAACCTCCCCTGCTCCTTTCAAAGCTGCAGCAAAAAGGTGAATGTTTAATTCTATTGTGCCAACTGTATCTTTAGCCCCAAATATTTCCTTTTCACCTAACCTCCTCCGGATCAACGGTGAATGATTGCAACTGCATAAAGCCCATTGTGAATATGAGGAATAAAAGCAGCGGCACACTCCTGGGAGATCTCTGACAATGGAGCAGCCTTGGCCTAGATGCAAACCATAGCCTCTTATTCAGACTACACTGTAGCATGCATGTGTGTGCGTGCACGTGTGTGCATGTGCACGTGCTTGCCGATCTTCAGAGGGGAGCGCCATGCTACCTCCTCATTAGGTGGCTCTGATAAAAGTGCTAAAACCATGTTCCTGGCTGGAGAGAGGGAAAAGGCTAAAAAAACAGAGTGTAGGGATGGAGAGAGGTGAGAGAAGACAAGAGGGAAGGAAAGAGAGTGAACAAAGAGGAGGAAATAGAGGGATGAGAGAGAGAGAGAGAGGGGGGGGGGAAATATGAGAAAGTGAGGCGAGGACACAGAGAGTGTAGATTGGGGAGAAGAGTGTATGCGGACATGAGGATTGTGTGTGAGGGCTCTTATGTCCCTGCATTAGGCAACTCTCACACTAAGGTGGCTGGGTTGCAGGATTAGTAGTTTAATTGATACCTCAAGGAATAGAGGACATTCAACAACAGTGGAGTGGCACCACGGGTGGGCTGCAGGGCCATGGTGACACACACACACACACACACACACGATGTTATTCTACTTGTGAGGAAATTCTCTTGAACCATTCCCTTCCCCTCATTTAGGGTTGTCACAGTGTGAGATATTCACGGTATAACCGTCTCAGAAAATATCCCGGAATGCTGTGTTACACTATTATTATTATTTAGAAATATTATTTGCGTTTTTATTATTACTATCATTAGTTACAGGGACCCTTAACTTATCATTATATTATGAAAAATAAACTGAATTATAAACCTGATAAAAGAAACAGCAGGTCACTATAACATGCTATTTAACTAAAGCATGTTAGTTTACATGTTGGCAGCACTATTATTAAATTAACTACGAAATGAAAAATACCATTAGCTGTGACTTTAAAATAATGTTCTATGATCAATGATAATTGTCAAATTCTTAAGGTGCGCGACAATACCGTACAAACAAATGTTAATTGTCAATCTTAATACGACATCGGTATACCGGTACAACCCGACCCTCATTTTGATCGACAGTCGAGGTTAAAACCAAACTCGAAGTGTTTGAAAATCACAATGCTCTCCAATGAATGCACACCGATACACACGTCATTGTCATCTGGATGAAAAAGGAGAAGCAGAAAACCTGCTTGTCGGATGGTGGAAGAAGAATCCAGATGTTGAAGTATTAACGCCACAGTGTAGAAATACTCAGTTGCAAGTAAAAGTCCTGCATTCAAAATTTGATTTCAGTAAAAGTACAAAAGTAGTATCATTAAAATATACTTTAAGTACAGTACCATAATTAAAAGTGCTCATCATGCAGAATGACCCATTTCAGAAAAATTTGCAAATTACAAAGTTGGGCCTAATTCTAATAACTTTATATTCTGCTGGGTAGCTTGTGAACTTCACAAAAGGATCAATAAAGTCTAAACTTAACCTACAATAATACATCAACATGTATTTATCGATTATACTTGGTACTAATAATCTGATCCTTTAAAATAACTAAAGTTATTAAATAAATGCAGTGGAGAACAAAGTGTAATAGTTACTTCTGAATTGTAGCAGAAAATGGAAAAACTACAAATAAGTGCAAGTACCTCCTAATTGTACTTAAGAACACTACTTGAGTGAATGTACCTCTAGCTTCCACCGCTAAAATCCCTCCAACTGTTGTTGAGATATTTCACTGTGGATACTTTGATCTACGGTTCATCCATTGGGGACCATGAGCGTCTGTACAAAAATACACAGCAATCCACCCAACAGCTGTAGATATATTTCAGTCTGGACCAAAGTGGTGAACCAACTGACCGACACTACCGTCCCAAGAGCCACGCTGTCAGGCAGCGAGGTTGAAATAGGAGGGAAGCAACTAGGAGAGGAGTCCAGAGAGTTTAGTCGAGCCTGAGCCAAGAAAAGATAAGATGCTTGATTGTTATTGCGTGTGAAACACAATGAAATCTGGTTTTGTCAGCAGATGTCAAAAGATACTGCGAGGAGAGGCTCGCGCATGCACACATCCTCACGGAACGATGTATTCAGGATAACTCCATTAGGTTTTCCACAAGGACTGTGATGTCACACTTTGCAGATCTCAATGAAAATGCGTCTTGAACAAAACAAAGGGAAATCCTCCGTGGAGTCCCCGCGGGCTCACACGGCGAGCTCAGCGACAACACTTTCCTGTGAACGACTTAATGTCTGTGAGCCGTCTTATATAGAGCATGAATGCTGCCGCTGCGTGATGGCGCACTTCAGTTTGCGCAAGCTTCATTCATAATGCAGTGGGGAAAAGAGTGCTAGTCACAATTCCATTTATATGGCGTTAAATGACTACTTAAGCTGTCAGCTCTTGCAGCGTGGCAACTTTATCTGAACGTAATAACTACTTTGACCTCTTTGGTTGAACTCTGCTGTTCCCAGCATGTGTTTACAGTCTGCTGTGAGGATTCTGTGTACTTCAGGAGTTTGATATCATTTTTGGAACCGTGCTAATTTAACTCAACAGAAACACTGCTCTCAGATCAGCAGACCTAATCTGAGTCCCTTCGCCCATTAATGGCTCCCATCCCTGGTCGAGAGGATACGACTCCTCTGGAAGATGGATGACAGAGGTATGTATAAATAGAGATGTGAGCGGAGATGAGAGAGAGAGAGAGGTATGATGGATTGATACAGGATACAGAGAAATGGAGTGGTGAGAGAACAAAAAAGTGGGGGTAAAAGAGAGAAGGGAAGTGAGAGATGCTGCATCTTTTATCAGCGTCATCAGGCCTCCAGCCCAAACAATGACAGGCTAAAAAGAGAGCTGCAGAGTGGAGATGTGCTGGGAAGAAGAGAGGAGGCAGAGTTGTTTGGGTGTGAAGTATTCAAAGTGAAAAAATCAAACATTTTCTGAGAAATCAGTTCATCCATTGGTGTTTTTTGTTTTTATTTTAGCCTTAGTCTTATTTCATCAAAAATGTAATTACCAAAGAAATGACAAGACGTTTCTATTTGATCAATTTCTTTCTTCAGTGACTAATATGATGGTTCAATAGCTCATCTCTTTAAAGGAAGAGTTCTTCATTTTGGGGAAATGTGTTTTCGCTTTCTAGCCGAGAGTTACTGTAGATGAGAGGACTGATTTCACTTTCATGTCTGTGTTAAAGTTACTGTGAGGAACTTTTAACTGCTTATGAAACAGTCTCAGTTTAATACTGATGCCTCTGTATGACCTGCATAAGTAAACGAGACCATCAGTCAGATGATTGGCTGTTCCTATATAGTTATTCTTCGTGCCTGTCATCGGTGTCATCGGGTCGGATTCAGCGCAAAATCAAATGAAATCATACAGGTTCACTCAGAAACCCAGATCCGGCTTCGCTGCTGCCTGTCGGGAAGCTCCGGCGGGAGGCGGAGAGCTCTGCCCCAGGCAGCAGCTGCTCCTCCTCTGACCAGGAGCAGAGCTTTGCCTCACTATTACTACTCCGCTGGTCCACTCTGGGGGCTAACACCAACACCGTGCTGCAGGAGACCTGGGCCGTATTGCTGGGCCCGCTGGCAGGACTGAGCAGGTCAGACTGTCAGACCCTGCTGAAGTGAACAGAAAGTTTTTCTCAAAGAAAACCACTTTAGTCCACAGGGACCGCCAAAGGCAACACAAAATCAAAGTTGCTCATAGAAGCTTGAACTTAAACTCGACTCCAATTATCATATATACACAGATGCATGAAACTTGTTCGATGCATTTCACCCATGTTAGACATTTGTGCTGCTGTGAAGGGGGGGGGGGGGGGATTTAATTATAAAGCTACTGACAGCAGCAGCATTTACCTGTAAATTCCAGCGATCACACAGGCCTATCCGTGATTTGAGCACTGCCAACGTTACTTCGTGGCTCCTTATGACAGCTAACACCTGGAGGAACTCTTCCTTTGTATAATGCAGGACAAACATAGCAGTGAGTGCACAGGAGCTGCAGACAACTCAGCAGGTGTTGAAGACAACATGAACAAATAGAGAGGACGAGTGCAAAGCAGTGCTATCGTTTAAAGCCAGCTAGCTTGTACTATACGAGTAGAATACTACTCAACACCTCGATGGGACTGACCAAATGTTGACAGGCATCATAAATTGTTTCGATCACATAACCAACAATGTGTCTTGAATGCTCTTTGTGTGCTATACAGAGCTGTGACATGCTCCAGTCTATAGAGCACCACGGATGTGGACAGCGCGTCCTAGCAACACCGGCCCTCAAATGTCACCGCTGTCACGGGGAACACCAGGAACCCCAGGAACCCCAATCTCTGTTTCCACTTTTGAGAAATGGAAAAATATGAGCAACAGCTACCGCATCATAACAGTTTATCTTCTCTTACACTAAACTGGCAGAATTTAAAATCACTCAGAAAGGTGCCGTCTGACACATTTTTTTTTTTAAATCTGTGTCAATTAAATGTCATACCTTTGTATGAAATAAATGATAAACCGAACAAGATAAACGCGTGCGTTCTCCTTCAACCTCAACTAACACCTGGCAGAGTTGTGGCAATCTAGCAGTCAAACGGCATAACTCGCAGTCATCACTGTTTGTGTATGTGAAAGACTCAATATCCCTTTCATATAATCCCAGTCAGTGAAATCATTTTTCATTTTATCATGGAGTTCATCACAATCCTGTGATCTGTGCTTGTGAAAGCCACATCGCGAGGGGAATTCTTAATGGCAAACGGAAATTTAGTTTGCAGCAATGGAGGGAGAAATGAAAGAAATATCACAGTCTTGATGTCAGTTTGGTGCACCAGAATCTTCAACAGCATGCTGTTGATGACACAGAACCTAGAACAGGACTAATATCCCTTATGCTGTATATATATTATACAGTATATATTGTCCACTGTGCAGAGTTCTCCATCCTTGTTTCCGAAAACACTAGTAGCCGAAGGAGGAACTGCCAATGCCGGGCGCTGAGCCTTCCTCCTTCTGCCAGAGCTACAACTTTGGTCGAAGGCGGCACTATGGCCGGATCTGGGCCTGTCAGCAGAGGGCTGGTCACTGTATGAGCTAATGATCTCAGCTGTGTTCTTATTCATGTAGGTAATAACACTGAAGAGGATCATTTAAAGCAGAGGTCTTCAACAGGGGGTCCGCGGAGGTACTGCAGGGGGTCCGCGAAATGTTTTGGTTGATTCGACAATTAAAAAAAAAATTTAAAAATTGTATTTTTCTCTAAACATGAATCTGTCCATCATTTTAATAGTTCAGTATTGTATGAAAGATAACAGGTATATGTTTGCATGGCAGTGGCACGAATGGGCCATCACTCATTTTAGTTTCCACATTTATTTTTGAAATAAAAACGTCAATTTGAATAGCTTGTTTGCATGATTATCATGCAATTGACAGACCATGTTGATATTGGCATTGGTATCAGCTGACAAGGTGTGTTTATAAATGGCGGTGGCTCGGCCTCCCTACTCACTGTACCTTGCACATGTTTAAAATAAAAACATGAATATATGAACCTGTGTATTATTTGAATAGCTTAGTCTTGAATGCACACTCAAGAGGTATACGCGGTACTAGGCCCATTTAATATAAAACACAATTTTATACAATATATAGTCGGGGGTCCCTGCTCCATCTCTCTATCAGTTTGGGGGTCCTTGGCCTGACTTAAAGCATGTGTAAAAGTTAGACATTTACATTGCACACAGGTTATATACACCACTAGCCCATTCTAAAGCTCCTGATTCTCCTTTACAACAGCCATGAAACTTTCATTGCAACGTTTCAAACTGTCTATGGCAAACTTACTCATGTATCTATGGTAATGTCGTAATTTATGAATGTTCACACACAGCTATCTTAGGAAATATTATTCTTATAACTGCATGTGAACCGGTCATGGGTAAGTCCAGTGAGGGATTAGAGGGACAAGGCTTCGATCTGTGGGATTCTACAGATGTACTATTGATATCAGACAGCACACTGACTTTCCAAAAGCCTTGCATACTCAGTTCTAGCTCACAGAATGTGTACTGCCTTCCCCCCAGCGAGCGGCTGTCCTCTAATGTCACTAAATACACCAAATACACACTGATACTGACCTATCTGCTCTGCGGGGTTTAAAAATGCATCTTCAAAAACTGAAACTCGGCAAGCTCCCTATTTAACTTGACTTGGTGATATGTGATTTATGTGAGTAAATAAATCAGCACTTTTTTCAGTTGAAAACCATTGTATGCGAGTGTTTAGTAGTGTTCTTGATGGAACCTTGACATTTTAGTGCAAAGTATTTTAGGTCTACATATTGTGAAGACTGCCCTGGTTGAAACCCGGCTATTGCAATTTCATTTTGCAGTTGGCTGATCTGGAGCCAGGTGACGTGAACCATTGGCGATTACCGTTAGCGCTGGCGATTGGCGAAAGCTAATTGAAAGAGCTATGGCTATCATGAACGGTATTCAAAGGCAGTAACGTCTGGCTACATGTTCGTGTAACGTAGACCAAGCCCAGCAGTTCATGTGGTGCTTCTCATGTTCTGTAACTGTAGCATGACATCATGGTAGAATTAAAGAAAAGTCTTTCGATGTGATCGTAATGCTACACTGGTTACCGAAGATGAGCCGACAATAGACGTAGTCGTAGCCGCCCTCCCAGCCCTGCCCATGTACTTTTTTCACTTTCTAGAGGCATTTTTTTTATTTGGGGGCATTTCAGCCAAAACTCAAGTTTCTCAAGTGATTACACCAACCTGCAGATGGAGTGGATCTCGTGCGTGTCCTCGTCCTTGCGGGCGCTGTCGGCGAGACTGTCTCCCAGCGCCATCAGACACTGAGCGAAGCCCTTATAGATGGAGTGACACCTTCTGGCCGACGACGCGGCAACAGGGCACGGGCTGAGCACTGGAGAACACACACACAGAAAATACACGCAGACACAGAGAAAGATGAATTCAAGTTAACCTCGCTGTGTAAAATGCACTGGGAAATCAATCCGAGCAGAAATACCAATGCAGCAGTTGACAATAAATCATATTTCTGTTACTCTTTGTTAATTGCTGAGGCGGTTGGACCAGAGTCAGCTGAGACAAGTGTACATGTAAAAAGAGAGCGTCCGTCCAGTGACACTGTTGTCGGTGCAGCCTTTTGTTTCAATGATGGACTGAGAGGTTGAGTATATATCATCCGTCATACACGAGGAGCTACAGACAGCTGTGTGTCCTTTCTCCCTCTCGCACATTCGGCGTTTGAAGTCCACTGCTGATCGATGGCTCACATCACAGACGAGAGCTGTCGAGGCTCGTTGACCAGGAAATGGAGATGCAACAGAGGAGAAATGCATTTATTCATCCTCACTGATCCGATTGTGTTTGGAGCAACAACACACACAACACACACAATCATGTTTGAATGCAGCCAGGACCTGACCACCTTGACACAGCTCATGTTTACTGACACCTTTGATGACTCGACAACACACATTATTTCCACCAATACGCACTTGTTTCGTTTTTTTAGCTGTTGAAGCCAAAAGCAACACAGATGAGAGCTGCGTCTAAACATTCTGAGTCGATCAATTTATCCATTGCTGATGAAGGAATATTTATTACTACAGCTTTGACTTTTAAAATGGAAATGCAGTACCTCTAAATTTTAAACTGCAGATCATCTTGTAGAGAAAGGAACCAACCAGGAGCCACAGCAACATAGCTGTCAGGTGTCAACCTCCTCAGGCTGTCAGCATGGATTGTCAAGACAGTTGCTGACAGAGAACAAGCACGAAAAACAAGAAGTAGCGCCGCTTACTCTCAGTTCTAAGTAGTTACAACGATTAGGGTAGGAACTGGAGGACAGAGTTTCATATCCGAAATGCATTTCAGGGGCAGGTGTCAGGAAGAAACGAAGGTTTCATACACCTACGCTGTTATGTGTTTAGTTTCTTCAGAATGTTGGTGAAGATAGTTTTGAGGTCAACTGTCCTGACGAAATGTACCCTGTATCCACAAAAAGTCTACATACATGCATTTTGCAGAGGGTGAAAACCAAAAGATGAGTATAATTAGAGGCCCATTCAGGAACACTCCCCCCCCCCCCCCCCCCCCAGAGAACCCGGTCTCACAAGTCGCTTACTCTGTCCATAGCTATTTACAGCATCTCACCAAAGCCCAAAGCTGTTTGTTGAGTCAGACTTGAGGAGGAGAAATCTCATCCAGAGAGATGCATATCTGGTTGATGATATTTAAAAATAATTATCAGCAATCATTCAATCGCTATGCCGTTGTACCATCGTTTACAGGGGATTGAAAAGACAGGGAAGTAAGCTTCGTTGTACACACTGCAGAGACCGAGAGCTCATGTGAGACGTGGGCACCGCTGTTTGATTAGGCTGATCCTTTCATCTCTTTTAAGCAGCAGCAGCAGCAAATGAATGTGAATCAGAAGCCTGGGAAGACTTTGAGTAGCGGATAAGTGTCATGGAAACAGAAGATGCAATTAATCACCATCAAAGGCTTTTCCATTTTCCCATCTTTTCAATTTTCCTAGTTCCAGACCTTTCAGTCGCCAACCACAATTCCAGATGTCTCATTGATTCGAATAGGTCTGGCGTTGACTTAATGCCAGAGACCTCACATTATGTCCCATGTGTGGTTAAGCTTGGGCAACAAAAGCACTTTGGTTGAGGTTAGGGAAAGGTTGTGATTTTGGTAAACACGTGTCTCATGCTACCAATGGTAGACTAATCTACATTTTAAAAAACAGCATGGTTACAATTCTTAACAATATCATAACATGTAACCCTGTGTTCATGCTCTTTATGGTCAGCATTCAATCAGCAATAGCCATTCAATGTATTTTCATTCAGCAATTACCTCTTTAAAATTATTTTACCTTTATTTAACCAGATACGTCAATTGAGAACCAGTTTTCATTTACAATGACGACCTTGACAAAAAGGCAGCAACATGAGGCAAGTCGTTACAAACGAATAAAACATAAACATCTCAATCAATCTCATACAAAAGCAGTTAGTAGTGGCGAGGTCCGCCATTCCAGCGTTGGATTCAGATTGCCAACGTAGGCACGAGGGATTTGCAAGAAAACGATGTTTCCTTGTAATCCCTCATTGATCTCATTGATATTAGCCTCAGTGTGAACTGTTTATTCACTTACAACCGTATCAGAGCTGTGTTAAAAGGTGGAGTCAGCGATTCTGTAAAAGGATTGTTGATATTTGAACCTGCTAACAAATACGCCCCTCCAGATTTGCCCTCCCTCTCCTTTCCACTGCCTATCTCTTTGTACATCCATGGCCTTCCCCCTGTCCTGTGCATGAACACGAACGCATCATCTTGCTGAGTGGCTGGAAAATAGTTGCTCAATCCAAACCACTTTGTTTGTTTCCCATTCACAGAGCCACTGCTATGTGTACTCCGATCTCTCCACTGGCTCCCTGCAGCATCTAGGATACACTTTAAAATTCTCACCGTCACTTACAGAGCACTTCACGGTCAGGCTCCGGCTTATGTAGCTGATCTACTTCGCCCCTATTCACCCGCCCGCACTCTCAGGTCAAACGCTCTAGGTCTTCTGTCAGTCCCACGCACACGATTTAAGACCCGTGGTGACCGAGCCTTTGAGGCAGTGGCCCGAGGCTCTGGAATGCTCTGCCTGCAACTCTGCGCCTCGCAGATACTGTGGATACTTTTAAGAACCAGCTCAAAACCCACCTGTTTAGGCTGGCGTTTGTGTAAAAGTAAACCCATGTCCTAGACCTGCTCTTAAAATATGTTTTACATTTTTATTTTATTTTTTATTTTATTCTTTTTTTTCTCTGTGTAGATAATTTATTGACCCTAGGGTCACACTGTGTTTTTATGCTTTTAAATGTCTGCTCTGTTAAGCACTTTGTGATACTACTGTCTGTGAAAAGCGCTATATAAATAAAATTCATTCATTCATTCATGTATGAACATCAGATTATTCAGATTACTGATCAGACAGTGTACTCCTACTTTTTGTGTGTTTTTCTGCAAAAGTCCAGCAAACCGTGTCAATTTCTGCTCGTTACATGCATACAGTCTTTTCAAAATAAACATTTATCTTCACAGGAAACAACTTAGTCAGGTTTAGGGAACAAAACAACTTAGTTAGATTGCTTCAGCCCCCCTAAAACAGGCCTAACGACGCCCCTGCTGCTAACCATGGCCAAAACAACCAGGATTGAAATCTTGAGGATACAATCATTTGACAAGTTGCAAAACACAACCATAAAAGGTCCAACAATGCTTTATTTGCTGTGAGTGGACATTCTATTGCAAGAATGGCTATTAGGGAAAACATACGATCAGTTTACATTCTCCTGATATGTTCAATATATGAAAACATATCGGCCCAAGCGGCATTACGTTCCCTTAAAAACTTGCAAATTAGCATGATATAAGCACACTCTCTAAAAACGGGGTTGAGAAGGAAAATGACAAGAGTATGTCAACAAACCTGGAGGAAATCATGTTATGCAGCTTGCATTTCATCAATCCACATCAAAAAATGTTGCTCCCACAGCTTCCATGTCGACTGAAAATGATGTCTGCGGGACCGATACGTCACTTGTTACTGATTGATGAGAGTAAAATACCCCGAAAGAAGTCGGCTAACGAGCAGGAAGTCAGACTGAATGATGCAGTGCAACGAAATGGCGATTAAGTCTGACTCTCAGGCTACACATCCTTTCCATCATGATTTTGATGTCGGTGTGTCAGCAGTGATTACATCCCCGATAATATGGGAGACAAGAGAAGTTGCTTCGGGTGGAGAGGAGGCAGGCGATCAATACAAGAATCATCGGATCGTCTGACGCACATTGAGAAAAACTGTCAGTTGACCGTCTGAAACAGAAATATTCTAACATTCAACAAATGACTGACACAAACCTTTGTGAAATAGGTTTGTTTTAAAGTTCTCACCTCCATCCTTTCTTACTCCGACTGATGGTGAAGGTGGAGACAAAAGGAGTCGCAGTGAAAGGTTTTGGCAGCTTCTTTCTTTTGCCATCTGTTGCTTGTATTCTGTCTTTCTTCTATTTGAATTCATCCCGTTACTCATTCATCACCAAGCTCCATGTCTCATGAAGGGCAATGCACACCAATGAATAGTTATCACATACACATGAGAGAGGGGTGATACACGATGTAACTCACTCTGAGTGACAAGAGAAGCTGATAAAAACTGTGATCTTAAATTTAGAAACAGATCCATCATTAAACACAAAAACAGCTTGATCCCAGTGGATTTTTTATCTTTATCTTTACCATTCATCAAGACTCTGTTGACCTAAATCAGTCAATGTTTGCACTGGCATGAACATTTATTGTTTGTCAGTTTTGTAAAAGATGTACTCTGCTGCTTTAGTGAAGTAAAAAAGAGATAAATGTATCCAAACCTGTCAAGATTACAATCCAAACATACGTCAAATATCATTGACATCTATGGGATCTTCGATTTTTTCCATCCCTAAAAGAGGCACGGCTTTGGCTTTTTCCAAAGTACCTGTATGTGCCGGTCCGATGTGCATGTCATGGCTCAACAGAAGGACAGAGAAGAGCAAACGCTGTAGAAGATCTTTGGTGAAGTATTGGGGCTATGGACAAAACAGGTTCACAATGTCTTGAGCGCTGCAGTTTTTTTTCGTTGCTCACTAAATCTTGTTTAACTTTGTTCAAATTAAATGACAATGGTTTTGATTTTGGCAACTGCTGTAAGCCAATTTGACTTAAAAATAAAAAATAGTTTTTAGAAAGACAGATTAAAGAATTCCTGAATGAGATATTGCATTGAGTTACAGAAGCTGGTGCAACAAAGGCTGTTGCTCTCTATGGGAGAGGGAAAAGGGAAAGAAGAAAATAAGTTCATTTTTGGGAATATCTTCTAATCTGTAAAGTATTTGAAGAGTTTGCCTCTTTGAGTGTCAAACAGTTATTTAAATGAAACGGGTTTAGAGAGGACATTCTTCAGTGGAACTGCTAACAACTAAAAAACGTCTGAAACGTGACATGGAGCCCTAATTAGACACTGAGAAGCCACGACCCACAAACTGGTCTAATCCTTAACAATTTAAGTGCAATACCTTGTTACTTTGCTCCACTGAAGAGTGATAAATAAATACGACCAGTGACCTGAATTTAATCTAGAATAAAGGCTGAGCTTTCATTGTCTGTGGCCTTTGATTGACTTAATGGTCAGTGCATAGGCCGACATAAAAAGATAAATACTCACACTCATGCAAAAGTTGAATACAAAACAGGACACAGAGCTGTGATGATGGAGGTTTATGAAATGAAACCTGTGTTTATCAGGTTTCATTTCATACAGCCGTACACGGCTCTGGTAGCGACAGTGACCTGTCAATCACAGTAGCCCCGCCCTAAAGCATACTCCGCTTTATGGTCTATTTGATTCTAAATGGATCATAATTTACTAAATAAAACATCATGCTGTATTTAAGATTGAGACCATAAACTCATGTTTTGATTATTGAGGTACTAAATTAAGTGAGAAGTAGAGTCATTTTCTCATAGACTTCCATACAATCAGACTTCTTTGCAACTGGAGGAGTCGCCCCCTGATGGCCAGTAGAGAGAATGCAAGCTTTTAGACACTTCCGCATTGGCTTCACTCTGCAGGACAGGAGGTTGCCGCCTGCTCAGAACTGAGGGTGAAGTTACCTTTTAAACACAAAATAGTCCCTTCCCCTGTCTGTCTGGCATAGAAAAGATTTTCTTTCACAGGACTATTTAACGGTAGCAGTCAGCGCTAATGCATTTACATAGCAGCACAGAGTAACATTGAACAAAGCAAAGGCTGTCATCCCCTTAAGAGGCCGTCATCTAAATGTTTCAAGAATTAAAAACATGTGTTTTTCGATGGGTAAATGAAAAGGTTGACTCTTCTGTGAATGTAAAAATTAGACGAAAGCTAAGTGTTTTAGGCATAGCTTAAGAGTAGAAGAACATGATCATGATTCGCAACACAAAAAGCTGAGCCAGTGTTTGGCAAGAGTTGGCTCATCCCAGAGGAGCCTCATCGCGTCTTGAGAGCGAGATCATTTTCGAGCTGGCGGTGACCGATTTATACACGGAGCCAAGATGGCCCTCTTCAAGGGTGTGACAGGCACAGATGCATCATGTCGTGATTAGTGTACAAGGCGGCGAGGCTAACGCTCCGAAGAGTCTGACTGTCCCAGAAGTGGCTTGTCGTGACGAGTAAAAGTCAGAGTGGAGCCACGGCTGGAGCTTGGCAGGTGAACAGGAGATGCTAATTGGGTCAGACAATGCATCACCACAACTCTCCCCCTTCTCTCCTCAGAGACCTTCTGTGAAATATTTAATAAACCAGACACCCCCCCCCCCCCCCCCCACTCCCATTGTGTTGTTGTTCTCCAGAAACCTATTGATTTCAGGCAGGGTCGTTCACGGGGCCTGAAGATTATTGGCTTCACTCGTCTCCATCAAGTTTTAATGAGGAGACCTGAGGAGGAAAAAAACGTCTGGAGAACGGGAAGACAGGTTTGAGGGAAAAAGAGATGGCAATGGAGTTGATGGGGGAAGAGAGGACAGAGTCACCGGGAATGCTGGATGTAGTAATAACAGAGCAAAGGAGACGCTGAGAGCAATTTAAGAGATTGATTTGGCGAGTTATAATTGAAAAACCAGCAAAACCTACTTTTTTCATCACAGGTGTGAGGTCACCATTTTACTCAAAGGATTAACGAGAATCCTTTTTACAACATAAAAATAAATCCACGTAGCAGCACCTCTAAAGATAATATACAAACATGCTTGGTCTGTGTTTAATCTGTACACAAACTGGATTGTAAAAATGATGTGTCAGAGATCTTTTGTATCCATCCGCCCTGCACTTTCTGCAGCGTCTGGCTACCTCCTACTTCCAGTCTTTATGCTAACCTAGGCTAACAGCATCCTGCCTTTACAGGGCTCCAGACTGCGATCAAAATGGTGTTTTTTTGTGAGTGTGCGAGTTAAAAGATCACGTGGTCGCTATACCATGCGAGTGCACGATGATCATTCTGTCGTGGAGACATCAGCTACTGTCTATTCCAGTGATTCTCAACTGGTGGGTCGCGGACCTGTTTTCAGTGTATCCTGACAAAAAAATAAATAAAAATGTGATTTAATTTTGAAGGGCATTTTTTATGCAGCAGAATTATTCCAGCATTTACGGCACTTGCTCAGCGGTGCAGGAAAAACACCGACCAATGCGTTGTGAATCACATCACATGATGCAGCTCATCCAATCAAATATGGGTATTCTGACATGTTTCCTGACTTGAGTGAGATGTACACACACTGTGACACACGGGGAGAGACGAGGACATATGAGCAGAGCAGGACTATTTATTGAGGTGTGAGTCGTGAAAGTGAAATCATAGGATGATCTCCAAAAGAGAGAACTGGCCAGAGAGACCAGAGTCATGAGACTCTGAAGAATTCACCTCTACGAGTCTGTCCAGTCAAACACAAATTTCTCTTTTTAGAAGATGAGAAAAATATAATATTGTGGCTTTTTCACTTCACCCTGAATGAACTGAATTTAAAGCTGCAGGGCAATTCAGTGAAAATTATTTTGCTAAAATGTATTTTGTTCCGTAATTTATTCTTTAATCCAGCCGTTATTTTACTTGAAATGAGAAGAACATTTATTCATGTATTTCAATGTATTATTTATAATCCATCCAGTTAAATTTGAAAAATTAGATTAATATTTGTTAAAATATAATTGATGTGTACTTTCTTTATTTGATTTGACAGTTTACTACACAGAGACGTTACTACTACTAGACTTCTTGAATATAGATATACCCAAATTATATATATAATTTGGGTCGTGGGTCCCGGCTTGTCATTAAGGGGTGATGGTGGGTCCAGCAGCCAGACCAGTTGAGAACCACTGGTCTATTCCATCTGCTTCCAAAGTCTCAAAAGTCAACTTGACATTTGGGTGTTGAGCAGTTGTGAGCGCGTAGGGAAGGTCGAGCTGATGCTCGTCTCAACCCCGAGCTTGCGGGACCGCATTTGTGCACGCGGGTTGATGCTAATTACGTAAACGCCATACGCGTGTGCGTGGCGGTGCACAGCTCGCCTTCACAGCGCCCGAAAACTAAACGATCCATGTCGCAGTTACCATGTTCCATAAATGAAGCGGTCTATCGCTGATTCTTTTTTTTCTTTCTTTTAAGTAAAATGAGGAAAGAGAGAGAGGAAAGACAACGAGAGGTCGCAACTCACTGATGGTGAAAGTAATTCTTCCATAATAATCAATGACACTGGTTCAGTCACAAAGATATCTTACACAACTAAAAATACAACAATCATGGTAAAATAACATTGAAAGTAGTCGTACAAAAAGTACAAGTCCTGGAATCAAAAACGTATTTGAGTAAAATGATGTCAGTATATGATCAAAACAATGTACTTAAAAGTAAAAGTACTCACTATGCAGCCAACTGGGCTCTTCAGGTGTTAAATTATGATATATTATAATATTAGGGTTAGATTGATCATTAATGTGTAAGATGGATTTTTAATGTTGTAGCTGGTTACATAAAGGTCATTTTATTTTGGTTTGGTCATTTACTTTACTGCACAACAATGCATTTAATTTACTCACAAATAAATGTAAAAATGAAATGTAGTGGTATAGAAAGTAGCATCAAAATTGCATTGTACTCAGTACTTGAGTACTTAGTTACTTTACATCACTGATTAAAATGCTGTGCCAAACAAAAGGGTGCGGCTAACTGCACCAGTGGTGCTAGTGGAAAAGTTAGTCTGGAGCCCTGGTATACTGGAAGCAACACAGGTTCTCTCGTTAAATTGAGTGGAATCTCTACACTTCTTTGAAAGAGGCGAAGTTCAGAGAAGTTCATTGTGATTATTTCCTCCAGCAACTATTCAAACTGAGAAGAGTTCTTGGGAAATAAAGGAGGGTAGTGCATCTGTTCAATTGGCAGGAATGTGTTGGGGGGGGTCTGACAGGACGACTTGTTTAACTCCTAACGCACATGTGTCAAACTCAAGGCCTGCGGGCCGAATCCGGCCCGCCACGTCATTTTATGTGGCCCGCGAATCCGCCAGCAAAAAAAAACTTTTAATAAAAAAAAGATTTTTTTTTTTTTTTGGAAAAATAATTAAAAGTTAGACCTGATAATAAAATTATCCCCATGGTCTAAATTATGAGATAGAAAGTTGAAATTATGAGATAGCATGTTGTCTGTGTACCGACATTAAAACTATCACAACAGGAGCTCTTGGATGAAGCTGCCATGCACAGGATGACGACAGGGAGGAACATTAGTGATGCAGAGAGGTGACACAAACAGCTTTGAACAAAGTTAATGTAATAACTTGTGTTTGATATTTGTCTTTGTTATTTTCTTTAATAGTTTGATCTTTGATAGAGTAATGTGGGTTTCTTAACCCTCAATTAAAATGATTTGTTATAATAACAGAAATGTGTTTAAATATTATTTTTCATTGATATAACTGCATGTACAATATGTTTACACTTGAATAAACAATAATCAAATGTAGAGAGAGTTATTTAACAATATGTTAGGGAGAAGTTAGTTACAGTCTTACAGTTACAACCGGCCCTTTGAGGGCGACCGTGATGCTGATGTGGCCCAGAGCGGAAATGAGTTTGACACCCCTGTCCTAACGGCTCGGGGTTTTCACACTGTGGCCTCACTGCAAAGAGTATATCCAGAGGTGATTGAATGTGTAAAGTTCATATGTTCTTCTGGTTTCTATCACATAAAGGCATGTACGTCAGGAGCCTGTGAACTATCATGTATTTTGGGCCTTTTAAACTAAATAGTCCCAGGATTCAAACTCAGGAAGTCAAGGTCCCTTGAGTTGATTCATTCTTTGGAGAGCATGAATCGCTGTACTTCATTTTATGGCAATGCATCCAATAGTTGTTGAGATATCTAAGTTAGGATCAAAGTGGCAGCTCGACTGACCATCAGACTGACATTGTCACCGCTAGAGAGCAACAACACAGATGTTCACATACAATCTCGAAGCGCTGTTCAGCACTGATTGTTCCTGGGCTGTTGAATAGTGCTAGCAGACAGGTGGCCAAGTGAAGCCAATGCGGAAATGCCATGAACTTGCATTCAATCTACTTTCACTCCTTTGGTTGAAAAAATAATCAGATTGTATAGAATTCGATGTGAAAATTACTTCTCAGTTGATTTATTACATTGTAAACAGGTGCCCGACTCCACCTGCCCCTCTCCCCCCTGTGTGACTCCTGCCCCTCTCCCCCTGTGTGACTCCTGCCCCTCCCCCCCTGTGTGACTCCTGCCCCTCTCCCCCCTGTGTGACTCCTGCCCCTCCCCCCCCCTGTGTGACTCCTGCCCCTCTCCCCCCTGTGTGACTCCTGCCCCTATCACCCTGTGTGACTCCTGCCCCTCTCCCCCCTGTGTGACTCCTGCCCCTATCACCCTGTGTGACTCCTGCCCCTCTCCCCCCTGTGTGACTCCTGCCCCTCTCCCCCCTGTGTCGACGCTGTGGAGTCCTTCAAGGACTGAAGCGAGAAAAGCAAGAGAGACTGTAGCCGGCCCCTCTCACCCTGGACACGAACTGTTCGTGCCCCTTCCATCTGGCAGGAGGCTGCGGTCCATCAGGACCAAGACCACACGCCACATGAACAGATTTTTCCCATCTTCAGTTAGGCTCATCAACAAAGCCCAGGACCCCCACTGACTGACATCCCCAGGACAATTTCCTACCAGTCACTCCCCTGCACATCCACTCCCTTCTTACTTAAATACACTCAACACTTTTACATCACACTTACTGTACATCTCACTTCTTTATAGTCCTGTTATCTGTTCATTTGTGCACTTTATTTTATATTTTACTGTACATTTTAATATGTTTCTACTTTTTGCACTGTGTTGATTGTTGTTGGTTGTTTAATGTTATGCACCGCCCGTCATGTCAAATTCCTTGTATGTGCAACATACCGTGGCAATAAATGTTTCTGATTCTGATTCTGAACATATTTATGGTCTCCATCGCCATAGTTTCAAGTCTGGCATGATGACCATTTTCTTAAATGATGGTCTCATTTAGAGTAAAATAGAACATAAAGCAGGGTATGCTTTAGGACGGGGCTACCTTGTGATTGACAGGACGCTACCAGAGCCGTCGCCCCTCCACAGTCCAAATATGGTCACTTCCCTTCAATGGCTGCAAAAAAACAAGATGGCGATGGCAAAAAATGCCAAACTCGAGACTTAAAAACCGCAGTCCACAAACCAATGGGGGACGGGTCACGAAATCGACGTCCACTGCTTATGTTCTGTTTATGCTTCTAGACCAGAAACCTTTGTTGGGTTAGAATTACGGCCCCGGAATCAAAACCAAAGCTCGATTCATGCAGTCAAAAAGCAGTAAAGTCTATTTGTTACTAACTGCTGATGTGGTGTGCATTCAGCATGTTCAGGGTCTGACCCTGATTCCTGCTTAGAGCATACCGGGGAGGGCTTCGTTCCCCTTTCGAGGGGATGAGCAGGTAAAGAAAACAAATCATTGAACGAGCCCAAGACATAGCAAACTCAAAATTTAAATAATTTGCGTCCATAGAGAATTTTTAAAACTCATGCAGGACTTTCCCCATTAGTCAGTGGCAAGAATCTGCCAAGGTTAGTGCAGACTCACCGACTGAATTTGAATGGACTTCTTTAACACTAGCAGGGCCGAGCAGCAGGCGGCTGGTTTGAAGTTTGGAATTGAAATTGAAAATGGCTTTATGGCATGAAGACATGTGCTAACTAATAAGACAGGAATGCTCGGTAGAAAAGAAACAGAAAATGGGAGCATAAGTTAAAAAAATACAGAGAGCGAGAGAGAGAAAAAACACACACTTGAAACTAAATGCTTATTAGAAGCATAACTCCAGCTGCTGGGACACATCAGTGGCTGAAGAGCAGGCAGATCAATGAAGGGACAGCTGATCAACTGCTTCTCAACCTGCCTTGATTAATATTTGATATCTGAGTGGAGTGACTGATTGATATGGTCAGCGGGAGAAGTCTCCAGGCTTTTGCAGACTTGATTGCGATCGAAAAGAGATCGAGGGGATAACAAGAGATGAAGAAGTGCAGAAAAGCTGAAGGGGGGTTGATGAATTGCACTGATAAATAGTATTTGTTCGGCAGAATTGTTTTAGGACTATTGATGTCAGGAAATGTTGCTCTCACCGTATCCAACACAGCGAGGTATTGTATCAGCACGACAAATGTTAAAGGATGAGACTGGTGTTTTCCTAATATGTTTCTTACTGTCAAGGAGAGAAACAAGTTGCTGGCTGGTTTGCAGGACAGTACAGTGTGTTTCTTTTAATGATGTTATCATAGAAAAGAAACTAAAGTGCTCATGTCCGTGAGAATGAAGTGAACATGTCATCCAGAGCAACTTCGTGACCCACTGCAGAGTCCTGCAGTAGGTTCGGATCGCGGCTGTTGGACAGTAAATGAGCATTTCGGCTGTTAAAATCAAATGTAAATACAGTAATAATTTCATGTTTTAATCCTCTTTGCTTTGTGCGTTGGCTCGGTCTTCTGCGCCACCTGGAATATGAGAGTCGCTTTAATCAGGCGCGTTACTAACTGGAGATATGCTGCTCAATATTATGAGAATAAGCAAAGGATTTGTATTTCCTGAACAGATGATGAGAGATAATCTTAGGGTCACGTGTATGAATTGGCCCAAAATGATCACTTCGAACACGCTGCCTAAAATGAAATATTTGAACAGCGCATGGTTATTATAGGATTTGCAGTTTCGGGGTCGGGCGGTGGATCTCTATTGTCGAAGGGTCGGGTTGGGGAACTGATTGGTTTATGTGTAAAGAACCATGCAGGACTCATTGGTGTGTCGTAATAGTTTTTGGACAAGAATAGAGGAATGAGATCAGACTTTGAAAACACAGAAAATATTCCTTGAGAGGGTGTTAATTGAAGCAACTGATTGTGCTCCCAATTATTGCCAATGCATTTCAGGTGTGAGTGTGTCATGTGACTGTCTATTTAAGCTGATGCACCTGCGCAGAATAAAATACGTGTTTTCTCAGAACTTGACCCAGTGGCTGCAGATTGTTTGTTCTCCCAGGTTTAAATGTGTTGAGTCAGTATATCTCTAGTCAAGCTCTGCAGAACAGGTTATGGGCCCAGATGCGTTAGACGTTTGTGCAAAGAGATATCCGGCGTGAGTAGCCACTGAGAGACATTTGCTTGTGTGCGTATCTCACGGATTGGAGTGCCAGCACCATGAGCGGACATACGAGTTCACGTTGGTCTCGTCTTGTTTTTAATGGGGACGAAAAGAACTATGAACTGTGGGAGACAAAGTTTTTGGGACATCTGCGGTTGCAGAAACTGAAGGACACCATTTTGAATCAGCCCGCCGATGGCGCAGAAGAAAACTCACTGGCTGAGGATGCGGCGAAGAACGCGGAAGCGTACGCGGAACTGATCCAATTCCTTGATGACAAAAGTTTGTCTCTGGTCATGCGAGAGGCAGCGGATGACGGGCGTGGAGCGCTCAGGATTTTGCGTGACTATTATGCAGGCAAGGGTAAGCCCCGCATTGTATGCCTGTATACAGAACTGACTTCTTTGCAAAAGATGAGTAGTGAGAGTGTGACTGACTATGTCATACGTGCTGAGATTTCGATCACAGCGCTGCGTAATGCTGGAGAGGTTTTAAGCGATGGACTATTGGTTGCAATGATTTTGAAGGGGCTGCCAGACTCATTTAAGCCTTTTTCCATTTTTATCACTCAAAGTTATGAGACTCTCTCTTTTGCGGAGTTCAAGACTAAGTTGCGCAGTTATGAGAGCACTGAAGGTATGCGCACAGCTGCGGCCGACGACAATGTCATGAGGGCCCAGGCGCATCCAAGGAGGGCTGCCCCAGCAGGCGCAGGTGCACGCAGCACCGAGAGCGGGGACATTGTGTGTTTCCGTTGTGGCCAGAGAGGTCACAAGGTAAGAGACTGTCAGCGTGGTCAACAGTGGTACGGCCAGGGCGAGAGTACCGGACGGCGAGGAGGATGGCGACAGTGGCAGCGGGACAACGCGCGTGGAGTGTCCGAGGAGATGGATGACAACACCTTCGTGTTCAAGCTGGTGACCAGCGAGCCAGGAAGCGGTGTCACCAGAAAGGGCTTGATGGTGGACACCGGTGCGACGGCGCATATCATCACTGACCTGGCGAAGTTCAAGAACTTCGATGACCGATTCCAGTCCGAGACGCACTGCGTGGAGCTGGCCGATGGCACAAGCTGCACGGGGGTCGCGGAGCGCAGAGGAGACGCCGAGGTGTGTCTGATCGACAGCAGGGGGCGGCACCTCAGTACCACACTGAAGCAGGCGCTGTACATCCCCTCGTATCCCCAAGACATCTTCTCCGTGAGAGCTGCAACTTATCGTGGGGCAACGGTGATCTTCAAGGAAGGAGAAAACGTCTTGCAGTATAGAGACGGTACGCGCTTCCTCATTTATGAGCATAACAGACTGTTCTATTTGCCTACTGTGTCAGTAAACAATGACTGTGATGATCAATGTATGAGCTGTCATGATATTCAGACGTGGCATGAGATTTTGGGGCACTGTAATTTTGATGATGTCATGAAGTTAGAGAATGTTGTGGATGGAATGTCAATCAGGGGTAAAGCGTCCAAACCCATGATATGTGAAGTGTGTACTCAGGGCAAGTTCACTCAGAGCAGAAACAGGAAGCCTGATGTGAGGGCCAAATCAGCCTTAGAGCTGGTTCACACTGACTTGTCAGGCCCCATTGACCCAGAGTCCAAGGAAGGGTATAGGTATGCACTTTCCTTTACTGACGACTATTCAAGTGCAGTGTTTGTGTACTATCTAAAGTACAAGAGGGACACTGTAGAAGCCACAGAGAGGTTTCTAGCTGACACAGCCCCATATGGGAAAGTGAAGTGTATCAGGTCTGACAATGGTACAGAGTTCACAGGGCAGGGTTACCAAGCTCTACTGCGTAGGAATAGAATCAGACATGAAAGATCAGCACCATACTCACCACACCAGAATGGCACTGCTGAGCGTAACTGGAGAACCCTTTTTGACATGGCGAGATGTATGCTCTTGGAGAGCCAGTTAGCCAAGGAGCTATGGCCGTATGCGGTCCAGACAGCAGCAGTGGTGAGGAATAGATGTTTCAACAACCGCACTAGAGAGACACCTTACTTTATGCTGACAGGAAGGAGACCTAATGTCTCCAGGATGCAGAAGTTTGGTACTGTATGTTACGCCTACAGGCAGGACAGGAAGAAGCTAGAGTCAAGGTCTGACAAGGGCATCTTCGTTGGTTATGACAAGAACAGTCCAGCCTATATGGTCTACTACCCTGACAGCAGGAAGGTGATGAAGCACCGACTGGTGAGGTTCATGTCCTGTGTTGAGGGACAGCAGACTGATGACATGTCCGACGATGACACTGGTGTGCAGTCTAACGCAACCAGACCTGACCCTGACCAACCCGAGCAGAACGACATCCCAGAAGCTAGGCCAGGTCCAAGCCAGATAGGCCTACAGACAGGTGGAGTCAAGCCCGAATCCCAGTCTCCACGGAGATACCCTGCTAGAGAGAGGAGGAGGCCAGACTTCTATGGGATAGAGAGTGATCAGGCTCAGATCAACATTGATTATTGCTACAGGATGGTTTGTAATGTACCACAGACGTTCAGAGATGCTGTGTCTTCATCCAACTCAAGTAAGTGGATAGATGCAATGGATGAGGAGATGAAGGCACTGAGGGATAACAACACATTTACTCTGACCACCTTACCTGAGGGCAAGAAAGCAGTGGGGGGTAGATGGGTGTATACTCTCAAAACCAATGTTGATGGATCTGACAAGTACAAGGCCCGCTATGTAGCCAAGGGATACAGTCAACGGATGGGTGTAGATTATGGAGAAACGTTTTCTCCTACTGCCGACCTGACTAGTGTGAGAGTGTTGATGCAGAAAGCTGCCCAGGAGGATCTGATCCTACATCAGATGGATGTTAAAACCGCCTACTTACATGCACCAATTGATTGTGAGATTTACATGGAACAGCCAGAGGGTTATGATGTAAAATCTCAGACAAATGGGAAGATGGTGTGTAGACTAAAGAAGTCACTATATGGGCTTAAACAATCAGGTAGAAACTGGAACATAATGTTGCATGACTATCTATGTGAAAATATGTTTGTACAGAATCCAGCCGATCACTGTTTATGAGAGAGAAACGGAACATGACAAGGTGATCCTACTGATCTGGGTTGATGACCTAGTTATTGCAGCCAGTGATGAGAGTGCTTTAAAAGCAGTAAAAAAGATGCTTGCTGTGAAGTTCCAGATGAAAGATTTGGGCAGACTGAAGAATTTTCTTGGTATCACTTTTGACCAGTGTAATGGATGTGTGACCATGTCACAGCAGAGCTATGTTGACAAGCTGCTTGACAGGTTTAATATGCAGGATTGTAAGCCCAGGTCAACACCTTGTGAACCAAAGCTGCATTACACTGATGAGAAGCTAGGTGACCCCAGAAAATACAGAGAGGCAGTGGGTAGCCTAATCTACCTAACCTCATGCACCAGACCTGATCTGAGCTTTGTTGTAAGCAGACTGTCACAGCATTTCAGTGAGCCGACAGAAGAGCAGTGGACAACTGTTAAGCATGTACTGAAATATTTGAAGGGCACAAATGACAAAATGTTGTGTTACAGAAAATGTGATGAGCTGAGGTTGTTTGCTTACAGTGATGCAGATTGGGCAGGTGATGCAACTGACAGACGCAGTACAACTGGTTATTGTGTTAGTCTGAGTGAGAATGGTCCTCTGATTTCCTGGAAGACCAAAAAGCAGCCAACGGTAGCACTGTCAACTTGTGAGGCAGAGTATATGGCGTTGGCCGCAACCACACAAGAGTGTCTTTACTTATCTCAACTGCTTGAACATCTTGATGACTGTCTGTATGATGTACCTAAGATTTTTGAAGATAACCAAGGTACAATTGCATTAGCCAAGAATCCAGTGAGCAGACAGCGATGTAAGCACATTGATATAAAATACCATTTTGTGAGATCAACTGTTAATGACTGTAAAGTATGTTTGGAGTATTGCCCAACAGACCGGATGGTAGCTGACCTGATGACAAAACCAGCTACTAAAGCAAAGCTACTTACTTTTTCCATGTTCTTGTTTGGGGCATAGCCAGTTAAGTGCAGTTAAGTGCAGTTGGTTTCCATGTTTTTCCCCTTGTATGATTTATGGTTGTCAATAATGTGTGATCAAGTGGGGGTGTTAATTGAAGCAACTGATTGTGCTCCCAATTATTGCCAATGCATTTCAGGTGTGAGTGTGTCATGTGACTGTCTATTTAAGCTGATGCACCTGCGCAGAATAAAATACGTGTTTTCTCAGAACTTGACCCAGTGGCTGCAGATTGTTTGTTCTCCCAGGTTTAAATGTGTTGAGTCAGTATATCTCTAGTCAAGCTCTGCAGAACAGAGGATCATTTATTTTGTTGGTTTCATGGCATTTGTTGACAAAAACAAAATAAAAACCCTTTCCAACCTCATCCATTAAACCTGTACAAAAACCCTGAAAGATCCTAAAAGGACATTTTATTTATACTTTTGTATTTCTTGACCTGACCAAACACATTTCTCTTCAATTGGAACTGATTTTCTGAGTGAAATGGGCAAAAGCATTTTTTTGTGTTTGTGTTTCCAAAGGAAAAAGCTCAGCGGTCAGTGTGGCAAGTATCTGCAAGAAACCAAACGATATCAATAAAAGGTATGTAGGCAATACGCAGGGATACAGTGCGATGTGATTTATGATGTTGTTTTGAAAAATGTGACACATTTGTTGACCTTCGTGAGGTGTTCACATTTATTTGGATTGTTTGGGAAAACTCAAAGAGACTCTGTTTCGTTTCTGTCTTTGATTTGTTGTCTCAGAGATCGCTCACCTTTTCCCCTCGCATATTCCACCGGCACTTTGAAAATTCACCTGCAATTTTTTTCCATCATGAAAAAATAAAAAAAAGGTTGCGCTGGATTCTACTTTCTCTTGATTTAAGTTCCACCCTGACACGTCAGTATACAGGATGACTGGCCCGGCCGTATGCTTTCCTCAAATATGTGATTTAAGGCCTTAAACGTCAATGCTAAAGATATTCCGTTTTACCCTCTGTGACTTGTTAACGTGCTTATAATGGGATGCCTGTAATCAGATGACTGAGCCATTCATTCCATAAATCACATCCTTTAGCAGCGCAGAATGTAAACCGCTATCTGTGTTCACTGTGTCAGCTGTTTGTCCTGCATCACTCAACCGCCTCTTTATACTTACTTGCTGCACCTGTGAGCTCGCTCTACAGCGATGGCATCACTGCAGCAAGATGACCAGCTTAACCACCAGAGGTCAGCAACATCAAGATCTTGTGGTCGCGTTAAGTCTGCGGGCGGAGGTTGTTACAGTTTTTCTCAATTGCTAAAACACTAAAACCCATTGGCTGAACAAAGTTCTCAGTTGCCTGAACTCATTTAGCTAATTGTGCAGTCTGTTGTCAATACCTTAAACTATGTCACATGGTAAAACACAATTTGCAGATCTCACTTAGACTTTTCAGCAAAACTCTAAACACATTCTCAGTCTCAAAACACATTCTGCACTCTAATGCACATGTCATCCATACTGGTAAACACAAGTGGCAACAATCAAATACAAATAGAGAACACATGTCATTGATTAAACACAATCACTCAAAATTGATTTCACTTGTATCAAATGATGTCACACAACCAATATAAGCCAGTTTAGAGAGCAAACAGGTGGTTGAAGGTGATGTCGACGAAGTGCTCTGGCCTGACCCAGCCCAAAGACAAGAGGAAGCACATTGATGATATGTTGACTTCTTTGATTTTTGTCCCTTTTACTGTAGTATTGTATACTGTAGTAGGCCTACAGTGCATTGTAGGCTGTATAATGTACAATAAACAAATTGTATGGCCTTGAACATGGTGCTTTCTATTTGTTACAGTAACAGTACTGACTGCTCAATAGATGTTGACTGGTTGCAGGTTCATATCAACAAAGAACAAGAATTACAGTATCACAGAGACAACGGACACGTTTGTGAGCTGCAGGGTACAGTACTGTCAAAATAGGGGTACAAGGAGGAGGAAGAACAAAAGAAATTGCAAAGAGCAAAGCACAGTAGTAATTTCTGATCAATTTTGAGCGACTGTAATAGAACATGTTTTCGTTCATGTGAAATTTGTTTTGAGATTAAAAATCGACTTCTCCCTGAGAAATATATGTTTTGAACAATGTGTTTTCTATTTATTGGTGTATTGTTTACTGACTGCTTGATGGTGTATATTATTTTGATCACTTTGTTTGTGATTTGAGAGCAGTGTTTGATTTTGAGCACAGGTAAAACTGTTTTGAGGCGAAAGTTTCATTTTGCAAGAGGATTCAGAGGTTTTGTAAATAGTGCTTGAAGATGAGGTTTTGTGTTTACAGTTTTGAGAGAATGGGTGACCGTTTCAAGAAATGTGTCTTAGCAATCGAGAAAAACTGTAACCTTAAAGCACCACAAGCAAAAAGAAATGATTGACACCAGAAAATTCAAACTAAATATCGAACCCATTTATTAGAAAGCGAAAACTAAGGTGGACATTAAAATGATCACACTACATCATTGTAGCACATGCAGTTTTACGAAGAGCTTGTAAATTCAAAGAGAACAGTGTTTCCTGATGAGATGTGAATACACACAACTACACTCTTGGCCAAAGGTTTTGAGAATGACACAAATATTAACTATATATTTTTATGTCCAAAACTTGACTCTTTAACTCAATCATTTTTTGTCCATCTGTTGGATACCTACTATTGACTTTGCAGAACATTTTTAGAACCTTTAAAACAGTGGACGACAACTTTATTAACATTCTAACATGTTAGCTTGTGGTTCTCAGCTTCTCAATGCCACTCTGTTCTTTTTCCCGTGGGTGTGTGCGGTTCATGGTGTCTGTAAACTTTGTCAAGCTTTGCTCTACCAAGCTCATGTTGATAAAACCACTTTAACGTGTGTAATTGCTCACAGAGCTTGGGGAACTGAAAGTAAGGTCGTTGATGTCAAACTCTCCTTTAGTTGTCGTTCTATCAGTGTTTGTGCATCAGCTTCAGCTCAAGTTGTTGTTTACATTTGTCCGTGCAGTGAAAGAAAAACATAAAAGTTGATGTTTTCCCCTCTGCGCCACTTTCAAGGCGGCGTGCTGCTTGTGGAGCAGCGGCTCCCCCGCTGACAGCACAGCGTTCAGAGGGCTGCTGCCATGTTACACACTGAAACATCCAATACAGGACATGGACTCATGGTTACCATGATGTCAAGTTGGGAAAATACAACGCAGATGGCATCCAGATACGTCCACGTACACCCACAGTAACACACACACACACACACAGACAGACACAATGTACTGATCTATTCATGAGTTTGGTTATGCAGCGGCTGGCAAGATCACTGCTGACTGGACTGAAATGCTGCTGATGCCTCACCTGACAAACATATACACACAAACACACACACACACACACACACACACGGAGCAGTGTCTCAGGGGAACCCATTCAAATTGATTAGACGGGCAGCTATTTTTCTTCAAGTGTCAATCCATTGCTGAATGATGCTGAGTGAGCACCCCGCCTCTTCCACACACACACAGACACACACACACACACCATGTGGCAGTGGAGTGTTTTTACATGACGCTATGGTAACTTTCACTGTGGAAACTCTGGCCTCTGACGTGCCTCCTCTTGAAAACACATGCAGAGCTAATGATGGTTCTCAGGGTGACGGCCTCATCGCGTGAGAAACAACGTCCCAATGAGACGGTTTACTTCAATGTGTGTGTGTGTGTGAGTGTGAGTGTGAGTGTGAGTGCGTGTGCGTGTGTGTGTGTGCGCGCGCGTGTGTGTGTGTGTATGTGTGTTTCTGTGGGAGGCTATTTTCTCACGGAATTCATTAAAAAAATAAAATAAGGGCAAATTAGTATATGCATGTGCACGGAAGTGTACACGGTACAGCCCTCCATGCATATTAATGTGGTGTGTGTTGGTGTGTTGCTCTGGCTTCCTGCGTGTTCATGGGACCAGAAGTGAACAACAACACCTTATAATTAGACCGCTGCAGGTCAGGTGACTCTCCAGCGTGACTAGAAAACCCGCTCTACAGTACCTTTCCATTTACACCTCTGTGTGTTTGTGCATGTGTGTGTGTGTGTTTGTGTGTGCTTTTTCCAGCGCCCAATATCACTGCAAGGAGGGGAGAAGATCCAAGAACGTAGGGAAAAAAAGCCTCTTTATTGAGAGGCTTTAGACTTGAAGGAGTGTGTAACCTGTGAAAAGGAGGCCTCTGTGGGACAGTTCAATGCCTGTTAACATGAGGGGTGGGGCGTCATAAACATAATTTTCCTAAACCGTAAAGTTCCTCCGACACAGGACTCATTTTCGTCCTCCTCAGATGATTATGACTATTCTAATTACGGCTCATGTTTGCTGATGACTGACCTTTGTGCTTTTCTGTTTTACAACACAAGTTGATCACCCCTGAAAGGTTTTGTAATAACAGTAGTCATGTTTCCTTAAACATATTTTCATGCGTATTTTGAAGTGTCACAATAGAAAAGCTGTATGGTAAAGCCAAACTTCAATGAAACTTTTTTCGGATGCAGTAAATGGGATATAGAAACGCTTCTGCAGAATACATTTTGACGTACTGAACATTTAAGTCACATCGCTGTTTCCGCTCTCAGTGTCTTCCCGGATATTCCCAAAATGCGCAAGATGACATATCATGAAAGAACAATTACAACTTGCCCAATTGAAATACATTCTTGAAGAGCTATTTCCATTTTTTCCCATGTAGATGTGTGTGATGTCCAAGGGGACCTCTACTTCATCTACTCCATTTACTGTCAGTTTACAGCCAAGCATAGCCTATTCTACTGACTCCGAACCAAACTATGCTCCGTGAAGCCTTGTTTATTCCCTTCGAACCAGTTCATGGAAAACAAACAAATTTGAATTTGTTTTTTGAGATGTTTCAAAAGCAAACAGAGTTGTCATTACTTTTATGAAATCATTTCATCGTGAGTCTAAATCATTGTTGACCTGGAAAAGTGGTTCGGAAAAGACATTGGGACATCGTTCTTTTTTAGACTGGTCAAACCTCAGCCGTAGGGTCCAAACAACCAGCAGGAAAGGTCAAAGGCAAACAGGAAACAATGAAAAGGTGAAGAGAAACCAACCTAGAACAAAGGTTTAAGCAGAAACAGACTAACTATGGGAGTTAGAACAGGTGAGCAGGAGGACAGGTGACTGACGGGCTGTAACGAGGGACAGGTGAAGCTAATCAGGGGCGGGGGAGACAATCAAAACTGGTGGGAAAACACACAAAGCCAGGAAGTGAAGTGATCTGAAGTGAGAGGAGAGGGGAGTGACACAATAAAACAGGAAATAACAAAAACATGAATGAAAGACATTAAACAGAGGAAAACCACGACCTAAGAGCAGGAGCAGATTTTGAGACGTTATCGGGGCGAGATTTTATTTTTGTAATACTTTAAAATTACCAATCAAAGAAACTCAGCATATGAGCATTCACAAGAGGAAGTTCGCATTTTGCCCCCTAAATTCAGCTTATTTTATACAGTATATTGTCTTCTTTGTCTCCTTCAAGTCCCTTTTCTTTTTCATGTAAAGAGTAACTTTTGGAGTGTTTTTTCCCCTCAAATCTCGTACTGTAAATGGTCCAAATGATACTAATCAGCATCTCCCACTGACTGCTACCAAGCAATTTGACTTTTACCCATCAAGTGCATTGTTAATCGACTAGGTCTCTTCAGAACCATGGACAGCGCTGTTTGTTGTGCGTGTATGGTGCGGCGCTGTCCGTAGTACTGAAATGAAGCGGAGGCGATTGATAGACAAACCACTGATTTACAGAGCCGGGGCCGTGTATGAACACCGGAGTTTCTTTTCAGCGCACACATGGAACGGACAGCTATGAGGAAATATTGGAATTTGAGAAAAAGTGAAATGGCTCAGAATCGCTGACTGCAGCTTTCAGTTCGGCCTTACAGAGCCAGTGGCATGGCTGATTAACTGATAGCAAACGTCCATGAAGTCTTGTCTTGCTCTAAACTGATACAAGTGTATATTGAATTGCCATGAAGTGCTTTTGTGAATTTGAATCTATTAACGGCTGTAAATCTAACCCTACCTTTCCTCTGTTCACCAGAAATATTGTTAGTAATGAAAACAGCAGGAAGAATCACTTTGTCACAATTGGGCCAATGCTGTATTTATACCAACAGCACAACTCTGTAGAAGCTATTGCACTCTGAGCCAGCTCTGATCTTCATACGTTTGTGGTGCATTAGATATTTGGCAGAAGCGAGGTGTTTCATACCAACTAGGCAAACTAACTTTGCCTCTAAAGCAGAGACGAAATGAAACGAGTCGCAGAGTTTACGCAGGTCTTTTAAGTCTGATAAGGCTTGTGATCAGTGATTAAATTGGCTTTAATAGCAGGGAGGTCTGAGCGTGTTCTCCGGTTTGATATAAATTGGTCAAATTGGAGCTTGTAGCCGTCTCTCCCCTCGCTCCAATGCATGGCAGGTGCTCATGAAGTACAAGTATTTGAAAGAAAATCCTTGTCTTTTATCCCGAGTATCAATCCTCTTCTCCTCATCGCTCAACAAGCAGCCGCCTTCCCTTCTCTCCACCTCGGGATGATCTTGAAACTGTGTTAAAGGTAAAGGACGGAACAGTAAAAGTATTAGAAACGGTGTTGGGCCCGTACTGACCGTAGGTGAATGAATATGCATCGGCACGCCACACGGTCGGGGTCACAGCTGGAGCTCATCCTCAGAGCAGCCCCCTCCCGACACACCGGCCACATTCACTCTGCAGTGAAATATTATTTGTCCTGATTCTCCTCATGGGACGGTTAAATCATTTACACATGCTCATGAGCCAGCGTGACAACTCATTCTACTGTCAGGGCAAACATGAAGTGCTGATTCGGATCATTTCTGCACCAGAGGAGCTCGGGCCTGATTATCATAATATAATGTTGTAATATGACACACAATTAAAGCCATTCGTAAGTTAAATACGGAATGCAGAGAATGTCAGGGCAAAGTTAAAAGCAAGAACTTACGAACAAGCCATTTACCACCTTTGGTCTGTAATAATTGTTGCTATGGTTACAGCATGATACAGAGCTACGCTCAATACGCCATGTCAGCAGAACATCCGCTTCCACTTTGTATGCCGCTGTAGTTGTTCCTCCGTGCTCCGGTGCAAACATTTCCTCAGAAAAATCAATTCAGCTCTCCGCCAGGTGTGCACTTAGACCTGCCACGGTGTAGCCAGAGGGGAAACAAAGGGATTACCTGCTCTCTGAACCAGCACAATTAGGTACGTTACATTTACTGCAAAAAAAGAAGGGTCTAACAGAATATAAAAGCTGGCTAACCTCATCACATATTCAGACACACGGGGAGAAGGTGCTGCAGCCCGCTGTGGAGAGTGAACGAGGGCGGCCTCACTGCACTCTCTAGAATCTTTGCTCAAACTGACAGCTTTAGTTCACTTAATTGGTCGGTTCATGCTGTCAGTCATCGTTTGTCGAAGCAGAAGACTGATATCTTCACTGTTGTGGCTTGTGCCCACCCCTTTCTGGTCCACTGGCAATGAATCAAGCCTCAGTTTTGCTGCAGTTTGGTGCCAGTTGTGTAAAAGAGGTGTTATTCACAGCCATCACAGGAGGCTGACTAAGATGACTGTCTGCCTTCTGAACCAGATAGCTCATCTCACTCCACGCTACAATAACATGTGAAGCACATTTTGTTGTTGACTCTCACTTCTATCGAGCTCATATCGTTTGCATTCGGGAGTGGCAGTGCTGGAGGTTTGCAAGTTGTGGAGGAAGTCGACGCACTGACAAACTGTCTCCGCTAGGACAGGCAGAGGAACGCTGGAGGAACGATGGTGCCCACTGGGACTCTCCAATTGTTGCCTCGGCTGCATCCTGAACCACCACTGGCTCTTGTTAAAGACAAGGTCCAAAGACAACTTGGTAGATTCAGAAATTGTGTTTTTATGCTGTTGGTGTTGTTTTTTAGCTGTCTGTAAGACTACGGTCAGTGGTTCCCAAACTGGACTAAGGACTCCCAATAAGGAATGAAAAGCCAAATCGTGACATAATTGGATAGGAAAGGAGAAAAAAATGTATTTCCGTAAAAGCATACAAACTTCACTGTTTTTGTCTTTTGATTTGAAGAACTGAACCACGCATCTCAAATAAAACAAAAACAAAAAACTTTGGTTGAATTGGTCACAACCAGTGGATATTGCAACAAGTGACAAGGTCACAAGATAGGGATCCACTGGATTTAACGTATACTCGTACAACAGTTGGTATAATATCTAAAACGTAATTCTTGTCATTTTCTGGGCGTTTTTCTACCAAAATCAAGCAACGCATGTACATTTCTGCTTGTTACATGCATACAGTCTTTTCAAAATAAACTCCCATTTTCACAAGAAACAAGGCAGTTAGGTTAAGGCAATAACCCTCCTTAGTTAGGTTCAGGAAAAGAGTGTGGTTTGGGTTTAAATACCTAAGGAATTGGCATTATGTAACTACAGCAGTTAAGTGACAAACAAATCAACTTTTCCAGATCTCCTGGAAGAAAAACTGGCTCACTATAAATCTGCTGATGTGCTCCAAACCCCCCACCGTATGTGCTATACTTCCATTATTGTGCACTAAAGTAAGAGCAGCTACTGTTCATGTATGTGTGTATATATGGAGCCTTTTCCACCAAAATGTACACCCTGTTTGCTATTAAGATCGATTCATTTTCACAAGTGTCTCTGACTGGATTGGATCAACTATATGTACAGGTACTCATAGTGAGTTACCAGCTGGTTCCATATCAGCTGGTTTTCTTTTCTGAAAAATACTTCAGAGTATAAAGAATATACACCACAGGCAAAGCCGTACTTGCCATATTTGTGAAATGTGGCAATTGATAGCTCAAATGCTAAGTGGAATGCAAACGATCAAAAGAAGACATCTATCTAGCTACCTAGCTACCTGCCTTCCTGTTTATTAATTCATTATGTCAAAAGAAAAACCCGCCATAAGGCTGGGTCCACAAAGTCATTATTTTTCAATGGAGCAGCTCCACAGAGTGTCTCTTGATGACGTCACAAGTGTTTCTGGCCCCTTTCACCCTGAAAAGTTAAAATTGCTTCATTTACGAATGCAGTGCCCCTGGTCTCTGAGCCATTAACGCGGCACTGTGCTGCATTAGTGCTGCAACATCTTCCAAACTCTCCGCCTCCGCTCCTCTCAGTTCACCAAGCAAATCTGCCGCACCAAGGCCGCGTCCATCCTCTCCGTTCCAAAAGAACACGATGCCGCGAGGACACCAGCCAACAGACTGAGGTGAAACGACTGCATGTTGCTGATGGGTGTCTCTTGCAGGTGGCACAGTATATGTCTGTGGCATTTGGATCGATAAGCGAGTGTAAACCACTGGAGGTGGGGTGGGAGGAAAATCCTTTACTGCAGCGCTGCTTTCCTTTTCTTTCCAAACCATCCCATGTGCATACTCCCATTTATACACTTAATCACAACACCAAGCTCCCGCACTGTTTATCCTACTAAATATCACTGGCTTAACTCCCACTTTGGAATGGGATTTACAGAGTAAAACCTCAGTAATAAGGCTCTGCCTTGGTTTTAAGTTGCTGGTGCATAGCCAATTACGTTGACTGGCTGCTAAACCTATATTTCCCACTGACAAACAAACATCGAGAGTGTGATTAAGGTGGGTTGAAGCCCAGACAGGACGGCACCGCTGCTAACAAAGTTGGACAGATCAGTGGGAGTCTCAAATGAACACCAGCCGATACTGGTGGATTTTTGGCAAAGTGACAGTCTCAATCAGATACTCTGGCAGATAACCAACTAACAAGCTGACTCGTGCAAAAGAGTGGTTCTAAAAATCGGTTTGGGCCTTAATGAGGGTGCTCATGAATTTGGCTGATTAAATATGCAATTCCGGTATAGCTTGTGAAGAAATGGTTTGGTTAAAACAATGTATACGTATTAGTCATATTTTAGCAATTTGATCACTGCTAGTTTTAATAATAAATGAAAGACACTGTAGACTGTTTAAATGTCACCGACGGAGACATTTAAATGTCTTTTTCCTTTTTAATATTATTTTCATATCTACTAAACATTTTAAGGTTACAGCTGCTCATTGTCTGAGTTTAGCTAAAACATTTTAGCTAAAACATCAGGTAACAATAAACCAGTGATACAGTATTTCTTTAAAGAAAATCTATTGGTAATTTCTGACATGATTGCACAGAAAGACTTGAAATTACCACAACCTCATAATAGCGCGTTATGTCGTGGTGGCATGAAATGTGTTCAAAATGTGCGCCGCCACCACTGAAACAATTTAGGTTTAGGCAATAAACTTAATTTGTTTGGTTTAGAAAGGAAGTATGTTTTGGGTTAAAATAACTTACCTAACCTACCTAATTTAAAGTAAGTCAACACTGATTTTTGGTTTCACACGGAACACAGACAACTGTCTCCTGGGTGAAAGTCCCGTGTTTGACCCCTTCATCCGTGCCACCACCATGTTATACACCATTAAGACGTCATCTTCATTTCATGTACTTCAGTAGGCTGATAACTTCAGATGTCTGTCATCCAACATTCATCAGGCTACCGATAGCCCATTAAACAGAGGACAGACTGAAAGCAACGTTAGCTTGATGGCGTTACTAATGCTAGCATAGCTTTTTCCGAATGTCAAAGTGCTGGCCTGGATGTCTTTGTGATTTGTTCCAGCTGTTTTATTGTTGCTTCTTACTCTTCTTTGAACTGTCAGTGGGATAGTAAATCTATTTAGTCCATAAATGTGTTTCTTCTGTTTGTTGTTTTATCCCGGTGAGGTTAGCTTACATTGCTGGAGGAAACACAGTGTTACTGAAGCATTAGCTGCTCGAGGTCAAACAGCTCACTCAACATGTCAAGAAGAGATATGTTGTGGCAGAAGGGGATACTTTACAGTGCTAAAATGTGTTACTTGTTGGATACATAAGACTGCATTAAAAGAGTAATTAATTCCTCTGTCTTTTTCTTTATATCATGCTTTAATTTGTTGAATAAATGCTAGCATGTTGCATCTGCTAACTATGGTGTAAACGGTGAATTTACAGTTTTCTTGAAGATTTAGACCTCTGCCTAAAATAGAAAATAGATGCCAAATAGTATTCCACAAATGAAACCTGGCGGTAAAAGTTTTAGTTTAGGTGGTTCTAACTACCACTTAATCTCCAGTGCCGCTCTGCATCATTTCACCACACAGAGCTGCACGTAACACAGCTTAATAAAGTCGGATAGGAGCACATCAGTCTTTCAGCGTTTTTGGAAATATCCCGAGATATGTCGATGAATATGTATAAGGCTTAGTTTGAACCGCCGCAGCATATGCGTAAAAGTGAATTCCTCCAGAGAGCATCTCTGATGGGTACAACCTCACTCTCACACAAGACGATCTAACGGAGGCAATCCTCGGAGTGGGAGTGACTGATGCACTTATCTGAGAAACAGAAAGAGAGAAAAGCCGGGAAGAATTTTAAGAGAGGACAAAAAAATAAAAATAAAAATAAAAAAGAATTGGAGGAAAAGTTTGAGGAGGCTCTGGGGAACGATGGCGGGAGAAAGAAAAGGTTGGTGGGGAGAGAAGAGAGGGGAGGTGAAGAGGGGGATGGTCGGGAGGAGAGGAAAAACCTTGAGAAGGCGAGAGACGAGCAGCCACTCAAATCTTGTGTTCTGTCTGGAAGTTAGTTAAACTGTTCTGAGTTACAGCTGTGAGAGGGAGGAGGGAAAAGTGCAGACGGATGAGAGATAAAGTAGAGAAAGAAGTGAAGGAGAAAGAGAAGGCAACGAGCGAGATGGAGATGGACTGAAACATGCAGAAAATGAGACGGAGACAAAGTCGTTCTGCCGTGGTAAATATCTGTCAGTCTCTCCTGCAAAAACAACCAAAGCAGCGATGTGTGGTCATGATTGTTCTTGGTGATTTCCCAACTGGTCTGTTTCTCACACATACACACACACACACACACACACACAGACAGTAAATGGAGACAACACACACACACACACATTTCTGCCTCAGTTTCAGTCAGTCCCCACAGAGTAACACCAGGGTGATTAAAAAGCCCTTTTGAACATTGCCGTTGGTTGAGGAATGTCTGTTCAGCTTTCAAAAATGTGTGAGCGCGAGTGTGTGCATGCGTGCGTCGGTGCAAAGTGGTCGGGGATCCTCCGGCCGTTTAAAAAGCCGAACGCGTTCCACCCCTACACACACCTCAGTGACTGTTGCACCACGGGAGGTGGAGGATCTAATCATTTTGGCAGGAGGATTTTAACATCAGCGGCAGTGTTTTATTCAGGAGACTTGCCTGGTGATAAAACAAACGCACCTGGCCACAGTTTTCGTCAACAATCGCATAAAAGCATCAGCTGTTTTTTGGCAGAAGTGCATCTCATCATGGAGATGATGTTCGAAGCTTGAAAACTGTTTAGATTGAAATACATAAATCTTTCTGAGGTGTATTGCAAGGCCGTAGCAATACAGTGGAAGGGGGAGGAGGGGGGGTTGTCCCGTCTTCTTCTCTTTTCATAACACTTCACAAAAACAACCCAATCGTGATATAACCTCCTTTCAGCAAAGGGAAGCCAATTTTGGAAGTGCCTTAAACCTGCATTCTTTCTAATGGCCATCAGGGGGCGACTCCTCTGGTCGCAAAAAGAAGTCTGATTATATAGAAAATGAGTCTTCATTGATTTATTACCTCAGTAAACATTGTAAACACAAGTTTATGGTCTCAACTGCTAGTTTTAAGTCTTCTTCAATACGGAAATGTTGATTTTGTAAATGATCCCATTTAGAGTAACATAGACCACATAGCAAGATATGCTTTAGGGCGTGGCTACCTTATGATGGACCGGTGACTACCAGAGCCGTCCAAATGCGAAGAACCAAAATGGCGATGGCCAAAATCCAAGATGGCGACGGCCAATTCGACAAACTTGAGGCAAACTCGAGACTTCACTTACTTCTTATACACAGTCTTTGGATACAGCCTACTCACTTTAAATTCTAGTTTCCCCCGTGTTAATGCATTTGAAAGTAATTATTTAGAGACAGAGTAGCATACATTGCTTGTACCCACCCACAGGAGTCGAGCAACAGCTTCAGCTGAGGTCATGTTGTTAGGGTCGACATTTTGAGCACATTAGTATATACACCTCCCAATGTATAATTACTGCCTTGGTGCATTGAAGTCCACACCGTAGCACTTTAGCCTGTTTGGACTTCACAATCCTCATTTGCTTGTCCTCTTGTCTTTGGTCACTTTAGACCCAGCAGCCAGGTAATTAAAAACTAATTAGAGAGAACTTTCTCTCCAACCTAGAACAGCCGTTTGTCTCGTCTGATGACTTTGGCAGCTCTGTGGGTGTGTGAGTGCAAACCTGCTGAGCAATAAACTCGATTCCTCATGGTAATGTAAAAAAAAATGAAAAAACATTTGTGAAAAATTAAAACATAAAGAATACTGACTGACTTCACCTCTGGGAAGTCCATTTGGCAAGTTAAACACAAAGTTACGGAGTTTTGTTTGTATTCCTTCTTGCAGCACCCTGAGATAATTACCTTGTTTATAATCCGCTGCTGCGGCCATTTCTGACTCTACTCAAAACTCTTGCAAATATAGCCGTGTTCCAAAAATAATTATCACAGTTTCTGCCAAATTCATGCACAGTCAGTGTGTGTTTTATTCGTAAGTGCCCATGTAGCATTATGAGGTTTTGTGTGCAAGAATACACATTACTGTCAGGATCCGGGATCCCTGTCTGACCCGTTGTGTGTTTCCCCTGATCTCCTCTCCTCATGTGTCCTGTCATTCCCCCGTTTGTTATTGTGTGCCATGTGCTCTGTGATTGTCTTCTGCCTCGGTAGCCGCCGCCGTTCCGTGAGTTGAACCCCATTGTATCTTCCTGTTCTAATCTCTCTCCTCTCTGCTACTGGTGTAGAGTACTGGTCGATCGACGTACTCTCCGGTGTCGAGCCACGGGCTCCACACCTTCACGCACCTTCTAAATAAACCCTGTTACATCGGACTCTGTCTCCTGTGGTCTTGCATTTGGGTCCTACCCGTGAACTCCCGTGACAATTACATAACAGCCTATCAGAGAGCACTGAAATGGCACAAATGATGCTCCAGACTAGGCTGCTCAGAGGAAACCTCATCTGTCGCTACACAAATTTGGTTTATGTGACAGCTTTTCACAATAAAAGAAAGTATGATGCTCGTGTTTGTAACTGAATCATTTCCCTTGATAATTTTGAAGCATAAATCTAACAGCGGCATACGCTCAGATCTGGATTTCACCTCACAACACCGGACTGAGATATAAGTGGTTAGGCCCTGATTATATTCCCAAGTAGATATATTGGTGTTCTTTCATTTACTTTGTGATACAGAGCGACAATGAGCTACAAATGTATGAATAGATCTGGAGTTAGTACCAGGTAACTACGACTATTAGGCTTTGACTCACTAATAAATAGGGAACTATTCATCATTTTAAAGTTCCCATCATTCACTGTGATAGAGAGCAGCAGAAAGTCATCTTCAACTCTCCACAATACCATGTGAAGACCATGTACCGGGGCGTCTGACATGGAGGATGTTAACACATGTTGTCTACAGATGCTACTCCATCCACATTTCTCATCAGCAGCAAATGTGCCGCCAGCATACTGTACATCAGTAAAGTTCGAGCACTGTTGAACGTTAGACTTGCGTTCAACAGGTGACCAAAAACACGACTCACAATGAATGCCAATGGCGCTCTGTGTCTGCATGATGCGTTGAAATAAAACACTGTTTGCTAGTATATTAGCCGTATCAACTTTATCAGAGGATAATTAGCCTGGTTTTGGAGACACACCAAAAACATGATTTTAAGGGGTTGTAGGTGTTAATTATGGAGCCTGCGAACACCTGTAGTTCACATGCTGATGACAGGGAGATGGGAGGTCGCTTACCTATGGATCCAACCCGACGCTTGGTGAGCGCCCTTCAGCATCTGATTTTGAGTCCATCTGTCATTATTAGACTGTCAGAGCAACTGGCATAGTATGAAGAGTAAGAAACCCAACTAACTAACCATGTAGTTTTATGCGTTTCCTGCTAACATGGAAGTTTATTTTGAAAAGACATGATGCATGTCATGATCGGAAACTGACATGCCATCCCTGACGCGTCCGAACTAAAGCTAGAGGGGCATCATAGTTTGCAGCGTAGGGCCACTGAGCGTCGCTATTTGATGATTTGGAAGTGGCAATGTGTTGATGGATCTGCTGCTGATGTGTTAGCAGCTTCATTGATTCAACATTTCCCAAATATATCCAACTGTGACCTTACTAATCCTCCTGCGAGTCTTTACAGCCACCATAAACATTTTTTCCCTTTTCCCTTGAGGCGCAGAGTATTGATTTACAATAACGTAACATGTTTGAAGAAACAGATGCAGGTTCCTAATAGACTTAAGAGAATATAGATCACAGCACTCATTTGGGTCCACTGATGACGAGGAGTCACATTAACCTTCACACATTCATTTGACTATTTAACGTAATTTATGCCTGACCACGTGAGACAGAACAGTTCACAGCGCTACGTGTGAAATTGTCACAATTTCAGACGTTTTCTAAATTGAGAAATTTCCCTGATGTCCCACTATGTGCTCTTGGGCAAGGCACTTAGCCCTCCAACCTACCCCCAGGGCCACAGAAATGTCTGCAACAACGCAAGCAGCAGATGGGCGAATGGAACGAGCACCGCTCTGCTATGGAAATGAATCTGACCTACGAGAATGTGAATCTGATAACGCCCGCACACACACACAACTGACGCTCACAGACCTGCAGCCGAGGCCGATGGCCACCGGTCTGTGCATTATTCAGCCTAAAAGCTTGTTAAGGAGAGCTCACAATGGAGCTGTAATGAAAGATTGATGTGTAAAAAACTGTTTAGTTAGCCCGTGTTATGTAAAGCAATAAAGCAGCCGTTGAGAGACGGGAATGTAAAAGCGGAGAGGGAGATAAGGAGAGAGGAGTTGAGAGGGAATTTCTGCACAGACACAAGGACGCAAGGACAAACGCACCAACAAAAGGACATGACAATGAAAAACACAAGCAGGAAGAGGGAGAATCCTGGCAAACCAGTGAAAGAGATGGAGGCGCAACAGCAGAGTAACGAGACAGAGAGTGAGTGATCTCAGATGAATTAATGAAGTTCTCCTGAGGCACGGTCGAACATCTCCAGATGAGACACAAGTTACAACCTCTCCAGACCAAACAAGTCAGCAGAAAACAGCGCAGCGACAGACACACAAGATGTACTCTCTGCAGCAAGACGCTGCAGTGGGATGAAAACCGTCTTACCTCTATTGACAGCTTTTTGGCAAATAACAAGGTGGTGAAAATGGTGGGCAAAAGTTAAGCAGAGCTTTAGTGTCTTTTAAATTGCTTAAAACTAAAACATTTGCATTATTCAGCCCATTAACAGCAAATCACACACACAGACATACGTTTATAAAACCTATTTCTTACCATTGGTTGAAAATCTTTGAATGGTTCCAGTCAATCAGGGTGAAAATGTGTCAATGTTGCGTTTACAGCTTGTTCCACTGTCCCAAAGTGGCCAAAAGGCAATATTTGGAACTCATGAGGTGGTTGATATCAATCTTAGGGGCAAAGTCACAACCGGATTTTGCAAATAAGACAAAAATAAACTAACTCTCAAATCACCCACGAAATGCACCCCTACCCTAGCATTAAACGTCTTGGTGGTCCTGTGCTATGTGCACATCTATAAATTAGATAACATGCAGACATATCAAGACAATCATCTCATATCGATGCAAATGAGCCTCATTACACAAAACGTCCAATCCACAACGATCAGTGCTGATAGCCACACGTAGTTAGTGAAGTCATTGGCGTCTGATGCAGAGACTGCGATCTCTGCAGGTATTTAACGAACTCAAAAAAGGGTCTCAAATCTCTCAAAAAAAGAGAATGTAATAAATGTGTTCATCGTCAATGATGTGTTATTTCACCCACCAGTGTGTGCTCTGTGGCGCTGTGGCGGCTACGGCATCGAAAGGAGGTTTAAGTGATCCGTGTCCGACATTAGCGTTTGCTTTTAAGTGGACTTTTTCAAGCAGATGTTTTGACTTGTGATAGCAGAAGAACAGGTGTTACTGATCCAATTAACGATGGCAGCAGTGTCATAAGATACCTTGAGGAGACAAACAACACAGATACAGCACTGAGGACCAGGAGCTCGTGAGCCTCCCATCCTGAGCGTTATTAATTGCACCTGTGCTCGTCCTGCAGCGACCCACGTAAACCGCTTATCTTCTCCGGAATTATCATGACTAATTCTGTCATAATCACTGTTTGTCATTGATCCCGCAAATGTAATCGTTCTCTTTCATCCGTTTTCGAACATTTCCCGCCCTCCACTCCTGTGTGAAGTCAAGAGGAAACGAACCGTGTGGTCCCATCGATCCTGCGGCTCACACGTGCGCGGGGAAAAACGCCCTCTCTATCACTCTCTCTCTCTCACACACACACACACACACACACACACACACACACACATGCTCCCCTGTGAAGATGACGAAGTGGGAGGTATATTGTGGCGGACGGAGCCACTGACCCCCTTGTTGAGTTAATGAGCTTTTATTGACTTCCGCACCGGAAGCTGCTGCTGTAACTTATCACCGTTAGCACCTCACTCCCCAGATGCACAACACACAGGGGAGCACGCACACACAGACAAGCAAACACACACACACACACGCGCTTTCTGTTTGTGTGTGTGTAAAGATCCATGGAGACACGGGAACACACAAGCCGTCAGCTCTCGGTGTGTAAACCATCAGAGTCTCCAGGGATGCTACAATGCGGAGGAACTCACAAACAGAGCTTTAAGCACATTTCGTAGTTTGCTCTTCAACAGGTGAAGTGTGCGAAGACAACATCCCTTCGACATTGTGTCAGATCAGTCCGGGTGAGCCGTGACAGTGAGACAGTGAGCCGCGCACACAATACCGTGACCCTGAAACTGAAGCAGCGAAATGAAATCCAGCCATCACTGGTTTTATCATGAACACCTGTGCTTTTCACACTGAGACATGTCACAATGTTACATCCAAACATCCGTTTTCCTTTTGCCGTACCACCTGGTAAAAAAAGGAAGGAAGACAGTATAACTTCCTTTGAATTCTTTACCCACCTCTGAATATTGTTGACATAAAATGTGTTACTTGAAGGATTTGATTCTGATATTTCCAATAGCAACTAATGTCACGATTAGTGGTGTAACGGGCCGTTGTCGAGCCGCGAGCCATATGGATCCCCCTCACGGTCCGCAACCCATGTGAACTGCAGATTAATTACACAGTTTAACGTTAACCCTCATAGTGTGAAATACAGTTTAATTGCCAATTGTTATCGAATGATATTCAGTAAAAATATGCGCTCAGAGGATCGGCATCAATGCTTTCTAGCAGCCGATCCGAATTGGTAACGTTAGCAGCACTGGAGCTAACAGCTAACATGTGGCGGTTCCATTCAGTTACATTGTGACGGTTTCTAACGCTAGCTTTCACGGCTTATAAAACATTATTAAAACTATCAATGCAATGTTGTTGTTTTTATCATTACAGTACAATCTTTTGTTTTTTTTTGATTTGGGTGTTTTTATGTAAGAGACCACTATAGACGCGGAGAACAAAGTAAAAGGATAAAATCCTCTGTTGGTTTACACTGACTTCAGAGTAGTTGAAATTATTTTGAACAGCACAGAGTTGTATGCCAGTATGGATCATCAATGATCGGCGATTGATATTTGGTGGCAAAAAAACTTGATCAGGGTATCTCTAAAATATATTTTAAAATAACTTTTATCTCTAAAATGACTTTTAGAGATGCCCTGATGAAGCCTTTTTAGGGCATCTCCAAAGGTTATTTCAGAGATGCCCTAAAATTAAGAAAAAAATGTATTTTGCGCTGATCCGATCCGTCACTCAAAATAGTGACACGATCCAAACCGTGATTTTTATGAGCCGTTGCAACCCTAGTCAGGATATACAATCCTGCCAACATCAGGATTCTTCCAATTTTTACAATTATTATCATTGAACATCTTTAATTGATTTAGTGGCATATAGTGGTGAAGTTGCAGATTGTAACCAACCAACCACCCAGATTACAATACCCTTCAACTCAGCCTTCCCAGAGCCAGTGTTTGGTTTTTCCGTTCTGGGCCGCCAGTCGTAGTTTCAAGGCAAGGCAAGTTCATTTGTATCGCACATTTCAACAACAAGGCAGTTAAAAGTGCTTCACATAAAACCATTAAAAGCATCAAAACATAAGGCAAAAGAAAAGTAGCTTTTAAAACATTCATTGAAACACTAAAAAGCAGTGTAAGAAATAAAATACAGCAGTGAAATGCAGAAATGGATTAATATCCTTGAATCTGGTTCAATTAAAGGCAGCAGCAAACAGAAAAGTCTTCAATCTTCAGTTAAAGGAGCTGAGGGTCATTATTGAAAATACTGTTCACAACTTCAACACATTTAGTATGATATGTATATAAATTAAGAAATATTTAAATTCTTATATCTTTACACTTTAATTAATCTAACAAAGTTAAACATAACCAAAAATATATTTCTGCATTATGCTTAAAATATTATTTCATCCACCAGCATTTTTCCAGACGGGAAACAAAAAATTGGAAGAACTTATCAATGAATTGTAATCCAAATACGACATAATCTTTTTAAGAGGCGGCACCAACACAAACATAATGGTGGAAGGCAAACAACAAGTGCCGGTTTTACTGATGCAGTCCATCACAAATCATGTCTGGAAGGACAGCAGCTCAGAATGATCTGTTTGAACAGCGTGTGTATTATCGGGGATGTATGATTGGGATGATCATCTTTCTCATTACACTGAGCAGTAACAGTTCTTGATCTGCTGTCATTGAAATGAAGTGAAATTTAAAAATCACGAAAATGATGAAAGACGTTCCCTCTGTAGCTGACTCCATGGGTCTGAACCTGCACCTCTATTCCTCCTTTTAGGGACACACACAAACAGGAAGATACCATCCTCTGGACAAAAACAAACACACCTTTAATGTACGCAATATGGAAATCTAACCTTCCACTTCCTGTCCCTGGGGCTGAACGTGTTGTTGTGTATCCATAAAGAACGCAATGCATATGTCTGTATAAATCATAACCCAAGAATCAAAGGAGATCATTTAAAGTACTGTTACTCAACTCACAGTAAATAATTAGTTCTGTTTGTGTATGCATGTGTGCGTGTGTGTGTGTGTGTGTGTGTGTGTGTGTGTGTGTGTGTGTGTGTGTGTGTGTGTGTGTGTGTGTGTGTGTGTGTGTGTGTGTGTGTGTGTGAGAGAGCGAGATAACCTGTGGACGTGTTGATAATTGTGCTCATTTTCATCCACATTTACATTTCAGAGCACCACTTGATTGGGAGTGAACCTGTGACTGTGCCACTTCATCAAGACATTAGCATGTGCATATATTTACAGCTATATATGTTTCCTGTATGAACGATTCTTCAATAGAGTGCTGCAGGGACAAGTGAAGAAACTCAGACAATATTATATGACAAATGTAAAAAGGACCCGACTTTTCTTACCAGCATGTACTTCTAACGCATTTTTGAATACGAAACGCAAATAAAAAGAACTGCGCGGCAAAGCCTCACAAGTTCATCAACGTTTAGGTTTTGGAAAGGTGAGGAGTTGTTCAGTTACTTTATTACTCTAACAGGCGTGATCACATCTTCGGCCCATTTAGAGGGAGGCCTGATTACATTTGGACCTATGTTGCTACATGGTCCTCCTGACTCTGTTTACACTGCTAATGTACTCAAAGAAGTCTTCCCCTGAGCGGTCCTCCACTGTACAACACTGCAGGTTGTCTGTGCTCTCTCTCTCTCTCTCTCTCTCTCTCTCTCTCTCTCTCTCTCTCTCAGACTCAAAGCCAACGCTCTCTGCAGTCCTTTCCTATAGAATTGTGTGTTAGAGTGTGTGTGTGTGTGTGTGTGTGTGTGTGTGTGTGTGTGGAGGCAGACAAAGAGACAAGAGCTCCACTGACCTTGGACACCCAGCCCTCTCCTCCTTGCCGTAACATTCCTATATATACTCTCTGAACACACTGCGGGGTGAAAAGTGTGTGTGTGTGTGTGTGTGTGTGTGTGTGTGTGTGTGAGAGAGAGTAAAAGGGGTTTAGGGAGAATGAATGTACACATACAGCATATCAAACATGCACTCAGACTAAAACGTTTTTAGGTGCTATAGCACACACACTAATATGTGTTACATGTGTGCATAATATGCTGTTGTGTATGTCTCTGTGTTTGTGTGTCTCTGTGTCAAGTGTGCCCTCGGAGGGTGTTACGGGTTTAAGAGAGTATGTGTGTGTGTGTTCATGTATCCTTCCGTCTGTTCATTAGGGGGGGGGGGGTGTAGGTGTGTGTGTGTGTGTGTGTGGGCACTACTTTCCCTGTGTGTCTGCATGTTGGTTTACAACTAGAAAGCAGAGCTGAACAATTACAGCATGAATACAGGGAGACTGAGGAAGAGGTGAAGGAAGCAATGGTTATAGAAGGTGTCTGACCAGGAGGAAGGATAGGAGAGGCTGAGAGATGGAGGAGAGGAAACCGGACCGGGGAGATGAGGAAAAAGAGGTGGAAATTTCGAATGATTTTGCTGGAATCCAGCACAGGAATGGCGGACTCTGCTACTACCAATATAACTGACTATATAGAGAAATAATGTAAATACATTGATTGGCTATTGCTGACAAAATGTCAAACATCAAATTGGATTTGATTTCATGACAGTTTTAAGTGTAACAACTTTAAAGCAGCTCCAGTCAATATTTTTTATAATAGTGAATCAAGTGACAGTGTGAAAACAACGTGACAATGAACGGGCTCGTAGTGATGAACCTACAGGGAACCATCACCTGATTCTGCAGCTTCTCTCGAGCTTCATAGTGACTTTCAGCTCTTTGTTTCGCTGAACAACTGTTTTGGTTCACTCTCACGGCTCTCATAGGGTTGTTTTTTTTAGCTTTGTTTCATTAAAAAACAAAACTCACTGTACAGTACCTGTCCAGTACAAAACGTCAGACAGACACAGTTAGCAATTATAGCTAATGAACACAGTCAATACTTTAGCAGATATTTCACCTCAGGAGTTGTTGGAGACCAAAAACCGAGTTAAAAGAGAGAGAAAAATGGAATAACATTCATCCAAAAAAAATGATAATGTTGCTCTATCTCATCAACTTAAAAGGTGATATTGTTCACAACTTGTTTCTGCTGCCACGAAGTGGCCAAAATAATCACTTGCTGTAGCTTCAACCAGAATGTATTAACAGTGTTAATATAATCTTTAACTTAACTTAAGCATTGAGTAATGTACGTATCATGTAGACAGAAGTTATTTTTAAAACCTGGTGTTGGGATCTAAAGGAGCGTGTTTGGGTTATCAGCATTTAAGAAACTGAATTCTTGACATCAATAGAATTATTGATGTATGTAACAATTATTAATGATTATTAATATAAACGGGGCACCACCCTGCGAACAGGGACCAATAACCAAACGATAAAACTAAGTCTCATAATTAGTAGTCACTCATAATGTCAATAGTCTGCGTATGACTATACATTCAGTGACAGTGAAGGTTTTCAAGTTCGAGCACCGGCTACTACATACAGTCTTATCAAATACATATGCACAAGTAATCACAGACGACTGCTCCTGAAAGTATAACAGAGTTTATTGAATCAAAATAATAGATGATCAGAATCAATTAATATTGCAACCAACAAACGTTATCATACAATTTTATATGCCTAAACTAAAGAATGAATAAAATGGATGAGGGTGTATGTCTGTGTGTGTATGTGTATGTGTGTGTGTGTGTGTGTGCAAAGGAGGGAGTCTTACAGCTACGCTAAAGACTACAAAGATGGCGGCGTCGAGTGACGCTGGCCAAAGGGGAGGGGCCTTAAGAACTACAGCTAAAAACTACAAAGATGGCGGAGTCGAGGGACCCGGACAAAATGGCAGAATGGGGCTGCTGTATGGAATTCACGTGTGCCTGGGCAGCACGTGATGTGAGGCGATCGTTTCAATGGGGTTTCTCCCGGGGCAGAGAGAAGAAAGAGAGAGCAAAGGTGGGGGTCATGAATCAAGCTTCTGCGTGCTGTCCGCGTTGTAGTGATAATGGGGGTGTCTGGCGTATCGTACATAACGTGCCGTTGTCGGTAGAACTGCCAGCAGTTATGTACGATAGCCGAGATTCCACACTTCACTCACAGAGCTGATTTAATGAGCAGAGAATACTACACGAAGTGTCGTAAAACCAATGAAAAGAAATCAAATAAATCCCAAGCAAACAGTCATAGTTGATACACGAATACAGCGGAGCTTCTCTGCTCCGTAATGATTGCGTAATACCTCAATATCACGCGACAGTCTTAAACACACAAAAACACGGGAATATCAACATATAAATGAATGGCCTGAATTAAACTTAAGTTAATTTAAGCTAAGCTATGCCCAAATGCCAAGAACCTTACTTGTAGATGCTTCGTTGCAACGTGGAAGTGTTTGTGGCAAAGCTGTCCGTTTTCCTCGTCGGGAAGGGGGACAGGGGGGAGCTTGCGGGTCGGCGCGGCTTTGCAGCGGGCGCTGTGTGTCGCGCGGCGGTGAGCTGGCGCTGTTTCGGTCCGTTGGCGTGGCTCGGGAGCAAACGCAGACGTGATCTGTCCTCGCTGCAGGGAGGACAGTTTAACTTCGGCTGAGACGACGTGGCCCGTAGGTCTCCCGGTAATCATCGGTCAGGAGAGGAGCGAGGCTTCGTCGGCTCCTCTGTGCCGGTTTGTGCACAAAATAAAAAGAAGCAGAAAGCACTGAACGAATGCTGATGCAGATTCGTTATCGCGGGCTGTTTCGTCCAGCGAAATGGCTCGTGACCTGACAGGGTTTGATGAGGGTTCGAGGGGCTGTTGCTTCCTCGTGGCCTCGTGCGTGCTGGAGGGGGGGAGGAGAGGCCGAGGTGTCTTCATGCGTCCAGGACGAAGGTCCGGGTGAAGAGCGGTTGCGTGCTTCCTAACTCAACCGAGGTCGAAGGGGGAAAGCTGGTTCTTCTGTGGCCTGGACAGGGGGGGGGGTCCGGGCGAGGAGAGCGGTGTGTGCCTCCTGTTACCCCCGGAGGGAGAGTTGGAAAAAGCTGGATTCTCTGTGGCCTGGACGGGGGGGGGGTCCGGGCGAGGAGAGCGGTGTGTGCCTCCTGTTACCCCCGGAGGGAGAGTTGGAAAAAGCTATGAGGTGGGGGCAGCAGAGAGTTTTATAGAACAGTGGCCGAACCACAGGGGTCCTCGGGTCTCTTGGCTCTCGGCCAATGAGATTGCCGCGGTTACCATGGTTATTTGGGGGGGGGGAATTCACACCTGAGTGTGAAATCCCTTTGCTCTCCTCAAACTACAAGTCAGGATGAGACCTGTGCTTGAAACAGTGAAGGCCTGATTGTCTTTGTCCACAGCACATGTTGAAGCCATTTATCAGACCCCAACATCCCCCCTTTGTTCTGAAGAGCGAGATGTTGGCTTCGGTCTTTAGAGCAAACCAAGGGCTGGCATGTGCATCCATGTGGTGGGGAAACCTGAAGAGGTGAGACAGTCCAAGTGTTCCTGAGACCAAAAGCAGTGGTTAAAACAGGCAGTGTTCATTGTTCATAGAGTTCAAGGTTCATAGTGGTCAAGTTCATGGTGTTCAAGTTCAGAGTTCATTGGCATCTGGGCAGATGACTAAGGTGGCATCTGGGCAGATGACTTTAACTACTTCTACCTACATCTACTATCATACACAATTCAAATCATAGGTGAGCAAAACATTATTCCCAAATAATTCAATCGCTATTATGATGTTGTGATATTCTAGCATTGGGGCACAGTGTCAAAGAAAGTAACAACCCAAATAAACAAAACACAAAAACACAAAAGAGAGAGAAGGAAAGAATAGAAAGACAAGAAGCAGGTGAGGGGCAAACAGTGGTTACTGGTTCAACTCCTAGACAGGACTGGAGTCCGTCGGCGGAGCAGTCGTAGGTTGGCTACGTGGTGTTATGAATAGGAGGGAATCCAGTTAGTCTGTCGCTTCTGGATCTATTAGTACATGATATGTGCGTCTACCTCTCTCTAATCGGTAGATTTAGAGCGAGTCCTGTGTCTAAGTTTTGGAATCTATCGATATTGGAGTTGCGTTGCCAAGACTATAGGCCAGAGGCACCTGTGAGGGTTGCATAACAGTAGTGGTAGCAGATTTACAGATTTCGTTAGCACGGCTAGTGTGACTAGCTAGGCTGGTCTCTCGCTGCTCCAGCTGTTGACAGCTGAGCCTTCTCGGATGAGGTCCTGGGTTAAATCTGACTGCTACGGCAGAGGTTATGTCTTCTTTGGTTACTTCTGGTAGAGTCTATAAAGCATGCAAAGGGTTCTCTATGAGAGTGGAGCATCAGTTTACAGTCACAATGGTTTGTCAGGTCATGCAACTGTTCTGGTTGAAGTTGGATGTGTTAGCGGTTAGTGCATGTCTACAGGGTGAGTTGGAGCATGCAGTTAAACGTCAGTAGTCAATAGTAAGCTGCCATTCTGCCGGTTGGTTTCGGCACTGGCAAGATTAGAGTGCACTTCCTGTGAAGTACATCTCTCTAAGTTTCTGTTGTCAGAGATCCACCCCCCTCGCGCTGTTCAAGTGGCGAGGGCAGATATCCCCACGTTACCGCCAGCACTCAGGGAAACGTCGCGAACAGTTTCACTCTGGAGTGTGTCATGGCGGGCTGGTGATATCTCCCTCCCCCCACCCTCCTAATTAGAGATGGAGACAGGTCCGGCGCACAGGTCAAGTTCAGTTACCTACGGCACTGGCGACTTGACAGGCCGGGGAGATGACTCGGCTGAAAGAAGGCGGTGGCTTCGTTGAACAAGCTGGAGGTGGCTCATGCTGACAGAGCAGGAGAAGAAGGCTTAGTTGACGAAAGATCTTACGAGCCAGGGTGCTCGAAGGGCCTCTAAGGTTGTGGCACCCTAGAGGTGTATGCGAAAAGGTGGGGGAACACATGAGGCTCGTTTCTGACCCGGAGTCGGGTAGAGCAAGAGTGTTATGACCCCCCAGTAGGACTGAAGAATATGTATAGATATATACATAACGGGCATTGCCTTTGCGAACAAGGTCGCCCAAGAAGGTTGAAGAACGAGGTGCGAAATGGGAGTGGTCGTTTCCGGAAGTGTGCCGAGTTCTCTTCCCCCCCCCTTACCACGTCGACTTGGCAGCAGGGGGAAAGGTCACTTGGCTGAGTCAGGTGGGCTGCGAGTCAGCGTTACCTGATGGGTTGCCCTTGAGGGTGTCTTTCACCCCGCTGGTTCCGTTGGTCTTTCGACCGCCAGGGTCGTTTGTTCCTCGGGGGTGACCAGGGCTCGCTAGGCCAAGTCCTCTCGTCGTCTTCCGACGCTAGGTCGGAGTCGCTCGACTGTTGGATGCCTAAGACTATGGCGGTGTCTTCGTACCGATTTGTCGGCCGTCCGCGTGTCTTCCATGCAAGTTGCGCGTACTTCCTAATCTCTGGCATGGTGAGGTTACTCGTTCTGCAGTGCATGGTAACATCGTATCTCACGTTGTCGTGGAGATTGTGCAAGAATAGCGACTTGAAGGTATGGTCTTCTTCTAGACCTGGGGCGTTACGTCCTTGGAAGTACGCAGATCTCAAGCGCCTGAAGTAGTCTCTCGGAGACTCTAGCCTTTCCTGGGAAATGGCAAAGGCGCCGAGGGTGGCAGAAGCTGGGTTGGAGTACAGGGAGTACTCCTCCCTAAGGGCGTGACAAAGGGATGAATAGCAGTCGCGGATGCTCGGCTGGAGCGTTTCCACGAAAGCGTGGACGCTTCGCGCTGTGGTTTTCCACACTAGCTTTAGCTTTTCGCGCGATGAGGGGCGCGATAGGTCGAGGAGGCAGCGATCGATCTCCCTTAGGTAGTCATCGATGCTCGAGTCGCGATTATCGGGATTGAAGCGCTCTACGTCTTTCACCAGAGACTCAATCTGTCGAGTACGCAGGCCTCCAAGGTTGATGGGGCCTGGGCCGTCCGAGTCGTCTGAGTCTCCATACTCGCGATGGTGGTAACGACTATCATCCTCCCTCCCTGAGGGGGATGGGGTCAGTTCTTGTCGCGCGCGTGAACTGCGTGGAGGATTGCGGTCGCCTGAGGTGGTTTTGAAGCCACCTGGGCCGACTAGGACCTGGTGTTGGTCCTCTCTCCTCCTGGTTGCGGATGTCGCTTTCAAGAAATGCAAGGTGGTTCGGGTCTCGGGGAATGAGGGAGCCGAGACCAAGAAATGACTGGGCTGAAAGGCTCGATAGGGGGTAGCAGTACCTACCGGGGTTGCTGGAACACCTTGAAGCGCTTTCAGTTTGTCACCACTCTCTGATGCTTTAGAGAGTTCTAGGTTGACCTCTCTGAGGTCACTGCGCAGGCTACTATTTTCTGACTGTAGGGCTCTATAGTCACGTGACAACTCCTGAACCTCTGTTCGGAGTGTCCAGATCTCGCGTTGCTGCTCGTCGCTCTGTGCCCGGGTTCGGGCAGCTTGCAGCTGCATTTTCTGATGGTAGATGAGCAGTATTTCGCCGATTACGTCCTGAATCAGGCGCTCTCTGTTACCTGCTGGGTTATTTACATAAGCCACCAGCTGCTCTAATTGCTCGTCGCATAGGACAGCAGTGTATTTAGCAAAGTACTCTCTTTCCTTTGCTGTGAGTCCAAGGACATCAGCCACCGCATCTCGTAATGCGGTGTCTTCTGGAGCTACAGCTCCAGGTATGGGGGATTTCTCGTCGCTCATTCTCTCTAATGAGTGCGACTCCCAGTGGTTGTTAATTCCCTAGTGTTAGAATGGAAACTGTTAGTGTTTACGGTTCTCAGTGAAATGTCTAGTTCTGTAACTTAGGATTTCTACTGTTAGGTGTTAATTACTGTTAGTGTTACGGTTCATGCAGGCGCACAGTGAAATGTCTAGCTCTGTGACTTACGTTTCTACTGTTGCTGCTCTGAGGTATCACTACTGCTTTGCAGCCAGAGGTGCGAAAATGCTAATGTGGTTTAGCACTTTGGGCCTGTGACAGCTGTGTGTAACTTCTTTGGAGGGATTTAAGAAAACAAGCAAGGTATTACAAATAAACGATCAAATCTACTACACAGCTGGCTGTTAGTTTAAGAAATGAAACGAATAATTAAACCTGGAAAGGAAACGAAATAAAATTTCGAGAAGGGAATTAAAGATTTAGATTAAAAATCTGGATTTAAAATCAAAAATTTAATTACAATAAGACAAGATTTTGAAGATCAAAGCCTACCTATTTTGGGAAATAAGTTTCAGGAGTTTGGATCATTCAAAAGAAGAAAAAAAATAATTTTTCGAAAAAAAATATTTTTTGGAAAATTAATTATTCAAAAATAATTATGGATTAATGTGCATATATACTGTAACAAAACTGGAATAACGTAGCCTCACACGGGGCACCATTATGTAGGGAATTAAAAGAGCGTGTTTGGGTTATCAGCATTTAAGAAACTGAATTCTTGACATCAATAGAATTATTGATGTATGTAACAATTATTAATGATTATTAATATAAACGGGGCACCACCCTGCGAACAGGGACCAATAACCAAACGATAAAACTAAGTCTCATAATTAGTAGTCACTCATAATGTCAATAGTCTGCGTATGACTATACATTCAGTGACAGTGAAGGTTTTCAAGTTCGAGCACCGGCTACTACATACAGTCTTATCAAATACATATGCACAAGTAATCACAGACGACTGCTCCTGAAAGTATAACAGAGTTTATTGAATCAAAATAATAGATGATCAGAATCAATTAATATTGCAACCAACAAACGTTATCATACAATTTTATATGCCTAAACTAAAGAATGAATAAAATGGATGAGGGTGTATGTCTGTGTGTGTATGTGTATGTGTGTGTGTGTGTGTGTGCAAAGGAGGGAGTCTTACAGCTACGCTAAAGACTACAAAGATGGCGGCGTCGAGTGACGCTGGCCAAAGGGGAGGGGCCTTAAGAACTACAGCTAAAAACTACAAAGATGGCGGAGTCGAGGGACCCGGACAAAATGGCAGAATGGGGCTGCTGTATGGAATTCACGTGTGCCTGGGCAGCACGTGATGTGAGGCGATCGTTTCAATGGGGTTTCTCCCGGGGCAGAGAGAAGAAAGAGAGAGCAAAGGTGGGGGTCATGAATCAAGCTTCTGCGTGCTGTCCGCGTTGTAGTGATAATGGGGGTGTCTGGCGTATCGTACATAACGTGCCGTTGTCGGTAGAACTGCCAGCAGTTATGTACGATAGCCGAGATTCCACACTTCACTCACAGAGCTGATTTAATGAGCAGAGAATACTACACGAAGTGTCGTAAAACCAATGAAAAGAAATCAAATAAATCCCAAGCAAACAGTCATAGTTGATACACGAATACAGCGGAGCTTCTCTGCTCCGTAATGATTGCGTAATACCTCAATATCACGCGACAGTCTTAAACACACAAAAACACGGGAATATCAACATATAAATGAATGGCCTGAATTAAACTTAAGTTAATTTAAGCTAAGCTATGCCCAAATGCCAAGAACCTTACTTGTAGATGCTTCGTTGCAACGTGGAAGTGTTTGTGGCAAAGCTGTCCGTTTTCCTCGTCGGGAAGGGGGACAGGGGGGAGCTTGCGGGTCGGCGCGGCTTTGCAGCGGGCGCTGTGTGTCGCGCGGCGGTGAGCTGGCGCTGTTTCGGTCCGTTGGCGTGGCTCGGGAGCAAACGCAGACGTGATCTGTCCTCGCTGCAGGGAGGACAGTTTAACTTCGGCTGAGACGACGTGGCCCGTAGGTCTCCCGGTAATCATCGGTCAGGAGAGGAGCGAGGCTTCGTCGGCTCCTCTGTGCCGGTTTGTGCACAAAATAAAAAGAAGCAGAAAGCACTGAACGAATGCTGATGCAGATTCGTTATCGCGGGCTGTTTCGTCCAGCGAAATGGCTCGTGACCTGACAGGGTTTGATGAGGGTTCGAGGGGCTGTTGCTTCCTCGTGGCCTCGTGCGTGCTGGAGGGGGGGAGGAGAGGCCGAGGTGTCTTCATGCGTCCAGGACGAAGGTCCGGGTGAAGAGCGGTTGCGTGCTTCCTAACTCAACCGAGGTCGAAGGGGGAAAGCTGGTTCTTCTGTGGCCTGGACAGGGGGGGGGGGTCCGGGCGAGGAGAGCGGTGTGTGCCTCCTGTTACCCCCGGAGGGAGAGTTGGAAAAAGCTGGATTCTCTGTGGCCTGGACGGGGGGGGGGTCCGGGCGAGGAGAGCGGTGTGTGCCTCCTGTTACCCCCGGAGGGAGAGTTGGAAAAAGCTATGAGGTGGGGGCAGCAGAGAGTTTTATAGAACAGTGGCCGAACCACAGGGGTCCTCGGGTCTCTTGGCTCTCGGCCAATGAGATTGCCGCGGTTACCATGGTTATTTGGGGGGGGGGAATTCACACCTGAGTGTGAAATCCCTTTGCTCTCCTCAAACTACAAGTCAGGATGAGACCTGTGCTTGAAACAGTGAAGGCCTGATTGTCTTTGTCCACAGCACATGTTGAAGCCATTTATCAGACCCCAACACTGGCTTCGGTCTTTCAGTCCTCCGTGAGCAGAACTCCAATGCAAAAACTGTGACACAGCGACACCGACGATTCAGCAAACTCATGCTCAGCTTTAGGATTGATCAGGCCGAGCCGACGTGTGCAGTGTAGGAGAAAATCTGCATTATAACTGAACTGAACTGGACTTGAACTAAAAACAAGTTACGTAACGTGTTATTGTGAATTCGAAGGAGATATCGGGAAATTGTTCTGTCTCTGTTAGCTTTCGGGAAATGCCTCCCTCAGACAGATAGTGTGATTAATCTCTCAAAAGGACGAAAACAACACCATACATAGAGTTGTTCTCTGTAAAAACGAAATGGAACCCTCCCAGATTAGAAGCCCAGATGTGTCCTGTTTGAATTGAACAGACAGGTTTGATTGATGAACCACAGCTGAAAAAGGCGTGTGTTAGGTTTATAAAAGGGTCCCTCGGACAGTTAGATGTTGAATCTGTTTCCATATGCCACGTCGCATGTTCGAATGTGCATTAAACAATTCCCGCTGGATTGCAAACTCCGATTCGTCCTGTCTCCATCCTCATTTACGCTTCCACATAATTGGCGCCCAAGCGTGGTTCGGGTCGAGACCTTCGACATCTCCTCTACGCCAGCCAACCGACAATCACGCTTCAGGCGCCGAGACAGGTATGAGATCTTCATATCTCACCATAGTATATTTCTGTACAGCGTGATTCTCGCTTGAGTGATAGAGAGGGAGTGTTTGGGGTCCCCTCGACGGAATCCACGCTCTTTAGCGGAGGAGGAGAGAGGCAGACTCTGGTGTTTGCTGGATAAAAAACTAAAAGTTGATGTGTTGAAATGATTCAATTTGATCTCCAGCTGTAAAAAGAGAGCTCTCTCGTGTGCAGGCGTACGCAGCATTCTGTTGGCGTGACGCCTGGTTGTGGCCAAGATAAACTCAAATGCGGAGCGCTCCGTGATCTCTCAAGCTCAAGAGACTTTTTGTACGCTGATGACAAAGCGACTGGGTGCTATTGATAAAGCAATTTCTGCAAATAAGTGTAAGGCGCTCCAGTGAGTTCCAGTGTGAGATACGTAGGTCTGGAAACAAATCCTTTCTCGAGAAGGAAGAGACGAAAAGACTGGCTTAGATTTAAATAATAATCCTATAATGTGGGTCTGTCACGAGTGAGCGCTGTTTAAGGCAGGACACTGCGCTGACGAGACTCAGAAATTTTGTGCAGAAATCTAAATGAGCAGGAAAAGTAATATCTAACTAGACAATAAGATTAATAGTACGGTTTGAAAAGGTGTGCACACGACTGTAACTTATTGACATTACTGATGAAGTAATAGTATAAAGGAGGGATCCATAGACGAATAAAGGGAAGAGACAATACTCCCTGTTAAACCCCCAAGAAGAATAAAACAATATGAGCCTCTGGTGAAATAAAGAGGACATTTGTAAACTGTGAAACAGCCCAACAATAAGAATCTCTCCTTAACAAAGCCTTGAGTACAAGAAATACTGTTAAAAAACTCCCACATAGTCAAAGTCTGACATTAGAAAGAGAAATAAAAAATACCTGGACAAGAAACTGACTGACAGACTGGGACCGCTGACTTTTGATGTGATATACATCCGGATGGCTTTGCATGTGTATGAGCTATTGGCATGTTTTTGGTTGTTTACCCAGTGGTAACGCTTTTGCAAAAAATATAGTTTGTTTCAATCCATCTGCATATATCCAGGCTATAGTGTGTCCAGATCCTATTCTGTCTGCAGGAGGAGAAAATAGTGAAAAAATAGAACGTTCATGCTCCGTGTACTTGGAGATGGCGGAACGCCCAGATGTGTGTGTGTGAAATTCGATTTATGAGCCAAGATAAACCCTTGCGCTCCCTCCCTAGTGCATGATTGGCTGTACGCCCAGATTTTGGGGCCTGACAGGCTCACTCACTCCGTCCAGAGAGGAGTAGAGTTATCATACATACAGACATTGATCATACATAGTCCTAAATAATCAGAGGAAGAGTGTTGATGGAAAGGTGTTGTGGATATCACAGGAAGGATTGTTGGTTGCACTTGGTGCATTGCTGACCATCTCAGAATCGCACAGTGAAAAACACTGTGCGAGGGGGGAAAAGGTTAAAAGGTTAAAGAGACAAATTGGTTAAAGTTACAAGACATGGTTAAAATATTTATCAGATAATACTATTTCAAGTATAATAAGAACTATCCAATAATGTATCAGAAGTAAAAGCACAATTGTAACTTGTAAAATGTGGGGATTAGACGAGTAATCTGAACTCTGTGGGACGACAGAAGCGCGCAATTAATAGCTGATTCCTCCCAGAAGGTGAGAGGCTGTCCTCAGACGCAGTCCAGATTGCCACTCTGATCCTGGAACTGGAAAAAAGAATTCCACTTGTGAAAAATTATTTTGTGATATAACAGACACTTTGAAGTGATAAACTTGTAATCTTGCACTTAAGTTTCGTAAGAGTGTTGGACAGACGTGTCCTGGTTAACGTGTAGTATTTAAAGAAGGTTTGGTGTTTCCATTCAAGTTGAACTAAGTCTTAACACGAGTGTTTTGAAGATACTGTCAACGACCAATTAGGTAAAATGGGTAAAAGTCAAAGTGAGTCTGAGCAGCTTGATGCCAAGGTTTTACCTTCAATAATAAAATATATGCGAGACAAAGATAATCTGACTGCCAAACAATGGCAAGAATGGATCAAATGGGTTCCCTGAAAAAGGCAGTTTCAGCCTACAAAAATGTTATTAACTCAAAACTTGTTTAAAGCAAAAGGAGAAAGAGGAAGCAGAAATGTATGGAATAATGTCTAAGGGAGAAAGAGAGAGATTAAGAAATAAAGGTCAGAAAGACAAATTAGAAAAAACAGGGACCAATAACAGATAAAATTGAGGAAATAAAAAGGAAAATATACTGCCGAGCTCTGTTCTGTTTGTTCTATTTCTGTCCAAGGGACACGGTCAAGTGGACCCCAGAGAGGGAACCACTGACGCACAAACATTAACACAGAGGGAGAGTTAACTTTAGATTCTGACTGTTTAGTGTAGTTTAGACTATGACAAACTAGACAAATACATACCAGATGTACGCAAATTAAGGTTTTAGAAAGATACCACAAGACAAACACTATTAAAGGAAAAATGTTCAGAATGTCACATGCAGGTTGATTAAATGGATTAGATCAAATGTTTGAGGAAGTAGTATTTAGAGAAGGGAAATAAGTGGTGAAGTTACGTATAATGGACAGAAAATACTGCTGCTGTATCTGTTTCTCTGTCTCCCAAGCAGTACGAGTGTTTAAGGGGGAAATCACATGTGTGTCCTTGGCATGAGGCCCAGGAATGGAGAGGATGTCTGACTGGCTGCACAGTCAGACCCACACTCACTGACTTCAGAAACAGAGGATCCTGGTAAACTCTACAGTGATAAGGGTGACGTGTACAAAACAAGAAGTACATCAATATCAAAGAAACAACTTAACTTATGTTTGATGAGAAAACACACACCAGGGGTCCAAATGTGTGATGTAAGACAGGTGAGGGGTGCTAGTGTTCACCTAAAATCGTGATCTGCCAAAGTTCAAAATTTGATTTCCACCCATGCAAGAAGCAATATCTACTCAATCGAGATATTAATGATATTGCACCCGTTCTTGAGTCTTTAATGAAGGTTGGTATAATAATCTAATCTTATGATACACCGGTGCACGCACTAAAATTTTTCCTGTAAGGAAAATTCGAGACTTGAGGGAACCACCTGAGTGATGATTGTCTAAGATTATAAGTAGTTAATGTATCGGTGCATCCACGAGTACCTCAAACGTTGGCTGCCTAAGGTCACAAGGCTAATTGTCCAAATTGCAATTTGCTCTCGATAAAGTTTCATATCTGGGACATGTGATCACAGCAGAGGGCAGAACCCTCCCTCCCAAGAGAACACAGGCAATTAAACTGTGCCGAAACTATAAACTGAGAAACAAATGAAGAGCTTTTTAGGAATGACGTCACAGAATGACAAACCACTCAGAAACAGAGGCTTTCCTCTATCGATGATTCATGGTAAAGATCTTTATGCGCATGACAAACTGATCTGGACCGACCGCTCGACTGATGCCTTTAATGACAAAGATTTTAATCCTGCTACTCTTTTTCCTACTGCAGCAGATGGAGAGCCACATAACTGTTGTTTCTCCTGAACAGGTCTGCATACCGAGACCTGACCTCACAGACACGCCCACCGAATGCTGATTTACAGATGTTAGTGGACGGTTTGGCATCCCGCTCGCCGGACACGAAAGAAGGGCTGGTTGGTTTGCTGTAGTCTCATCACATCACATGACACTCTTTTCTGCTCAAGCTGCAGATCATGTGGCTCTCAGAGGAGCCGGTAAGCTTGCTGCCAACAAAATAGTTAACTTCTACACAGACAGTTGCTATGCCTTTGGTGTAGTGCACCACTGTGGCACCTTGTGGAAACACAGGAGCTTTTGGAAATCATCCGGCAAAACCATTTCTCACCACCGTCTCGTGGCCGACTTGCTAGAAGCCATATTGCTCCTTAAAGATTGTTTGTGTTATGAAATGAGATGCTCACACTAACGCTTCTGATCCCATTTCAACAGGAAATGCTGCAGCTGATGCTGCGACTGAGCAAGATTTATTTATCAACAGAAATATCGATATTGAAATATTCCTCACTTATGATGTTCAAGTATTGCAGACATTAGCGACCCCTGCAGAGAAAGTGTTGGGCCTAATCTGGTGCAATTTAAACAGTATTAATGGATAATGGATTATTATTAAAAAGTATTATGAGCCCAGACAACTTCCACATGAATTATTCTATTGTTCAGCTAAATTAGCCCACATCAGTGATAATTTGGCAAAAGGGAGAATATGTGATATATTTTGAAAGGTAGATCCACATTTTGTAGAGTTTTTAAAGTTAAAAAGGAAATTTAATAAGATATTAAATCTTATACTTTCTTTAGCTGGTCATATCAATCTTGATGTATCATCAAAGCAAATAATAACACCACGTAAATACAATTAGTATCGATATTTTGAACATTTTTATCTCTTTTACACAAAATTTAATTCTTGTGACAAAATGATGATGTAATGAACTGGCCCTCGATATTAGATCATTTAATTACAGTATTTGAATTAGTTTTTAACTGACATTAGGGAATGTAGGAAATGCAACAACAAATATTATTTATATTTTGTTTGGTTGTAATTTTAGAAAGCACGACCACAGTCCATGCTTGTACCAATGACACACATCAGCAGTGTGCCAAAGATCCAAAACATCTTCGACATCACACTATGCCACTGTTTAATGTGGTACACCAACTTGTCCGACACTAAGGTGTTCAAAGATTACATGTCCTGTAAACATGTCTTGTACCATAAATATAGATATATCTATGAGTACACCAGACGTCCCGCCTCGTCATCCCTGTGACAGACCTTGACGTTCCAAAGAACCTCACTTTCACTGACTGCTTTGAATCACAAGGCACCCGGCACAACGCATGTTGTATTCTAAAAAGCCGATCCTGCACATCAGACTTGTTTGTCTGACTGTTTTCCTCCCGTAGAACTATTACAGCTTGCTGGCTGAGAAACATGATCTCATAAACAGCCTGTGCTTTCTTTTATTATTTTACTTGATTAGGAATCAATTGAACTGACAGTTGATTCTGAATGAATATAATAGGAATATAAATACTTGGATGATAGAATTTTTACAAATTGTTAAAATTGTTGTGCGTTATGAGCCCCACTGATATGTTATCTCTCTATAACAGTTCAACAGACATGGAGGTCCGACGTCTGTGTTTCGCCTCATCTCAGGAGATTTATTTTGTCATGTTGAGGTTAACATTCCCAAGCTAGCTACAACATGGAGTTGCTTCAAACTCACAAAAACAGCTCATGTTTTGACCTCATCGATTATGTGATCATATGTTGTGCGTATGTAAACCATTTTTGCCATTTCGATAAATTGTAAACACTTTAGTGGCCATGGGAATGGCCAGAGGGGGGAGTTGTTGGCAATTGGCAATTCTATCGCAGACGAGGACATCCGAACCCATCCAATGTAACAACTACCAGGACTCCAACCTTGAGAGCCGTGAGAGCCCAGACGGTGGTTCAGCCGTCCTGGAGGAGAGCCAGAAGCCATGAATCAAGATGAGTGCGATGTAACCACACATATTCCATCCCATGTTAGACCAGGACCTATGCCAGCATTGCCATTTAAGTTCAAACCAGCCTATCCAGTGTTCAGACAGCTGCACGTTAATTCACGCAGAAAGAGACGACTTCACACAATGTGGAAAGGGGAAACTAGCACACAGCTGAGGCTGATGACAGAATGAGCCGAATGTGGAATCCAAATCATCTTTATGATGCACATGTGAAATAAAAACATTGGCACTTCCTACATGAGAAGTTCAAGTAGACTCTTGTATGGATTTCAAAAGAAACACGACTATTGAGATCAGTATCCTGAATATCAAGTGTGGAACGCATGTGCAGAAATTATGATTTGCACATCGCAAAACAAGCCTCCCACTAATCATAAAGCAGATCAATTGGAAAAGTATGAATGTTTTGCCAGTGGTGGATTTGCGTCAGACAAAAGAAGGGTTGACGTAGGCAATACTACTGTGTACTGTAAAGTAACCCGAGTGTCCTGGTTCCACAGGCTAACATTACTCCTTCGTTCATTAGGAGACCGGTATGATATGAAAACCCAATACCATGAGACCAAAGTTGTGAAAACACAACTATGACCATTCCCACTCTTCATTTGTTAAGCAAACAAACATCAGACATAGCCGACATGTATGGAATGTGTTGTGAAATGCTTTACTGAATATACTGTTGAAATGGAGAAGAATTCGGGGTTTGAGGCAAGAGCTTGAGGAGAGTGCTGGCAGGGGGGTGGTCGGGGGATTGGTTAGACTAAATTTTGGGAAAATAAGGGGTCTGTATTGCTAAAAACAGACATTAGCGCATTAATAGTTTTAATTGTGGCTTTTCTATTGGCATGTTGCATCGTACCCATCCTGAGGAGACAGTGCCAGAGGAGCATGGACAAACAGATGGGTGTCATGATAAACCTCCAACTGACTCAGATGATGAACATGATGACGATGGAGCAAGGGACAAAGGCCCAGTTCGCTCAAATGGTGGTTGGACGACCGGACCTGTTTCCGGACCTGTTTCCCATTCCGGATTATCTGGAGGACTCAGAGGACATGGGGGGGACAGGACTTGGGGGCAACTCACCATAAGAACGAGAGCCCGAACTTTGTTGAAAGTACACACGTCCAAGAAACACCACGTCACATGTTTTATCATCTGTTCAAACTGTTTCACTATAAATTTGAATGTATTGTAATCAGATATTTCTATATTCACGTATATTCATAGTTATGATTCATATAATCAGTGCACAAGTATTATAGCATATAGGTTTATCACAGACGTTGCATCTAATGAATACTGATATATTGTTCAATATTTTGCAGAAATTAAATGTGTGATGTATCTGTTAATACATGTTTGTAAGCAAGAACAGATTCACTTCATACCAAAAAGGTGGTCGCTTGGCGGGAAAGGACCATAAGGGAGTTTTTCCTGCAATGCAATCTGTGGGTTTTTTCGCCCTTATATGAAGGTGAATCTGAGCATTGAATGATGTTATTTGAATTATCTTACGAACTCAAATGTTCTGTATTGTATTGTTACTGTATTGGTAGATAATCAATCACATATAATTTACAAAAATCACTTGTGTTGTTGCAATGAAGGCAGGGATCAAAATTTTAGGTTCCAGTTTCGCAAATTGACAAAAGTTATAAAAAGTTAGGATGAGGGTTAAGAAACCCTCAGAGGAGGGATGTGTAGGAGAAAATCTGCATTATAACTGAACTGAACTGGACTTGAACTAAAAACAAGTTACGTAACGTGTTATTGTGAATTCGAAGGAGATATCGGGAAATTGTTCTGTCTCTGTTAGCTTTCGGGAAATGCCTCCCTCAGACAGATAGTGTGATTAATCTCTCAAAAGGACGAAAACAACACCATACATAGAGTTGTTCTCTGTAAAAACGAAATGGAACCCTCCCAGATTAGAAGCCCAGATGTGTCCTGTTTGAATTGAACAGACAGGTTTGATTGATGAACCACAGCTGAAAAAGGCGTGTGTTAGGTTTATAAAAGGGTCCCTCGGACAGTTAGATGTTGAATCTGTTTCCATATGCCACGTCGCATGTTCGAATGTGCATTAAACAATTCCCGCTGGATTGCAAACTCCGATTCGTCCTGTCTCCATCCTCATTTACGCTTCCACAGCAGCTGCTACCTGCTTCTGCTCGTAAAATCAGGACATGCAGCTTACATCTTCACGGTAAGATGGATCGCTGCCAGTCTGCCAATCATATTGTTACTTTCATCAACATTTTCCACAGGTCTTGTTTTTGTTGCCAATTTGCAGGTCAAATGTCAGCATAGGTGAGCGTAGTCGAAGCTCAGACAGAACTAAACCCGTTCTTCAGTTCATCCATCACACACGCAGGCTTCAATGGAAGTGACTGAGACGATGATTAAATGTCTTTTTTGCACCGCCTTTGGTGCAGAGTAATAATTGCAGCAATGTTTCCCTCACATGTGATCGCATGTCAGCCAGTGTGGCCCATGAGATATGTAAATCTCCTCCATGTGATCTCTTAAGATCCTTCTGTTTAAAAAAGAAAAACTGAAAAAATCCTGGAAATGAAGAGGCTTTACTTTGATTTGAGACGTGACGAAGGACTCCCGCTATCAGATTTATTATTATTTGTGAATCCTTAATGAAAAGGACGAAGGAAGGATGGAAGAAGGGAAAAAAAGAGTAGGAGAAGATGATGAAAGAAGCAGAAGCAGAGAGATGTGCAAGTTTAGAATGAAAAACAAAGCAGAGCGATGGAGGGATAGCATAGAGATATTAATGACTGCAGACACACAAGAAGTAAGAGAAATGAGGAAATGCGGTTCGCTGGACGTGAGGAAGGAAAGACGAGTTGGATGAAGGAAGTAGGAGAAAGAAGGGAAAGAACAGTATGCGGGGGGGGCATTGTGCTGGACACAGCGGTGTGTGTTCAGACTGTGATCCCTGTGAGTCGGTTGCGGAGGAATGGAGGGAGGAAGGAGGAGGGGAAGCACAGGCACTTTTCCATGAGGCTTTTAAACCTATTTTAATGAGGAATCTTTCACTTTGTGTGTATGTGCTGCATTTAACACAAAAATAAGGGAAAAACACTTCATAAAACGCTGCAGTCGACCCACTGTCGGGGGACTTAGAGAGAGAGAGAGAGAGAGAGAGAGAGAGAGGAAGTGTTTCCTGGGGAGAACAATTAAAAGCTAAATATATTCAGCCTCTCTCCTATGGACTGCTTTTAATGTGATTGTTGGGGTGCTGATGACGCAGAGAGGAGACGTGCACCCAGGGGAAACCCTCTGGCCCTGATACTTGGAGCTTTCTGAGCCGAGACAAAACAATGAAGTGATACCCAACTGGAGAGAAGAGGACAGACAGCGTATCAGGCTCCCTGTGTTCCAACATTAAATGAGGCATATTCGTTACTACCACTTTGAGATTACGTTAAAGGTGCTAAATGCAAAATTCAGAGCATATCTATTGCCTCAACATGGCGGCGGCTAGAAGCTAGCGCTGCTAACAGTGCAATCAATGGCAACAGTGTGGACAGAGCTACCGGTGTTAACCTGAGCGGGAACCCGAGGGTGGGCGCTACGCTTCTACGACGGCGTACGAGCGTAGTGCAGAGCGGCGGCCATCAGCTAGCCAGTGGGGCTAGCGCTAACACACACTGAAATGCACGTGTGGCCGGTCCGACTATGTGAACGCAACACAGACGAGCTCAGATTACAAAACGCAACACGGGACAGCAAGCCTACTCTGCTCAGGTGGACGTTTCTCCACCATATCTTTACACGGCAAATAGTTGTTTGATGCTATATTTACGCCCTGAACGTTGTCTAGCCAACATTTAAAGGAATAGTTCGACACTTTCTTTCTGAGAATTTGATGAATTGATACCGCTCTCATGTCAGTACGGTGAAAATGAAGCTGGAGCCAATAACCAGTTAGCTTAGCTTAGCATAAAGACTGGAGATGAGGAAACAGCTAGCCTGGCTCAGTCCAAAGGTGATATATTTTTCTTTTAATCCGTACAACAAGAAGTGTAAAAAGTAAAAAGGGCAGACAACCAGTGGAGACTCTGGGACGTCCCGGCCAAGAAATAGCAGCAAACTGTCACACAACAGTTTTGTGTTGAGTGCTAAATAGCAAATGTTTAGCATGCTAAAATGCTAACTGAAGATGGCAACCACAGTAAACATTGGAATGTTTGCATTGTCGCCGTGAACATGTTGGCATGTTGCCAGCAATTATCTACTGTAGGCTACAACTTTACAGAGTCGCTAGCATGGCGGTCATGTTATTGAACTAGTTGTGCACATTGTATTTTTGTCTCCTGGTTGGACTTGATGGCTGGTTCATTGCTGGTGTGTTGTTTAGAAGACTAAGTATGAATGTTGTCTGTCCTTACCAACACGGTAGGATCATTATGCTCATAGTGATGGTGCACGCGTCCCACGATAGTCCTTCTTCACTGCAGACATTTGTGACTGGTGATAGTAGGAAAAGCACAGGTGTTACTCATAACATTAACAACTGTTTCTACTCAAGTGGCCCAGTGAGCCATGACAGAGCGAGCCAGCATGCACAACACCAGAACCCTGAAACCGACAAAGCTGAATGGAATTCAGTCATCATTGGCTTAATTATTCACACCTGAGCCTCTTTTAGATGTTTCCTTCTTTTTCTTTATTCCCAGAGACACCTAAGAACAGCCCTCTTGAAGCTGCTGAGCAGATTAACTGTTCTCACACTTCTGTTTGAGAAACTTGTTGTGGTTTTTTGCAACATTTGCAGAAATTGTATACATATGGTGAAATTCCTCCCACAGGACTGAGTACAGACATTCAAGATACTGATTCAGACACTAGAAATACTTTCTACACTGTGTGACACACAGGCGCTCTGTGTTGCTAAGATCCCTATTGATCAAAGGCAGCTATAAATACCAGTCCTAATTATAGGCTAGTTTTAATCTGAGCCCATTTATGCTTTCGTAGTTTAGTGACTGAACGACACAGTGAGTGAATGAGACCACAGAGCAGTGTTTCCCAGTCAGGTTCAGATGCTGAGCGGAGTCTCCAGAGACTCTGCTGAGCGAGAGGAGGGGGACAGATGCGAATCACTCATTTATCGTCATCAACTTTTTTTCTCCCTTCTTCTCCTCTCCCCCCACGGTGTCACTCTCCCATGGGAGCTCCACGACCCATCCACCCCCTCATCCACATTGCTCTGACATCCGCAGCAGCCTGGGTGGATGATGGATGACGCTGTTGATTATGATCAATAATGACAATACGGATGATGATTGGTAACATATAATGCTTTTTTAAAGTGCATTCGATGTGGTTTCAGATCACCAATTCAGTATTTTTGTGCATTTAAAGGGCCGCCCCACCAATTTCACACAACAGGTTCAGCTGACTCGTCGCGAGGAGCACTGCGTAGCCTGAAAGAGTCGTGGGATGTCTTCTGTGGCTTTTGAGGGAGCGAAGATTGAAGAACAACCCTGATGATGTCATAGTGATGTAACCGGGGTTACCTCAGCTTGAGTCTTCGTTACACACCGTTGGCATGTTGTACATGTAGCACAAGGCCGCACAGGTGCTATCGAGTTGCATTATGGGAAATGTAGGATCCCGTGTCCATTTTATAGTGACTTAAAGTCAAGGCATCTCGACCTCTGACTGCTGCAATGTACTCTTTTTTTTTCATCCGTCCCTTGTAAAGCCCTGCAACTTTAAGGAAGAGCAGTATAAAATAGCTTGAGTGAGACCTTTAAATGTAACACGCTTCACTTTAACAAACGATTTCATGGAGTTCAACTGCAAGGTGGGAGGAGGTGGGGAAACCTCCACCACCAGCGACATAAAAAGGCTCCCATCATCTACCGATTTCACATGAATGAATCCACCACTGCTGCACTATACAAGTTACCTCACTGCGCAAAGGTGTTAAAGGCTCCGGTGAAATATCATATTACACTCTCACGCAACAACCTTTAGGCAATTATTCATGATCTCCCCCTGAGCTGATCGGATCTCCCCTTGCATATGAATACAGGGCAGAGTTAAGTCTAGAAGACCGGTGGGGTATATTACAAGACTCTATCTAAACAGCTGCTAAAGACCTGCATCCATGTCATCCTTTTGCGCACAGCGACTCGCAGCCAGAACTCATCCGAACCTTCCCGGCACTGCAGTGGACGTTGCTGTGCGTGGTTCAGAAATACAAAGTTGCAACAGAAACAATACTACTGGAATACTACTTACTCATTAGCAGAGCAACAGGCAAGAGGAGGAGGCACGCAGAGTTCATCAGAGATGCCATGCTGACCCGACAAGTCGTCCCTCCGCCCTTCACAAGTTTCAGGGTGGAACCGGGAGAAGGAAAAAATAAAAAAACACGAAGTTTTTCTTCCAAAAGACACGACTGAGCCCACGCTGTCCCGCTGCTCCTCGAGAAGAGAGCTGTCCCCGTCCTGGTGCAGCTCTGTACTCCGGTGTGAGCGTATCCACGGCGCGCTCATCCGCTCCAGTGAAGGAGGGGAGGGCGCGTCCGCGCCGGAGAGGAGGAGGAGGAATGAGGATGCTACATGGTTTATTACAGTCGGAGAGGAGAGTAAAAGCTTTCTTGAACGGTCAACGTTAAGGTTACCTTACGTTTTTAAAATGAGGTTATGGCTCTCTACGGTAAGCAGTTGAGTTAGTGTCATGTCAGTTAGCTAACGTTACATTTGAATTTGAGGCTTTGTTTTCCGCATGTTTTGTGTCGCCCTTGCAAAAATGAGTCATTCAACGTTAAGAGTAAGTTAACTGAGCTATCTCATGAGTTGAGAGAGTTTACTTTTCGTGGATGTAACGTGGGTTATGGGTTTCTGTGTTGAACATGAGCTTACTTTACCAAAGGTTTGCTAAGAAAATGTTTAGTTGTAATTTCTGTGGCAAGTCAGTTAAAGCTAAAACGTTGAGGGGTTATGTGCTTCATTGCAAACTTCATCGAAATGAACCACGTTGTTAAGTGCGTTGAAGCCGGTTGCAAGCAGACCTTTGTTAGATGGAGCTATAAGGCTCATTTCTACCAGAGGCATAAAGGTACCAGCTGACGTTACTGTTGGGACGGCTGTTAACGTTACCGCTTATAAGCTGTCTTAATGTTACCGCTGATAAATGTGCTATGTCTGTTAACGTTACCGCTCATAAATGCGCTATGGCGTTATGTGAACGCACGTGTCCAGACACAAAGTAGCTAATTATTAAAGTGAGTGGATGGTAAAATGTTTGTGCAGGGCCGAGATCCTTCTTGTGGCACTGGCACCTCAGCGTCAGTCTGTGGCACTCAGCGTCAGTCTGTGGCACTCAGCGTCACTCAGCGTCAGTCTGTGTCAGTCAGCGTCAGTCTGTGTCACTCAACGTCAGTCTGTGTCACTCAGCGTCAGTCTGTGTCAGTCAGCGTCAGTCTGTGTCACTCAACGTCAGTCTGTGTCACTCAGCGTCAGTCTGTGTCACTCAGCGGCAGTCTGTGTCAGTTCAGCGGAAAGAGTCAGCTGTGGCAGGCGAGCATAGTTCGGCAATCGTCAAGAAGCTGCGGAGCTGAGGGGGCGGAGCCACATTTCCTGAGAACACCCATTGTTGTTACGACAGATCAGCTTCCATAAATCAGTTTTATGATTTTAGTTGAGTCACCGGAGCCCCCTGTTCTCTGTATGCATCCTTAGAGTAAGTACGTTGTACTTTTTTGTTTCTCATTCATTTTATTTAAGTATGATTCTGCTGGTTTTGCAATAAAATGGAACATAATGCACTCTTTCCAAATTATTACTTTTATAGTCATTTACAACAATCGGCTAAAATAATGAAAATAAATCATCCGTTTTATTATCATTTAAAAGTGTGTATATATATATATATATATACACACTTTTAAATGATGATATATATATATATATATATATATATACACACTTTTAAATGAAGAAAATACAATTTAAATTAAAACCCATAAAATGTCCAATCCAGAAATACATGTTTGAAAACATCTTCACTCTTCCTCTGCTTATATGTATATGTATGTCAGTAGGTGACACAAGCTGCCAGAGAGTGACGCAGAGTGACGCAGAGTGACACAAGCTGCCAGAGAGTGACACAGAGTGACACAAGCTGCCAGAGGGTGACGCAGAGTGACACAAGCTGCCAGAGAGTGACGCAGGGTGACGCAGAGTGACACAAGCTGCCAGAGAGTGACGCAGGGTGACGCAGAGTGACACAAGCTGCCAGAGAGTGACGCAGGGTGACGCAGAGTGACACAAGCTGCCAGAGAGTGACGCAGAGTGACACAAGCTGCCAGAGTGACGCAGAGTGACACAAGCTGCCAGAGAGTGACGCAGGGTGACACAAGCTGCCAGAGAGTGACGCAGAGTGACGCAGGGTGACAGAGAGTGACGCAGGTTGACAGAGAGTGACGCAGGGTGACAGAGAGTGACGCAGAGTGCCAGATACGGATGTATTTAATGGATTAAATCAATAAAGTAGGTAAATTAGGCTTAGTGTTTGAAAAGAATGAACCAAACATCTCTCTATATTTTTCAATTGTCATGTATTGCTTCATGAACTACACATGCTCACTTTTCTATTACATACAAATAACAAGTAAATACATGATGTATACAACTTGGTTGCAAATTAACCATCAACATCAAATATCAGATGAAATAACCTGCATTAAATACATCTGTATCTGGCACTCTGCGTCACTCTGCATCACTCTCTGTCACCCTGCGTCTCTGCGTCACTCTCTGTCACCCTGCGTCACTCTGCGTCACCCTGCGTCACTCTCTGGCAGCTTGTGTCACTCTGCGTCACCCTGCGTCACTCTCTGGCAGCTTGTGTCACTCTGCGTCACTCTGCGTCACTCTCTGGCAGCTTGTGTCACTCTGCGTCACTCTCTGGCAGCTTGTGTCACTCTGCGTCACTCTCTGGCAGCTTGTGTCACTCTGCGTCACCCTGTGTCACTCTCTGGCAGCTTGTGTCACTCTCTGGCAGCTTGTGTCACTCTGCGTCACCCTGCGTCACTCTCTGGCAGCTTGTGTCACTCTGCGTCACTCTGCGTCACTCTCTGGCAGCTTGTGTCACTCTGCGTCACTCTGCGTCACCCTGCGTCACTCTCTGGCAGCTTGTGTCACTCTGCGTCACTCTCTGGCAGCTTGTGTCACTCTGCGTCACTCTCTGGCAGCTTGCGTCACTCTGCCTCACTCTCTGGCAGCTTGTGTCACTCTGCGTCACCCTGCGTCACTCTCTGGCAGCTTGCGTCACTCTGCGTCACTCTCTGGCAGCTTGTGTCACTCTGCGTCACTCTCTGGCAGCTTGCGTCACTCTGCGTCACTCTCTGGCAGCTTGTGTCACTCTGCGTCACTCTCTGGCAGCTTGTGTCCCACATGTCACGGAGACACAAATAGCAGACAGCAGTATTAGTGACATGTACAGAGAATCTGCTTCTCCTCAGTCATCAGCTGTTCCAACTGAATCACATGACTGGCCCTCACGTGCATGACTCAGAACATGTTACTGAGACCAGCACAGATAAAGGTGATATATATATGGCACTAAATAGCGCGAGTTAGATATTATTGTAATGTTTCGGACCCCTGCTCTAACTTATACCATGTTGAGTGCCCTCTTTAGTCAAGTCTGGACTCAGTGATTCATTACTCTTGATCAACTCAGGGCAACTGGCTAATCCTTTCATGTTTATTCATGGTTATCCTTCATACATATGGACACATGCTGTTTCTTCAATATCTCAACACTGCTTTATGAGTATATTGTACAAGCTATTGTATCCATTCAACCTGTTTTTCACAGAGAATGTTAGTTTCTTAAGGTTTATCAATGATGGTCTGTACCTTGATTTACAATATGCTTTATTTGATATTTCCTTTGTAATTTACAAAAATCAGAAGTTGACTGAAATCTATGCCAACCAATTGTATGACGTTCTACGTTGTACCGTATTTTTGTACCGTGATGTCTTACACATTGTCACTATATTTTTTATGGTAAAGTTCTGGCAACCACAGCTGCCGGTAATTTACCGTTAAGTTGCATTTTTCAATAAAATGCAGTAATGTATCATACAGTTGTACTGTGTTTTTTACTGAGAAAAACTCTTTACCTTCACAGTATAGCTGTGTTGCTGTTTATAAAGTTATTTACCGTAAACACATTTATAACGTAAATCCTCACTTTTAAATTGGTGTTCCCAAATCAAAATGGCAGAGTATGAGCATTTACATAAGTACAGCTTGTGTTACATTTTAAAATGATCTTGTTTACAGACATGTCAATGCAGTTAATGAGCGAGTTGGACCACTTCAGAAATGTGTGACGTGTGGAGAGGAGTTCCCTTTTACAAGAATCAAGGCTCACAGTGATGAGTGTGTGAGGTATCGCTCTACAGAACTAAAACGTCACGTTTGTCAAGCACTCAAGTAGTCGTACATCAGACATTAAGCATTAGGCTCTGGAGTCTGCCAGAAGATGTAAAGCATTTTGAATGTGGATGATCCTGAATATTGGTCTTGAGGGAAAGTTGAATTTGAATGGATTTATTCTGTTCTATTCATATGACCATTCTTTTCTAGTTGCAGTGAATGTGTAATGTAATATAAAATATACTGGCCCCAATAACAAAACGTGCTTCTCTTTACCCAAGACCATCACAGAACAGTGGTGAGGTAGAAACTGTGGTGACCACAGAAAGTGCCTCCCGAAGTGAAGGTAGATGTGTGAGCATGTTGACAAGACTACAGGGAAGTGAGACAACAAGGGCCAGCAGCACAAACTACTGCGTGCCACCTCAGGGACATGTGGCTGCTCCTGAGATAGTTGACCTAGATCCCTCTGAGGAGAGAGGCTTCCCAGGTGTGTTACATCATTTAAACATTACATCATTTATTGCAATACATTGTTACTCTCTACATATCAATTCATGCAGTATTAATTGGAATCATTTTAAAACTTTTTTTTAGATTGGAAAATGCTTTCAAATCCCAGTGAGGCAGCAAAGAGATTCAAAGAAGACATTTTAAGCCAGCATGCAACTGGAAAATCATTCTATCTTACCATGGATCGTGCAGAGGACAGTCCTTTCTTTCTATAAGAGGGCTGATGCTGAGTGGGCTTGCCCCTTGACATGCACACTCGAGGGTAAATTGGTTACACACGCAAAACTAAAGATAAAACATGATCATATATTCATTTAACTGATGTCTGTACTGTGTATTTTGCTTTCTCAGGAGATCCAGCAATTGGTGATGGCGTGACTCGCCATCTCTTTGCAAGCATCATGTCCAAACTTCAGTATGGTTTTGAGATGAATTTTGGTCAGTGAATATTCACTTTGGCTGCTGGCTGGTTGTCAGCTATCGGGCTCTGTGTTTGGTTTACACCAGTTCCAGGCTGACCACAGATCAGTCTCTACTAGAATACCTAAACCCTTAAAAAACAAACAAATGTGACGCAGCTACATGTTTCTACAGGATCACCCAAAGTATTCAGTGGCTGATTGATATATTGCTTGATGAGTCATGTCTGGAGAACTTCTGTATGCCAATATTAACTTAGTCATAGCGCCACCTACTGGCAACCATGGCTGTAAGCAGGATTCTATCAATACAGCGGTCCAAACATTGAACTTATTAAAAGGGTTCGTGGACACCGCACCAGAAAAAAAAGACTTATCTTATACAAATATGTTCAAAGTGAGGCAGCCATGGCTCACTGGGTAGAGGGTCGTCCGGCAACCGCAAGGTCGGCGGTTCGATCCTTGGCTGCTACGTGTCCTATGCCGAAGTGTCCCTGAGCAGGACACTAAACCCCCAACTGCTCCCCGGGCGCCTCTCAGCTGCCCACATTTTGTCACGGTTTCAACAGTCAACATTAACTAATATTTAACCAACAAATGAAACAAAATAAGTGCTAGTTACAAACTAGTTTGCTTATTCAAAGCAGTGGAGAGTAACCTTCCATAAGTTCTCCTTGTTTTGCAGAGCATAAGTTGCATCTCACCCATCTACAGCAGCTCAGGCCAGAACCGCCTGGACAGGTGGTTCAGAGCCTTAATTTAGGTGAAAGTAACAGTCCCCCATTACAAATTTGGCACTGCATTTAAAATCCTACTAAAGTAAAAAGTACAGTTAAGTATCACAAAATATAGCCTATAGCTATCGAAGTCTCATTCTGCAGTATAAATACACTTCTATATGCTGTCGTTAGATGGTTGTAGTTGGTGACCCGAGTAGCCTACTTTGTATACCGTTAGGAAGTGTACAGTGGTTCCCAAACTACGGGTTTGGTGCCCTCAGAAGGGCCACAAGATAAATGGAGCAGTTTTGAAAGCGTGTGAGTCACCGCAACCACAAGAAGTCAACGAGCATGTGGTCATAACTAGCCACCCAAAATATTGCGCAGTTTGCTGCAGCAGAATGCGAGATGAGCAGTGGACAGACAGAGGTGCACGGTCAGTCATTCGCTCCGTGAGAGATTTGAGAAGTTCAAAAGGGAGAATGTCTCTTTGGTAGAACCAATAACACCTCAGACAGGGGCCCCCAGCAAGCACGCTGTGTTTTCTGTAAAGGGGCCACAAAAATGTAGAAACTTTATCTGAAAATCTGTTGAATAAATCTGGTGTATTAACTACATAGTAACCCTCTGCATTGCAGTCCAGCAGAGGTATTGCGGAGCATTTAATGCAAATACTTAAGTAAAGTACAAGTACCTCACAATTGTGCTGAAGAGCAGTTCTTATGTTAACGTATTCAGTTACTTTCCACCACTGGGGGCCACTGAAGTGCCCATGAGCAAGGCTCTTGAGTCCCAGTGTTCAGGGAATGATGCAGGAGGGAACACACTGTCAACAGTACAGTCACTTTAGGAAGCAGCTCACTTGAACTTTAGGTCAGGACTGTTTTTTGGAATACAGAATACTCCCCCCCCCCTCCTCCTCCCCCCCTCACCCACCGACCGAATAAAGACACAATAAAGTAAACAAGTCTTTTTTTTTTTTATTCCAAAATGTTTCAGGTAAAATGAACTGTAAAAGATACAACATAAGCAGAACGGAAAGAGAGAATAAAGAACATACACACTAGCCTCAGTTGTTTGTCACACACACAGCTCCCACTTTAGGAGTCAACCCGTCCCTCTACTGCGAGGACAACCGGGTCTGGAACTGAAAGGTGAGGGCGGTAGTAGTCAGAATAGCATCTCTCTCTGTCGCATGATCATTCAAATGTCAGCCGGCTCACTGGTTTAAATGTTTTTAACGACGCAAAAAGTAAAAAAAAGGAGCCGCTATGGGAGAACGCTTTAACATCGCACGTTGTCTAAAGGCCCGAACGGGATCAAACATGAAGAATACAATAAGGCACTTAGCTAGACAAATCCAAACTTAAAACAGGAATCTAAACACGGAGGTCAAATGAACAGAACTTGTATTTTTACAATCGGCAGAACCGTGGGGCCACCCTGCAGTTTAAACAATGGCGTGTTGTACACAAACGATCACACGCTGTAAAGAAGAAACGGAACGGTGCGTTTTTTTCAATGTTTGGTAAAACAGATGCTGTACGAGAAGGAATGAGTTCTGAATCCAAAAAAAACCTAAAACGACAAGAAGGGGCGCACATCTGCAGTCCAACTGAGCGCTGCCTCCTACAGCCTATGAGGAGTAACTGCACGTTGAGTTTACCTGATAAAAGAACATCGGTAACCATTTATGTTTAGGAAGCGTTTTATTATGTATGATAACTAGTTTGACAACCCTTAAAGCAAGTATACAAGTCTTACGAATGCTAAATGTTTATATATAATAAAAAAGGGGAGGGGGGGACACAGAGGAGAACATGGGCAGAGGTCTGATCAGTTTACATGACAGAGCTGTATACATGGACGGCTGCCAAAACTCGATGTTGAGCTCCAAACATCTCCGATTTTTTAAGGAGGAATTATTTTCAGCCGGGAGCAGCGTCGCAAATATTTGTTCCATTTAAAAAAAGAAAAAAAAAAGAAGTTATTTCTCATCCTTTAATCTTATTTGTATCCATCGGAGACCTCTCGTTAGAATGATTTGTGAAAACAAGGCCAGATGGAGAAAAGCACGAGACATGCTTTATGCCCCGAATAACAACTCAGGAACAAATTCAATTAACTCTCAGTCAAACAATTCACCGTGTTGATCCTCTTCAAAGCACCGACACGCATTCGGCCTGGCAAGGTTGTCTTCTCCAACCCATTAAGAAATAGCTGAAAGGAAAATATGCCGCTGACAAGAAATGGCTTTGAGTGTTACATACTTCTGGTTGCCGGGATTAGCTTGGATGTTTAAAAAACAAAAAGTGCCCACACCTGCTCTTAAGGCCGAGATACAAGGCTGGTGCAGGTGGTGGTGTTGGGGGGGGAATGGTACAGGCGAGACAGAGCTGGATTTCGGGGGGTTGTCGTGGACTCGCAACAAAAAAAAAGGACTCGCGACGACCCGTTATCTATAAAGGAGAGGACTCTCCTGACTAGTGGCTGACGAGGCCCTGCAGCATCATCATGAGGCGCCGCGCCCTCTTGCTGAGCGGGCTGTGGGGGTCCTGCTGCAGGAAGGCGAAGAGCTTCGGTCTGACCTGGGCCAGCACGGAGGACATGTGGTCTCTCGTCAGCGGGTCGGCGTGGTCCAGGTTCATCACGGCGTCCTCCAGGTAGCTGAACGGGGGACACGGAGGGACAGAGACATCAATGACACAAGACCGATTTATATTATTGACTGGAGGTGAGAGCAGGAGGGAACACCTGTAGTCAACCAAAGAGAATCTGCACTCTAGCCTAATGAATTATAAATAAACATCTATTTGCAGCATATTAAATTATCTTTAACCTAATTTTATTCTATACTTAAATAATAACAGACTCAAAGCCGACACCTTTTAAAGCCAATAGCTTAGCATAGCTTTTTGACAAGAAAAATGATGACATGAAAGAAGGTATAAAGGTTAGACATAAAAGCAGTACGAGGTTGCGAGGTTGTGTTTTGGACCCGTGGAGCAGCTGCAGGGGACAGAGAGGAAGGCCGCTTCCATCCCCATCTAAACCAGCTTTCTCAGGTTTGAATGTCAAGCGGCGTCCTTGACCGCCTCCCTGGCTGCCGGCCCGCGGTGCACCTTGTGCTTTCCGCTCAAATACCGCAGCAGAAAATTGAGTGATGCCACCATCACCTGCGCCCTCACTCAGACCACACTACATTCCACTCTCAAACTAAATTGTCTTAGTCGGACATCTGGTGGTTAGCCCGTCCTGCAGCTCTCTATTTCTGTCCCGCTCTCCCACCTTTTGTCTTTTCCAGTTTTAATGACCGTTCACCTCACGTCCGGACCTTCAACACACATTACAGGTCCACCAAATCCCCGTACACTGCCTACACTCGTGTGACTTTTAATTTCACTGCATAGAACACTCTCGATACTGACCAGCTACTTTCTGTCTTACAGGAGATGATCTGCTAGCTGCATTGTGTCCTTTTCAAACACGCAACGTCCCTCAGTTCACATTATTCGGTCATCCGTTTGGACAACAATGCGTTCTTCAAAAGCAGCTGACGATCCTCTGGTCCCAGCAATCCTCCCGTTGCTTTCGTTTCGCTCTGAGAATCTTTTGCGGGTTCTTCTAAAATGCCATCAATCAGAAGCACAGAGCAGGAAGGCTCCTTTATCTCGTGCAAAGCCTCAGAAAAACTGCCGTACAGTCGCTGCAGTTATCGTCTCATCCCAACATTCATAGACTTCTATTCTTTTTCGTTAAGAGGTTTTGTGATTTATCCCGTTTTGTTTCTGTCAACTGAACCCATGCGACCAGGACCGTGCTTTGTCCTAATAATGCCTCAGACTGAACCACACCCTGCTGGCCTCATCTCGCTCTCTCCAGATGGCTCAGAGCGGTACCAGAGGGCCGTGTTAGCAGCTGCAACGTAAACGCAGAACCAAACAGGCCATCCAGACACAGAGTGGTGCTGTAAAGGGACTCTGAGAGAGAGGAGGGTTTTTTGGAGGGGGGAGAAAAGAACGGCTCTCTGAGGAGACACATCCACACGCTTCTGTTCAAATAGAAATTGGAAGAAAAACAGCCGGTAGTGCAAGAGCGAACAGCAGAGTGAAAGCCACAAGGACGAGGAAAGAACAGAATGACGGAGAGCATCTGAAGTTTGGTGCTCCCCGGACGGCCGTGTAGCGGGGCTACAGACGGAGCAGTGTGATGGGGTCAGCAGTTTAGCGCCGCTTAGCACTCGGGAGACGAGGAATAATGGACGTGCGATGGAGATGAGAGTTGAGGCTGATAGACAGGCTCCAGCTTGTGTGGGGGAGAAGTCGAAGACATTTTGAGAAGAAGTGAGCTCATGCAGCTGTTTTTTTTTTTTTTTTATTAAACCCAAGCTATGCCTGCTGCGTAGCAAGACGGGCCTTACATCAAACTACAGCGGTGTGAGGAGATTTACCGAGCAGAGTATCAATAATTCTGTAATTGTTTCAAGCAAGCGTTTTATGTCTCCGTATGGTCCTTTCCATAATGTTGTCCCACACTTTAATAATAGCAACAACACTTTCCACTGATGTACATCGGGCGGTGTGATGCGATTACATTGCAACCCGTTTAGCATCTGCCTGCTGCAGCGTACTCCCTCAAATACTGGACCAATTTCAAAGACTGTTGTCCCTCGAGGTCATCATCCCTCCATTATTACAGGCTTCACAAACATGAGAAGATTTTAGTTTGTTTTTAAAATGTGCTTTTGCAGTCGCACAAAGACTTCTTATAGTTTACTTGGGCTGGTTTAATGCCTGAACTGAACTAATTCAACCAATTCCATTAATATGTTCCTGTCCCACTGCAAGTGAAGTGTAGGGAAGCCTTCTGCTTACTAACAACATTATTCTGTGATATCTCAATATGTGGTCATGGAGGTTCACACATTGTCCCGCCCACACAGGGTCTACTGTGCTTTGACTTTCATTGTGTTAGTCTACAGATTACACACCGAACGTTTACTCTGGAATAACGTTGGATGCACGTTAGTGGAAGAGAAAATGACCTCACCTGATTTTTAGCTCAGAGCGGGTGGTGAGGTTGGAGGCGAGCTGCTGGATGAGCGACAGCAGCACGGGCTGGCTGAGAGTACACGGGTGCTGACCGAACACCTGCTGAGAGTCGATGGTCTCGCACACGTACAGGACCAGGTTCAGATCTGTGGCCGACAGAGCCTGGAAGGAAAGGAGGCGAGAGAGATAGGGCATTGTGTTCAGGTTGAACTGGTTTTATGAATCTTTCCTAAAGGAAAAGGATCAATACACAAACTAAAAAGCGAGGGGAAGATTTTGGCCACAAGCCACTTCCACCTTAGTGGTTGCATGTTTCTTCTAAAACTAGCCAGAGACATGTCTGTAAAGAAAGTACACTTGTTGATGTCTAATTGTAATAAACTACAATCTGCTAAGCATGGAAGAGATTCTAATAAGACTATGAGCTTCGGCAGGCTAATCTGAATTTTTTTAAGTGTCAATCAAAATATCCGTGGGTCAAGAACTGAACTCCATGCAGATAAACATGGAAGGTGACGAATAGCCAGAAATGCTGAACAAAAAGGTAGGTGACGAGAGTTCTTAGCGGCTGATTAGAGTAGGTTCAGATTATCCAGGTCGATCCCGGTTAAGGACCGGTTTGCTCAAGGAAAAAAAATTTAAAAAAACCGCATAAGGATACGATTATTTTCACTTATTTTAAACCGGCAAATTTGGTAAATGTTAAATAGTTGTAGCATATTGGATTTCTGGGCCTTGTAGTCCAGGCGGGCCTTTACGTGTGTGAACGTGCACACATTTATTAACAGTTGGGAAATACAGCTCAGCTGCGGAGAGTGAAATATGTACTCCACCTGTGTGTGTGTGTGTGTGTGTGTGTGTGTGTTACCTGCTGGAAAGCCTGGTTCAGCTGGCCCTGCTGGAGGAGCTGCAGGATGTTGGCCTGCTGCGTCTGGTAGTCGAGGTGAGCCGTGGGGACGGGCGTGCTGGCCGCTGACCTCATCGCCTGCATGATGCTGGAGGTGACCACCGCCTGCTGTTCCTTCATCGCCAGGCTCACCTCCCCTTTGACGATCCGCTGCACGTGGCTCAGAATAGACTCCTGCAAACTGTGAAGGGAAAACCGGCGGGAGGAGGAAACGTGAGAAAGAGGGCCATCCTCCATATAACGAGTGTTTTCTACCACTTCACTGCAGCGGGTCAGCCGGGTCACGGAACCCTTGTTCAAAAACAGGTTTTGGAAGAGTTATTTCCCCTCCATGTTGCAATAGCCTTCGGTTTAATTGATACATGTTACGTAAAAGCTATTTCTGTGAATCTCAGAGTTAAAAAATAAACTATAAATCTGATTCTGCAGTCCGCTGATGTAAGTTCCTTTTCAAGATTTTAAAGTTTTCAGATGGCCAACTACTTTGTCTCTGCTCCCCCCCACTCAACAAATCTATAAACTCTAGAGGCCATGAAATTAATTGCAGAGGGAACAGGAGACTTGATCGAATTTATGTTCTTACATTAGCCTCAGGATTAAGCCTTGCTTGTTTCTACTCTCCAGCCCCATTATGCACCTGCTCAATAGGCAGTGAATGAGGCCAGGGCTGATATGCATATCCGATATTCAAAATATCCACTTGGAGTGTCAATCAATGCTATCAGATCAATCACTGCAACGAATAACAGTTGATGGGGACAGCAGAGATTCTATTAAGTGTTTTTTAGTCGCAGCTTTACGATCTTAAGCGGTTAACAGTGCGGCCTCGCCAGGATACATACTTTCCCACCATGATCTGGATCTGGTGCTGGACCTCTGCCCGCACATTGGCCGTGATGTTGCTGGCCAGCTGATCGGTGGAGCTCTGGAAGGTGTCGATCGTCTGCTGGAGCTGGCTAATCATGGGGTCTCGTGCCTCCTGCTCTCTCTGCTTTTGGCTCTTCATGTGGATCTCGAGCTGCTGGATGTCTACGGAGATGAAAGTCAACGCAACATCAGCAGTCACCGCAACACGAGCAGACACGTTCAAAGGAACGCTCAACAATCAACAATTTGGATACATAATACCATAAAAGTGGAATTTCAGCCAGGAAACAAGCTAGCAACAAGCTAGCAAAGGGTCACTGGGTCTTCAGCATGCCGCTTGGAATGAGATCTCAACATGAGGATTTAAACGCTTTCTAGATTATAACTTTTATTTTAACGGCATTTGATAAATGTTTTTAACATATAACTGGTGTCAGCTGTGGGGATATTTTTTTGCCTTGTCCCCTGGTTTCAATAATTTATCCTTAACACAAAACAAACAGGATTCTGAACAGGGTTTAATAATTCATTGTGATGAAACACTACAAAGCTGAAGGTTTTCCAGAGAGAAGTCTGTCCTGCTCTCATTATTCTAGCTATTATTTCGTTCACTAACATACGCCTGTTATTAAGCGTCACAAGAGTTCAGTCGTGTTTTCCTCAATATATAGCTTTACATTCAACACCCACCTATGAATATGACTACCGGTAATTATGGGAAGCAATGCATCATGTATCGATATATATTGCACGTCACCATGCACCGACAACAAGGAGAAGATCGGGGCATAACGGACACCACTGAAGGTTTGCACACGAGTGTGGATGTTAATGCAGCATTCACAAAGATATAATCAATATTTACACACAAATACCTAAACCCAGAGTTTGATCGTGGATTAAATTGAAATTGCAACAAGCTCAGAGGAGCACACACGCTCAGACTTTATGACAGCCTTGGTAAATTCTTAAAAGAACACCTCGCCGCCTGCTTCCAGAGGCATGAGCACAATCTCAAAATAAATAGACTGCTTATCAACAAATCCGTGCGCCGACTGAGTCTGCAAAAGCCTCATTACAAAAGAAGTCCCTGAGCTTTTTTTTTAAAAAGATGGTTATTTAATTAGACTTCCAGATAGACGACCCTGATTTCAGGGCTAGACAAAAGGACACAGCACCAATAAAAAAAGAGTCTCAAACAGGCCATTGGCCATGGTGAGCTCCCAGAACAGCTTCAAGTGTCTGGACGAATGGACCGTCTATTTCCACAGCAAAAGAAATGACTCATTTGAGCTTGTGTTGCCATAGGTCATATAAAAGACATTTGTGGTATATGTGCTGACATTGTGAAGCTTGATAAGACTGCCTTACATTCTTGTGTGCCTTGTTTAAAGCTGTCGTTGATTTGTTGGAACATGGACTGGCAGCCTCTCTCAAAAACGGGCAGCACGATGCCCTGGAAGGCGTCTTTGTAGGCCGCCTGGATGGGCCCCTGCATCGCCTCGGCCGCCGCGCGACCGATTGCATCCGTTGTGGTCTGTAAGACAGGAAGCGGGTACGGTGAGAGGGGCGGGGGAAGGAGGGTGGGTGGGCGGAGTTACAAAGACTCTGGATAGGACAGGACACTTGCCTTGGACTTGACCACCTTGCTGACATTGTCCTTCAGCGTGATCTCCACGGCGGTCAGCTTGGCAGCGATCGTGTTGCTCAGCTGTCCCGTCACCGGCTCCAGACTCTTAGAGATCGCTGGAGAGGGGACGGAATGAGTTAAGACAGATTAGCGAGAATACACAGAGTAGACCAGATTCACTCAAACTATGAAGGAGCCGCTGATCAGGAGATGTTTACAGTTCATCCTGATCATGACTGATCCACGTCAAATACAGTTCCTTTGATAATGTCCTGTCATTTTATTTGTCAGCTATCTGTTGCAACCCGGTCAGTTTGCCACCGCATCGATCAATGTCATCTTATTTGCCAACGGGCCGATGGCTGTCGAGGCAAATACAGGCCGATACCGATGTTTAGCTGATAAAGCGTTCCCTAAAATAAGCTATGCTGTTCAAAAAACTTCAAACATCTGCTTTGCTGCAAAATGCCTAAAACAGCTAAAACTCTGAAAGCAGATTTCATAAGTGAATACAGAATTCTGCTGTCTGAGCTGCACGGTGACAAGAAACAAAAACATCTCTCGAAAGACAAATAATGTAAGAAATAAAAAATGCCAGGCACCTTAAAGTATCACATTTTGAAAGCACCTTGGACACAGCTACAACCCATAAAGAAATAAGACTTGAACAAAGCACACATTAGCAAGAGGATGGTGGAAAGAATAGAGGAGAGAAGCCAAGGACAGGACTCAGCAGACTGTTAAGATCTATACTTAAAATCATACTCGTCTGCGACCGCCAGACAACTAAGTGGAGCAATAGCACCATCATCTGGTAACAAATGAAGACGACCGCTCTCACATACAGTCCACAAAGCTCTGTGACGGTGTGTGTGTGTGTGTGTGTGTGTGTGTGTGTGTGTGTGTGTGTGCATGCTCACTCAGTGAGACCGTCTTCTTCATTTCCTCCCGGAGCACTTTGTCCATTCTGTTGGTCAGCACCGAGCTGAGGGTGCTGCTGAGCTGCTGGCTGAGCTGGTCCTGAAGCTGCTGCTGATGATTCTGACTCTCCGCCAGAACTCGCTCCAGCCTGCGCTCTGAGGTCGCGAGAGGTCAAGGCTCACAATAACATGTGGAGTGGAACTGTTCTAACAGCTATGTAGAGATTCATTAGAAAAGAGAAGAGCATACTAACTGTTCACACCAAGTATCCAGCTGCATAGTACGATGCCTATGAGATTAGAGTATGTGACTTCACCGGACAAACTCAACCGGCCCATAATGCATTGCAGACTGTCCGGTGGCAAGATAGCGAGGCACAGTTTGGATATAAAAAAAATGGCAAATGATGGAAAGTGAATGTAAAATTAGGAAGAAAAGCGCCGGAGCTCACATATATAATGTACTGTAGAAAACATCTTGAACACTAAAGTATTTAATCACTTTAATTTGCCTTTAAATAATACTGGAAAATATTGAATTTAGTGGAAGAGGTTACCGGTAGCTCGGAGCGGTAACCTCGTGATCGATACAGTCATGTGATGCAGTACATGATGATTGGGTATGTATTTTTCAGTAAGTTATGATGTGACTTCGAACACAACACATCATTCCATATACGAAACCTTTTGTGGCCTCGGGTGACCTGGAAGTGATGCTTCAGGCCTCAGTTTGTGTGAGCAAAAATCAATCCCCGTTGCTGCCGCTTAAGGCTTTTTGGTGAGTTCTAATGTTTCCGTTAGTAGTGGCATCCCAGTTGCTCAGTAAAGCCTTGGGTACAGAGTGGTGGGAAGGCTAAACTCCAAAAACAAGCTGTGTGAGCAGGGAAAAGCCTGAAGGATACGCTCTTGTTCCTGGTGGTTGGTGAGGACGTGCTCCACTTGGGCCATGATGGTGCTCTGCATGGCTTCAATCTGCCCACGCAGGTCCGTCAGCTCTCTCTGCTGGCTACGCAGGAGCATCAACAACTCGTCCTGTACTTCAGCATTCATCTGTGGAATGGAGAGAAAAGGAGACAAAGGGCTGCTGAAACATGAACGACACTTAATCCTGAGTTCAACATCGATATAAGTAGACGCCTATTTGCTAACCGACTGTTAATGTATTTCAAATGGTGGGCAAAAAAACAAACAATCAATGGTAATGTGTTTCCAAGAGAACAAAATCATTTAACGACACAAAATAAATCTTCTTCCATTCATAACACTGTGGCAGTTAATGAGCATAAAAGATCACCGTACCTGACCGGAGTCCATTTGCCTGGACTGAGACAATTCACTGGAGGAGAAAAGAGAAACATTTACCGATAACATTCCAACTCATGACTATGTAAAATGTTTCACGTTAAAATGAATGATTGTTGACGATTCTTACTGTGACTGTATCCAATTAACTCAAATATTCCACCAAATGCTTCGAATACTAAAAGTATTTGCAGCTACGAACACATTTTCAGCATCGTCTTTGTCTACGATCCATAACTCCAGCTGCTCAACTTAACTCGATTATGCGAATGAAGTCGAGAGATGGATCGGGAGCCCTCTTTCACTATTTTGCTACTTACTTTTAGTGAACAGCAGTGGAGGTAAAACGGCACTGAACTGCAGTCTCGCAGTCATTTTAGTGCAACTAATCACTTCCCTCCGCCAGTCAACAACCAATAGAGTGGTCTCACCGACGTCACGATCTCCTTAGATACGAGGTCTGTCCGCCATGTTGGAGTACATACAGATCCTACATGGCGGCGAGTAAACAAGGAAGTGCGGCGAAAATACCATACTTTGAATCACTGGATAGTGCATCAAAGGCACTGGATAGTGCATCAAAGTGATCCGCACATACTCTAGTGTACGGCAAATTCCATTCCTTTATATCTCGAGAGATGCGTGACAGCCATTTCTCGCGACGTTGCTTGGATAGCTCCTTCGTGTCATTTCCTTGATGTGTAATGACCGCTGGCAAACGAAAGAATGATTTCTTGTCTCTATCAGCTCTGCTGCCACAACCAAAGACAGACACATGTACACACATGCCAGTGGCTTTGTGTGTACTCCAACATGGCCGACAGCTAAACTGTGACGTCACACGAGACCACTCTATTGGGATCAAGCCTGAGTGACTGAGTCTCCTGATGTGTTGATTAGCATGGCCGCTACCTCACACTAGTGATCTCTGTTGCAGTCACAGTATAAGATGACCTCAGCTCAAGACTTTTCTCATAAATTAGTTTGTAGCTGAAATCAATCACACACTGTAAGGTACTGGGAATAATACATATTTTTACAGCCCCACTTCGCACAGATTCCTTCACTGTCACACATCGACTTACCCGTCGTCTTTCTTGGCCTTCCGCTTCACTTTTGGCGAGGCTCGTGGTGAGCTCTTCCAGTCCTTCACCGGTAGTCTGTGAGAGGAGCGAGAGCCACAATTTCCTGAGGATGATGCCAGGCTGGCCACCTCATCGTCGGGGTCACTGGGTCAAACACAGAAACATACGGATGCACAAAGAGTGAGACAGCTGCTGTAAATGCCACATGCTCTGTAATCATCTTGGATTGTGCCTTAAATTAAGCACTGAATTTGTTTCGTTCCCCGTGTTGTGATGCATTCCATCTGGGACGACTTTTTTGCTTGAACAGAGAGACGGTGCGTTCGTTTGCGTTACCTCTGCTCTGCGCCGGCGTCCTGACTGTCGTTCTGTGTGAGGTGATAGGAGCGTCGATGGTACGGTGAGCTCAGGTGTCTGTCCTTCGACTCCTCTCTTGAACTACAACGCAGTGGACACAAACTTATTTTTAATAAACGTTTCTCACACCGCTTATACAATTTCAACACAGATATGAAAGGAAATGGCCTCGTCATTGTGTTAATGCCGTGTAATCTCCTTGCAAGCCTTTTATGCGTCTGTGTGTCCAGGTACTTGATGTACTTTTGTATGTTAAAGGGAAACTTCTGTATTTTTCAACCTGGACCCTATTTTCCCATGTTTTTGGTCTGAGTGACTAATGGGGACAGCAGTACTTTAAACTGGACCAGTATTGAGCTGCAATGTAACCCTACCGGTTAGGGGTGTGACGGATCACAAACCTCACGGTTCGGTTCGGATCACGGTTCAGGAGTCACGGTTCGGATAATTTTTCGGATCAACAAAGAAAAGGGGAGGAGACAAATATAACTTTGCTTTCCATTTATTAATGAAAGAACTTCAAGAACACTTAAAGCAAAGAACTTTGGGCTATAGTCTTACATGAAAACAAAAATATTGAAGATGTCCAATTTGAAACAAAATGAAATAAATAAATAAAAAATAATACATTCAAGAATTCTGTTAAGTTTAAGTGCAACATGAGGTATGTTGATATCCTCGTCCTTTCATCAATATTGAAAGAACGAAACAGCCAGTGAGCTAGCTTCCACTGTTTACACTGAACTGCTCGGAAACAACTTGGGTCTATGTTTACTTCCTGTCAGGTTATGCCATTCAAATACACAATAATGTTACATTGCTGTGACATTATTTTCAAAAAGATGAGAATATCTCCATTGTCTGGGGAGAGGGTCGACCTTTCTGTGGTGACTGGAATATTATTGGGCCGGTCTAGCTTCCACTCTGCCCCAGGTGTGTGTCTGTGTGACTCTCACAGAGGGGGCGTGTCTACAGCACCGGAGAATCACTCCGCCGTGGTGAAAGCAGTCTCTGCAGTCGTTTCCTTCTCATAGAGGTCTGGAACAGCTTCACACTGAAGTGGGTGCGTGAGTGGACTTCGTAGCGTGGCTCAAGCATTTTAACCAGATTTAGAAATCCTTTGTTTTCTACACCGGCGTGTCCCCCGTCGCTGGCATGCCCGATGTTTTGCCGTTGTCGTGTGTCTCTTTAAATAACGCCTACATACCGTAACGGTTTCGTCCACAACCCTCATCCGTCATCATACGTTACAGGGAAGACAAAATGTTTCCAAACTTGTGACTTAAATGACGCCGCGGCTTCTGACGTTCCTCCGCTCGCCATGACTTCACCGTTAAATGCTTCTAAGCTGCTCCGTTCACGTGAACACACTACTGCTTTATATCTGTTCACTGACACTCTGCATTGATATTCGGGGACTTGTTACTTGAAAAGGAACAGCAACAGTAGAACTTTACACACCATGATGATTACACTGTATGAGTGATCCGAACCGTGAGGGGTGATCCGAACCGTGAGGGGTGATCCGAACGGATCACGGATCGATCCGTGACACCACTACTACCGGTATATTCCTCACTGTCATTGTACTCCTAAAAGTGCTTGTTTTTGTCAATGACAAACTCAGATTGTCGCTTGATCCGGTTCGTTTGTCCAAAATACTTTAGATACACCCTAAGCTACTCTTTCTGAACTCCAACTCTCACGCATGTTTCCATCGTTGTCTTCTGGCACCAAGTCTCAAGTTTCAGAACGAGTCTTCTCCTTGAGCGAGACACAATAACAAGCAGACCGAATCAAGCGCAGAAAGGGGGTCCAGGTTGTTACCCTTTAGGGCAGGGGTGCCAAATACGTCGATCGCGGAGGTAGTGCGGGTAGATCGCGTGCCATTCAAAAAATATAAATATATATTTTTAAATTAGATGTCCTCATCGCATTTGCCACTTGATTTTCTAACACACGGGTCACCACATATGCGCAGTCAACCGCACGAGCTACTGCAAAACTCCGGCGAGCTAATTAGTTAGCCTTCCAATTTATTTCTACTAAAGCTGCAGCGCCATGATTTGGGAAACTTCCAAAACCTTGCGTCAGAACTGGAGACTCAACGGAAGGAGTGTGTGTAACTTGACAGTGAGCGCTTCACAGAGCAGATTGACAAGTGTCTGTCAGAGTTTGCAACATTGCAACGCTGTTTCACCTGAACTCGTCTGGAGTGGAGGATGAGATCCTGACACTGCAAGCTGACATTCAGCTGAAGTCCATGAGCCCTGGACATGAGGACATGTGAAACCTTCTTGACTGCATTATTCGGCTCTACTTATTTATGTGAGTCAGCCTTTTCCCACATGAAGAACATTAAGTCCAAACACCGTTCCACCATGACTGATGATCATTTGAAGTCTGCTTGAGGCGGCTACCAGCAGCTACTGTCCGGACGATGCAACGCTGGCCAATCCCATTCAGTGCAAGTCATCAGAGTAAGGTAATGACCAAAAATGTACAGAATTGTATTGTGCCATAAGGGTTCTCGCTCTCTCTACACACACAGAGAGAGCGAGAGCGATAGAGATAGAGATAGAGATAGAGATAGATAGCTAGATAGATATATACACACACACTTTTTTTTAATGTAGGTAGATCATTTTGACTTGGTCATTTTAAAAGTAGCTCGCAAGCCGAAAAAGCATGGGCACCCGTGCTTTAGGAGTTTCATAAATTGTGAACAAAACTGTTTAACCAGGAATAATATTGAATTATTCACAAAACCCAGATTTCTACAATCTTACAAAAAGTCATGATATGTTTGAGACCTTTACTTTTCTACAAGTCATCGTCTAAAAAGTAAATTAGTGGTCAGATTTCACAAGTCATTTTTTTTTATTTTGTGAAATCCTTCATGGAAATCGTAATGTTTTTAATTGTTAAATGTATTTGTATGTGCTAATTCTTACCAGTCTCCAAGCCCATTGTCCCTGAGACTGTTCCTGGTTTCTCTGGTGATGTCAGGCGCAGCCGGCCAAGGTGTGTGGATAACGCTGCCCTCTGAAGAGCCTCCACCGACCCCTGGGTTCTCCTGCGATAAGGCGTTCGCCAGCAGAGACGGGGTGTGACTGAGTCTGGGCTCAGACTCCACTGAACCGCCCACCGGCCCATCAGCACATCCCAGTTCCAAGGGCATCAGGCTGGGACAGAAAAATAGTTCTGTCAATATGAAGGGCCATAGTGACGTTTCTGCAACTTCTGTATGCTTTAAAATCCTGATGAACATTTTTGAATGCATGCTTGTTAAAAGAAATGATGGATAGATGGCCATACTTTGCTGACAGCTTCAGAGTTGTCTATTCACTGCGAACATTAAGTCAGCATTCATTTGTTGAAGTTATTATTGCCCGTCGTCAACGTACCCGTTGTTGGCTGTGCGTGGTGAGGTGAGCAGGTGCAGGGCAGACGCAGCGGATGCCATGCTGTCCATCTGGAGAGCGGAGAGAGGCAACGGCTCCAAACCGGACACGAGGCCGCGCTGAAGCGGCATGGTCTGGGTCGCGATCTCTGGCATGTCCTGGGACATGGCTGTGGAGGCGGAGGAGATGACGTCGGGGGAGCGGGCTCTGGTCGGAGAGGCCAGAGGGGGCAGGAGGGGAGAATCCAGAACCTGAGGGCTGTCAAGTGCGAGAGGACTGATAGGGGACGCTAATGCCTGAGGACGGAGATGAGGAGTGTGGTGAAAAAACTTTTTTTTTTTTAAAAAGAGCATTCCATGTAGAGTATCAAGAGGCTGGCAGAAGTCTGAGAGAGTGTCTTACCTGTAGGTTCTCCAGTCCAGGCAGAAGCACAGCAGAAACAGCTCTGGGGCTGCTGGTGGAGGCGGAGAGAGTCAGACTGCTGCTGCTGCTGATGTTCTCCGCTCTGTTGGGACTCTGACCGACTTCGTCGGTAGCTCTGCACGCAGTGACACAGACAGTCACGTTCACATGTGACCAGAAGAGCAGGCGATTATGTGGGCATGCTCATCTATATCGGGGGATTTACAGTTAAATGAATGGAGGAAGAAAGAAGCCGATATTCTGTAACAATCACATTTCCAACTGACTTGTTATGAGGACGTAAGAGGAAATTGATGTTTACGTCATTACCACATTCTAAATACAGATGATGGTCACTATTAATCTTAATTATGATCTTAACCCTTCTAAACTGCATAGAGAAGCCCACCTGTTAATCGAGTCAGAGTTGCTGCTGTTAGCCGTCACAATGGTCAGACTGCTGGCGCTGCTGCCAGGGGATGCCGGTACCTGGAATGAGACAAAGTGATTAGCAAGATGCAAATATAATGAAAGGTTTCTGAAAACCACTAATCATTGGACAAGAAAACCCACTGTTGCTGTGTTTATAACCTGCATTATTCTTCTTGCCATACTTTGTGATGTTCGTCAGTGAACTAAACTAGAGCAACACGGAGAAAACTGGGATCGGTCACATCACTTTTTGTCAAATTCAGCTACTATTAATATTAGGAATCTTTTACTTGACGTTATTTCTCAGCCTCTCACTTCTTTATCTTTGGATCAGCCAAAGATAAAGAAGTTCTTCAGTTGGTACAGACTGTGGATTAACAGGGTTACGGCCTTGTGTCTGCTGAGTGCCAGCAGCAGCACAATATGCGGGAGGACAGTGCTATTCATGGGGAAAGATGTTGCTACAAAAATAGTTTGAGGCGTGTTCTTTTGCTGAAGTGACTATTTTGTAAACTGGTGGATGTCGGCGTTTCACTCCAGCACGCGGACAGCCCGGACCGCTAGTTAACGACAGATAGAGAGAAGCGGTGGGCGAGGCTCAGGAGTGATGGTACCGAAGTGCTTGGTGTCATGAAGGCGTCGGGAGTCATCAGCTTGATCCCGCTGCCGGCACCAGAGTTTGACAGGAAGTCAGCGGGAGCAGGAAGTGATGGGATCTTCCTCAGGTCGTTCTGGGAGCCACTTCCTGATTCCTTGTCGGAGCTCTGGTCAGTGAGATGGGCTGAAAACCCTGCAGGACATACAAAATGCACAGACTGCTTTATTTGTGTGGCTGTATTTGACATACAAAGAAAGCACAAAGTGCAGTAAGGCGATTTTGGGACATTTGTGTCATTGTATTTTGCTAATGTAATGGTCTGCCTCCAAAGACACGCCAACGTCGACCTGATTCGATTCATCATTTGTATGGTAAGAAACCTGTGTAAACATAAAGATCCATCGTCTCCAGGGATTTGTGCTTGTCCGTTGTGTTTTGAAATCTTGGGACTGTGACTTACCAAAACCATCCTGAGCATCAGAATTGGGCAGGAAGACAGAGCTGGAACCCAAGTTGGGCTGAAACCAGATCTGGACGTCCTGCAGACTCCTGAAAACACACACAGACACACTAATTTAGGACTACCCGAATTATCAAGACTCGGGGCCGCTGCATGCTTCCTGTGCCACAAACACGCATCCCCAAACCTCCACAAGGACATACATTTATGAAATTTGACACATTGTGATTCACTTAACGTGACTGCTACAAATGAAAAGCTAGTCTTTGGTAATTTGGTATTTACTAGTTTTCACTGTCTTTAACCATTGGTGACAATCAAAACAAAACTCAAGCAAACATGATCGTAACACGGACATCAAACTGTAGGAAGAAACTTACTTGGTGTGCACACAGTAGAGTTTAATTTGGATCCCAGACTTGGACTCTGTTGGTCCTTGTGTGCCCTCTGGAAGAACACACACACAGAGTAATGCTGTGTTAATTATTCGACAGGTTTGTTGCACAACCTGCAGATTTCGTGGTCAGGTGAGACTGAGACAGATAGTGAAGTGATGATGACTTTGTTGACGTTAAGAAATTCCTTTTGCAACATATAGCTATCTATTAGCTACGATATTAGCTTAAGCTACTTTGTGCGAGGGTGTTTCAAGATTCATGCGACGTAATCTCTGGTAATCTTAGAACGTGGCTAGTTTAGGTAACATTTAGCTCATCATGCGAGCGGTGGTTTAGTGCAGGATATACGCCACTTCTAAACCCCCTCTGATGGGCATCTTCATTAGGTTACATTGTTTGAGGGAACCAACGTTGTAATGTTGCGTCCACCGTCACTGATGCTAACCTAGCTGCTAGTTTAAATATGCCAAATTACAATTGTATCGGTTATTGTTGGACAATTAAGTTAAAATAGCTTATATGTGCCAACATCAGTTCTTACGGAAAATATTCACATATATTCTGTGGATATATTATTTGACCGCAAGGTCAACGGTTCGATCCTCGACTGGGACGTGTCACAGTGTACCTGAGCGATACACTGAACCCCAGGCTCTCCGGGCGCCTGTCATTGGCAGCCCACTGCTCCCGATATACAGGGATGGGTCAAATGCAGAGACAAATTTCCCCCTTAAAAGGGATCAAAATAGTATTATAAATTTAAAAAATTTAAATATAACCTTTTGTGCTCTGGCAATGCACAATGCAGCAGTGGAAAAACAAAAGTCTAAATGAAAGCTGACAGCGAATAAATGGGCTTGTTTTAAAAGGTAGCCATATGTGTGGTGGCCCTTAGAATAGAACATACAATATATTGATATTCAGACCTGCAAACTCATGAGGGGTGAAAAAGGTGACAAGCCCGAAACCCTGTCGGCGGGTGTCCATTTTATTTTAAATATGGTGTTTAAATATGGTGTACTCTGAGAAGAAAATGAAGTGATAAGACATTTACTTTAAAACAAATGTATTATTCAGTTATTAATCACTATTTCCAGCTCTATTATTATTATTAACCTTTATTTAGACACAATCCACTGAGACCGGGGTCTCATTTTCAAAAGTTTTGGTCAAATAAAAACAAAGACAGCAAGAGTAGCGAGAACCATCGCCTGTACAAATAAAGTGATACGTTTTCATTGATAATATTAATGTTAACTTCCACTGTTACTGTAAATCTGTTAGAATTGTGGTCTATCTTCTATTTGCAATTAATATGCATTCAATCCAATTAAATGAAAATGATAATCTACTCTGGCTAAAGTAGTTTATCAAGAGTAAAATAATAGCTGTGCTCTATACACTCCTCTGCATTAGCAACCCGCTGAAATGAAGGTACAGGCACCTTAACCCTCTCATTGCGTCAGGGTTCTTGAGAGCAACGTGGGACTGTTCGTCCACTGGCTGTGGTCATTACAGTGAACAGTGTGAACAGTGTGATGAGGACATGTGAGCCCTTGTTGCTGTAGTTCATCTCCTTGGAGCAGAGGCTGCATTTAGCATACCCTGCCTTATCAATGTATTTAAAATACTGTGACAGCAGGAAGCTGTACTACTCACGTCTGTTTAGACCTCCACCTTTATCCAGGCCCAGCTCTACCTTTATCAAGGTACCTTTACAGCTCAGCCCTGCCTCAAGCTGCGCTACAGAGCCTCCTCTCCCTGAAGCTCTTTGACCTCATCATCTCATCAGTATCTGGGCCTCATGTTTCGTGGTCATGAAAGTTATTCTGACCACGAAATCATCCTCATTCTACTTTGAGTTAAAAAAACAACCTGCAACCAGATGCGCCGGTGTTCGGGTTTAACGTTAACGAGTGACCTCGTGAACTGAACCGGAACACGGGGGGCTGCACGTTTCATCACGTTACGTTTTTTTCTTCCAAATCGTGATAATGACGAACGTTAACAGTCGACAAAGTTCCGCGTGCCGCGTGGACGTTAACTTAACCCAGCAAGTCTGAACTGTAACGGAACATAAACTGTAACGGAGGGAAATGAAGACGCACACATCTGAACGCTGATTGGCCAAGACTCGACACATCAAAGATGTTCTATTGCGAAGATCACCATATCACCTTTTCTCCTCGTCTCACTCCAATCTGAGAAATGCTGGCTGGATGGCTGGCCAGTTGACCCCCCCCCCCCCCCCCCGAAAAAAAAAACCTACGGATCTACACGATTCACGTGGATGATATATTTTGATTCAAAACGGCGAATTTCGCCAAAAAGCGACAAGTTTGCAGGTATGGCTATTAAAAAATCCATGGTAACAGGAACGATCAAAAGATTGGAGGAGAGAAAGAGGTTTGTGTGTGTGTGAGTATGCATGCACACCTGTTGTCATGCTCTCACTCTCCTCCTCTGCAGGGAGGACCTCGGTGTGTCGCCATCGGCAGTGGGCGACGTCCCGGACCCCAAAGCTGAGTACGGGGTGAGTCAGCAGGAACTCAGACACCGCTGTGAAACTGGCCTTTCCCTTCTCCTGATCCTGCCGGAGCTCCATCACATACAGAACCTGGCGAAGGACAGCAGCAGAGTATGAAGAGAGGGGTTCAATTCTTGAGCAGTGAAAAAATTGTTACATTTAGCACCAATTCTGTGTAACAAATGGTTTCAACCCAAAAATGACTGCAATAATCATAAGTGACCAAGGGAATGGCCGTCATAAGACTTCCATCATAATGTTCGAAGCACTTTCACTTAATTAAGTAGGTTAAGTTAATCATTAATTCATTATTTTGTATTTCTTATTCATGACTAGAACAACTTGACACACACTGAGCTACATCTACAATTCATTTTCCGGTTCTCAGCTTTCCGATGATGAACACCACATTTATGCGGTATACCCTAACCCTTGAGATCCCCTGGCCCCTCTATGGGTTAAGTACTTCAGTGTTCATAAAGTGACAGGAAAATAACTCAAATTTATCCATTAAGGAGTAACATTCGCAGTTCATCGATATTGTTAGAAACAATTAGTCATGAAGAGCAGCTAAAGCACACAGAACATTGTGCTGACCTTCCTCTGTACGTCGGTGAGGATGAGATACTCAGCAGCGAGGTCCAGACTGGCCTTCAGACTGGGCAGAACTGAGGAGTTGAACAGATCTGGAGAAAACCTACAAGATGATAAGAACAGCACCATTAGTAACTTTATACAGCAACGTTAATAAATGGGATGAGCTTCAGAAAACAGGAATAATCATCAACTAAATTAGTCATCCCTTATTACAAAGGACTTAGACGTATAATGATGAATTAAAGCAACAACCTGATGGTCTGTAAGCAGGTCCAGGAAACGGTGCACCACAATTTCAACTCCTGGTTCTGATCCGCTCCGGTTATCAGGAACCGCCAGAAAGGAACACTACAAAGAGCAAAGTGGAACGGAGCAGAGTCGGCAAAGGAGAGGAGAAAGAGAGGGTAAACATAGCTACAGCATCAGATGAATAAATGTTCATAGGAAGCTGCGTGTGCTCCGGTGTGTGTACTAACTCGGGGTCCTGTCTTTTGTGGTTGTCACAGAAGAGAAGGCAGGAGAGGGGCCGTCCTCCGTGGGGCCGCAATTCATGAAGACATCTGGACAACAGAGAGGAACGAAAAGTGAAGAGAAGATGGGACGAAAACCAACAACCACAGAGTAGGCGAGGGGAACAAACAGACATAAAGGTCAGTAAATGACAAGATTACATCACGGACCGCATGTTTTATCCCCTTCAGAAAATTCTACCTTTACATTTCATGATGAAGTGTGAAAGTAAAGCTTACCTCGGCTTGTCCTGCACCCCTTCTATGTATATCTGCCAGAACTTGATGTACCCATCGTGGCTGGCTGTGGCCAACACGGTTCCATCTGGAGACAGGGCCCCCTCACTGACTCGCTGCAGGGCCCGACACCAAGCAACACACACAATCAGTACTGCAAGGAATGTATGCAACAAACAGCACACCAACTTTGTACTTCTAGGTTACTGCAGTTCTACATGCTTGTAGAAAATCATCATTTAGATGCACTGCATTGAATTAATGCTTAAGCATTTTTCCACTCATTAGTTGTATCCCGGCTCCTACCTGGGTATGCCCCTTGACTGTGATGAGGCCTTCTTTTACGTCCGTGTCATCAACGGGCCAACTGCTGTGGTTGGCTCTCAACACCTCCAGGTCCCACACCTCAGCCTAGACAGGGGGGGGGGGGGTACAATTAGGGAGGCAAAGTTCCCACTTTTCTGTCTCCCCGATGAATCTGTGACAACAAAAACACGGGTACCAAGTCTTCGTGGAGAAGGGCTAGGGTCTGGCTGCCGTCGTCCAGGTTGTCCTCATTGTCCTCCTGGATGAAGGGGCACCAGATGAGGCGACGGTGGGAGTTCAGCGGAGAGTCCTCTGGCCGTCGGATATGAATCACCACCTGATCACTGCGGGGAGCGCGGGTTCAGGAACATGAGACCAAAGACCATTTCTAGCTCCAGTGAGCACTGTGCCTAAGCAGCTTGTATTATCACTGGGGTTTGAGTAAAATCACCAGGCAGTTTGGGCCGCTGCGAGTGACCATTTACACTTAAAAAGTACACACAAAAAATAGGATGAAATAAACAAGCCAGGCAGTAACTACTACTACCACTCTAGAGACACACATAGACCTGCACATCCTCCCACACACTCCTTTTGAATCTCTCCCACATGTCAGGATACAGTATCTTGCTTCCAGTGCAGGTAAGCTGCCAGACCATGAGGTTGCCCGCCTCATCTACACAGCCCAGCAGCGAGGAGTCTAGGTGGGCAAAAGCCAGATCTGTAACAGCTCCGGTGAAGCCCTTCAGCAGAGAGCGCTCAGCAAAACTCACACTCAGGACACGAATCATTGCGTGGTTGTTGGCTCCTGAGGACAGATGTTTAGTTTAAGGAACGAGATTAAATGGGGAACCTGGGGTGTCACAGCACTTTGATTTACGCAACTACATACACCAGTTATCAATATGTTGTCAGAGAAGGACGGGAGAATATCTGGAGAAAATCTGAACTAGAACTGTGGCCTTCTATCATGCTCGGCACACAAACAACGGTTTTCTAATGATGAAAACTGTAGACAGAGAGGTGGGTGTTATCCAGAGTATCACGGTCACTCTCTCTGTTGTATTTGCATGTTTCAATGCTGTGGCCAGCAAGCACAAAAACTCATTCAGCTCCACTCTATTCTGGTTGTGAGACACCACCACAAGTGAGAGAAAATGTAATGCTTAAATATGCCTAAATATTTCCATACCGATATTTAAATTATACCACTGTAATAATCTAAGATGTCAGGAAAAGTAATGAAATAATAGATGACAGAACATGTAAATTAAAATTAGTTTTCTTTTAATCAAAAATGTATGAATAAAAAAAGTCGACATGGCATGCAGCAATTTGATGTCCCGTACACAGATATCACATACTTATATTATTTATTTTTTAAGTTTTGTAAAACAGCGCCCATGCCAACGCATCAGTAACAGCTCAGGCACAGAATGCTACTGGAGCACGGGAGATGGCGAGAGGTCTTTGGTGGATTGTGTGTATGCCGAATTACAGATTCAGAAAGAAATGGTGAACATAATTTTATCGCCACATTTGGTCAGTAATTAGAGCAGTGTTGTTATTTTTCATGGTGTTTTTTTAAACACGTTCTGCTCATACAGACACCAGCTCAGAGCGGGAGAGTGCAGCCGGCGAGGTTCATGACCTGCTTTAATCTTCTTTTAAACCATTTGTTGACTCCACCCTTCTGGTTAACTCGAGCTAAATCCCACAACCCGCAGTTATACGTTTTGACTGCTCCAAAATGAAAACCGCTGGCTCCTGCGGGACTTGGTCACAATCCAGTCCTCCAGCAGAGCGCTACACGCACGCGTTTAAATATCTCACGTGCTCTTTGATGTTTGTGTCATTAGGCAGTAGAAATACTCCAGGACTCTCACCTCTGATGGCGTAGGCCAGGAAGGAGTTGGACACGGCTATCAGTCTGCCATAATAATACTTGTGTTCCCAGTCGTACTTGGCAACAGGTTGAATCTTCACCTGAATGGAAAAAACAAATTTACCATTTGAAATGAATTAAAGGTCTCCTAAAAAAGATAATTACTTTATTTTCTTAACCATGAGGCTCTGGCTTCTCAGAGCTAAGGCCAGGCAATTCAAAATAAAGCACAAAACTAAGAAAGTTTGGCTTGCCGATTGCTGATGATTTGGCTTCTTACCTTGCTGCTGCCACGGGCCTTGCTGTTGATGCTGGTGTCCTGACTCGCCACTATCTCCACGTTGTTGGAGGTGATGGGGATGCAGGTGGAGCCATCGTCACCAGAGAGGCAGCTGAAATTGCACGACACATATTTAACTTCAATATGGATTTAGTTTCTTAAAAGACATTAAGTGTTTAAAACAAAAATGACTTTTTGAATTATCAAATTCAAATAGAAGAGAGACAGCGCTATGATTATGCTTAATGTGGTAAAGTCAGCGGATGATTCCAAGAACCAACGTACATTATCTGACACTCCTGAGTGCTGCAGAGGTCTGTGGAGATGGGTCTGGTAGAGTCTGACCGATCGGTGCTTCCCAGGAGGCCGACTGCTCCCAATAACCCATTCAGCTCTCCATTAAAAGATGCCATTCTCAGGCTGTCACCTGATACATCTGAGGAAAGACATTGAATGCAGGAGTTATGGGGAAACACTGTACAAAGATTCACAGCCTGCAATGAGATGACGGTTATTCTGGAAGTTTATTACTGTATTATTTTCTCAGCGCTCACAGCCCAATACAAAATCATAAAACATATGCAAATGAGTAAAAGAAATAAACTTTAAACATTTAAGATTCACATTTTGACTCTAGTTTCACTTATAAGTCTGAGTTAATCACACCATTCTAGCTTAGAACTATAAACCTTATTAATGACCACATTCAGGTGACGTTTACCAATTCCAAAGCCCTGTTGAAATGCTTGCTGGTTCACAGCCATCACTTACTGGGACACGTCAGTCAAACGGAGCCAAGATTAACGTTATTAATTACACCTGTGAGCTATTTGAGTTGGAGAGGGGGGGGGGGTTTCTTCGTTCCAATCAATCAATCAATCAATCAATCAATCAATCAATCAATCAATCAATCAATCTTCGTCATTATCTACAGGTGCGAGTTTCAAAATGAGCGCGTTTACTCGGCTGCGGAAAAAACAAAACTGAAAGGAGTGTATTAAAATTGGCCAAAAACACTGACCTACGCAGTTATGGAGGCTCGAGCTAATTCTTGACAGCAGTGAAATCATTCTGGCTCGACGATTCGGTATAAAGATCCACCTCACTTTACTGATATTAAGTTTAAAAAAATCAGCAGGTGCTGTTGAGATCATTTCGATTACAGAAACATTTGCTCTACTTATTCGTCGGCCGGCAGCTTAAGACCCAGCTGTCCTACAACAGAAAATAGACTGAGACGTAAGCTAGCTTTAACGTTAGCTCAGTCAACACTATAATTTAAGAAAATAAGTTGAGACCATTCCGACGTAGTTAGCGCGCCGACATTACGACACACGTGAACGCATTCGTCGCTCCGCAAAAAGTTAGTCAGAAAATATATTTGTAAACCTATTGACACCCAAACTGTGCTTCCCCGTGATGGGGTGGCTTTCGTTAGCAGGTAGTGAAGCTGCTGTTGAGCTAACTTTACTCCAGTGATGCAGCGCGCTAAACCAACTCGCGTTAGCTAACTAGGTACCAGTTTAACTAACGTTAGGCTAGCGCTCTGTTAGCTCCTGCGGCCTAAACTAGCTTTTCATTCCCGGTCCGACTTACCGGCGCTGTTCCCGGGCCGGTCGAGCTTGAGGATGTCCCGGAGATGCTGGGTCGCACCCTCCATATCTATATTAGAATTAGACGCCATGTGTAGGGGGAAGGGGGAAACTGGGTTAATTTAGGGGAAGAGAATAATTTCTTGTTTGATGCGATGCTGTCAATGTTCCTTTCGTTCACCCAGAGCAACAGTCTAAACTTCCGTTATGTCCGCGCCAAAGGCTCCGGCTGGTGTCTGCGTCAGGTCATTGGTTCCTACCTCAATGTCTTCTAATGAGGTTCATTGCATGGATGTATAAAGAGTTGAAGATATTGTAACGTTACACAAAAAGGGAATGATGTCGCCTTCGGGGCATTTCGGCTGAAATCAAACACTTCCACCCCAACATGTTAACCTCTATTAGTGTTACAAAGTGGTTCGATGACCAAGAACAAAAACAATCAGGAGATTTGGGCTTCCTTATTATGTGACTTCCTTTTTTTGGGTCATGTGCAGACAGACAAATGGGAAAACTGAAGTAATATTTGAGGTGGAACAGCAAATCGTCGGCAACACTAAGAATTTATATGAGACTGACCACATGCAGAGGTCTGCAGTTGCTCAACCAGTAGTGGGCGCAACTTGGGGACTTACATAGCGTAAGGAACGACACTTTTATGATGGGCCCTTGTACATGCTACTTATTAAGTGCGCGTACACACAAACACACGGGAGTAGAGGACTGATGGCGAGCTGCGCTAGATGGGCGCTGATTCTGATGGTGCAACAATCACCTGAAACTCAACATCAGCGAGATCAAAGAACTGGTGGTGGACAGGAGTTACCAATCCGGTATGAAGGAAGTGAAGAGGGTGGACTCAAACAAGTACCTTGTAATCCAAAAACTGGACTCGACACTGAAGCTCTCCTCGGGAACAGACAGCAGTGTTTTCTTTTCTTGGGCTCCCCATGCTGAAATGAACATCCTGTACTCTTCTGCTACCCAACACATAACTGCTCCAATGGCTCAGCCCCACCACCCCAAAATCCAGAGTTTCTGAGTGAAGTTGCTGCTATTAACTTTGCATTTCTCGTTGCGCAGTCAAAGGAGCTTCGTGTTTATCCGTCGGGCCTTCAGAGTGGTGTATTGTTTTCAATGTGCTGCTTTGGTAGTGTTCCTGCACTGCAAATCCTGTTACGATGCATTCTGTCCAGCTATAACAATTCTGTTCATAGAGCCCCACCTTCACACAGACAGTGTTCCCAGTGATTGATTTGGATGATGAACAAAGTACACAAGATCGTGAAACGTCAGTTGATAAGTTACAACCCCTATTCCAAATTTTTATTTTCTTTTGCGATGGTTCAGCAAATCTGCTGAACGAGCTTGTTGAGTTGTAAACTAGCATAAGCCTGCCGCAATTCATGCCTACCCACGTTTTAAAATTGTGACTTTATGGCCTGATCTTGGCAATTTATTGAAACATTTTCTATCGTCGTCGGACAATTGGCTGAATAGCAACCGAGGATAAACACTGTTAACCTGCTAATATTCCGCTACAGCTGAGCTGTGGCTGACTAGGGATTCACAAAGTCACGTTTTTTTCCCTCCAAATCCCACAACTCATGGCATCTTCCAATAATGAGCACAGTGGAGAGATAAATGAAGGATTGGGGGGGCGGCCACAGAGAATGACATGGAGACACAAGGCCACACCATTAAGAAAAAAAGTCCAGGTTTTATTGTCTAACGTGGCTGTAGGCCATGTTTACTGCCAGACATGTCTGTGTGAGAGAGACAGATTGAGAGCGAGAGAGAGAATATTCAGGAGCCACTCACACAGTGCGGTCAAACTTTGTACTCCAAGCATGAGAGTGGATCATGGCAAAGTTAACAATTGTGTAAAAGGAAGACGAAACGCACTAAGGCAACACACAAGTGGCATCTAAAAACAACTTATAACACAAGAAGTCAGAACTGATGGAACCGTCTCTGAACCTGAACGTGATCTACAAACCAGGCAACAAACAGCGTTAACAGAACTGATTTGATAGCAGTGGAGTTAACAGAGTAGAACGGGTTTGAATTAAGAAAAGGTGGAGAGCAGAGCTGGAGTAAATGACGTCGTTCGGCTGTTCATCTCTCTCTGGTGCCTTGAATGTAGATATTGTAATGGGGGACTCCCGGCGTCATGCAGATCAGCGACGTGGCAGACAGGGGCATCTGATTAGTTAGCTGGCTCTCAGCAAAGGAATGAATCGCAGTTCTACTAGCTGGGGCCGTCTGTAAACCCACCTGGATGAGGTTCAGTGATTGACATCTAGAACCCGGTGTTTGAGAGAGTCAAGCAGGCGTAAATGAGACAGCAGAAGGGAGAGGCGAGTGTCCTCTCTTCTCTCCATCCCCAACTCTTCCTTCCCCTCCCTCCATACTTCACTCAAGTGGTGCCCCTCGCTACGGGCACCCCTGCCCACCAGATGATAAGTGCCGGTGGTTAGCCAAAGTTGTGAATGGCCAGCCTGAACATGTCATTGGTGCACACCCACGCATCGTTAATGTTCTTCAGGAGGAAACTCTGATGGAAACCCATGACGGGATCGTCATCTACCTACGAACACACAGACAGAAAGAGCAGGGGATCAGGACACAGTCGGTAGTACAGTGGTTTAATATCGGGTGTACACATCAAAGCCAGTCGACGAGTTGTGGAGAAACAGTCATGTAATTCCTTCTTTGCCAAGTTAGAGAAACTAACGGCAATAACGTCACCCAGGTTATCCTGGCCTACAGGAAATGAGTTGCTAGCTAGCATTTCTTTATATGAATGTCCTGTCTGTATCGTATTACTGTTGTGTCTCTCTCAACAAATGAGACCCTGTGTCTCAATGAGATTACCTGTCTGCATATTTTTATATAACTTTGAGTTTAACGTGTGATGATTTGGCTGTAACAGGACATATTTTAAAATAAGGTGTAAATGATAGTGTGACTTACTTTTAGCTGTCCTACTACCATACTCAAGATGTTGCAGTCTGGAGTTGGCTGGTGGTCCTGCACTGTTATACTATGCACTATTTTTGGGAAGGGTAGACTCTGGCACACACAGACAGGGGGGGAGGAAAATGAATACAGATATATCAGACACTGAAAGAATAGAAGAAATCAAACATATCTTTAAGTACATTCATCAACTGAAAATAATGATTTTTTTACTACCATAAAAAGGTTGGGGAGGAATCGCATTATTTGACGGTTGCACATTTACAATAACAGGTTACAGGTAGTGCATGTAAATGCGTTACTCCTCAGAATAATCTGGTTTCTTGGTTGCACTTAAACATACTGACTGACATTGCCAGTGCGTTTCTCAGTTGGGCCACCTGTTACACGTTTCTCGAATATGTTACCAGATCAACTCACAACGAGTTTCCCAACAATTGCCTTTTTCCCCTGGAACTGCTGTCCTTCCCATGTGAGGCATGACTCGTCGATCTGTGTGGAGCAAGACAGAGAGAGATGGGGGGGGGGGGGGAGATGAGTTACAGAGGATGCTATTTACAGATTAACAAAAAAAAAAAAAAAAGGGTCTACCAAATAGGGCCTCATCAAAAAACCCAACAAGTCGTACTCGGGTGATTATTTTTCGATTAATCGGATACAAATTTTTTTTTCTTCTTTTAAAGCATTAATTTCCAACCCTTTATTCAAAAACAGAACTGATCTTCAGAAAGTGCACAAACAAGTTGCTCCTTGAACATCCCTGAGCTGTTAAAGTAATAATTAAAAAACAAAAAAAAACAAATGAACTAACAAAAAACATACACATGTGCACAAAAATATGTATATTTTTGTTTAAAGGGACCGGAGCTGTCAGAACAACAAATAATTTCAAAAAAAAATAAAGAAAAATACAAATCAGAAAAATGAACAGGATTTGTTTGAACGTCAGAACTTGTTCTCTACACTACACTCACAAACTGAATCATCACCGTGGTGCTCCCGTGCCATATTATGTCGCTTTTGCATATCTTGCAATGAACACACTTTTTCAATTTATTAAGTGTGAAATGCTCCCACACCTTGGACGACTGAGGTCGTACTGATTTCTCTGCCTCCGCCATGTTTCAGAACAACGTTAAGGGTCTCCCCGATGCTCTTTCCTCTGTTGTAAATTGTTTGATCGCATGTTTACTTTTATTGTGAAGAGCATGAAAACGGAAGTGATTTTACTGTGATCTATCTACAGGAAGTAGATACGTGCTTATTCACGACAACAGTAACGATAAGTGAAAACCTAACGCATATGTCGGGTGCAAGAGCGCGGCCTGTTCACTAACAGTTGTTAAACTGCAGTTTTCAGGAAGTAGTGTTCCGTTCAAAACCAGACGTGTCTTGGTCGTCATTAGAAGCTCCACAACCTGCGCGCCGCTCTTTTTTTTCTCAAACATCTCTGCGACTTATTGAGTGGCATAATAATCACGCGACACAACGAATCAATAATGAAATTTGATTATCGATAATGAAAACTATTTTAATAATCGATTATTATCGATTCGTTGTTGCAGCCCTATTGTAGATAAAAAGGTCCGACATAGACAATTTGATGTGTGAAAATTTTACCTCACTCTCAAAAGAATAATCACATATGGCGGTCGAATTTGTGACCATTTTGGTCACAGTCTGGAGCCCAGTGGTCACGTTTTTCCCCCCTCCTAAATCGCAATAATGACGAACGTTAACAGTCGACAAAGTTTTACACGCAAAAGTTTAGCCTTAAGTTGGAGGGAAATGAAGACGTTTAGAAATGTTAACGCTGATTGGCCAAGACTCAAAGATGTTTTATTGCGAAGATGCCGACATAACCTTTTCTCCTTGTCTCACTCCAATCTGAGAAGCGCTGGCTGGCCAGATAGCAAAGTCAAATACGCAAAGATTCAGTTTTTCCTCACACCCTTGACTGAGAGAAGTCCCCACATGCGAGAAGCTGGAACCGGAGATAAGTTTGTTATTTTTGCTTGCAACACAACCGAAACGAACAAGAGATTATAAGAATATGATTCAATTTCTGTCCATCGATTAACTGACCAATTGTTCAATTCATAGATTTTGTGTGGAAAAGTGTTCATAATGAATTTGTTACTGATCAAGTGGGACCACATAAAAACAAGCCCCACTCCATTTTTAAGCAGGCTGTCTGGGATTACCTAGTGTTGGACATACTAAAGATCTTGTTAGACTTGTGTGTGCATTCATATTCATAACAGAAAGTGAATTCATAAGTGCAGCCCAGCCCTGTGGTACGACATCTCATAACTGGACAAACGCTTTGTTCCGTCACACTCACATATATAGTTCCGAGTTGTGATCTGTCTGAGTCAAATAGTTGATAGTAGTGCTGCACAAAGCTGGATCCTATCTGCTCCCACAGAGGCTGGTCCACCATCCTGAATCACCCTGCAACACACACTGGGAAGATGGAGAGACAGAAAGGGAGCCGTTTCAGAAATAGTTTCTCAACCATTTACAACAAAAATGCATTGTAAATACATTACAATGCATTATAACCTTACAGGCAGAGTGTACTTGTATTCACTTGTAGCAAAAGTCCAGTGTATACCCTTACGCTGTACAAACCAATGGAAAAGAGGCAGAAATATAGCTAACCTATCCGGATCACATATTTATTTCTACTTGAAACAAAATTACTCAGCAGACTTACTTTCTGTAAAAAAATTAAGTGACTACTTCCTTGATACTGACAACAAAGAACGATAACAAGTTACAAAGAATAAGAACGTACGAGTACAACCACACTATATAAAAAAACAAGCATTAAAATGACTTTCACTAAACGCACTGCTGGTCTCTCCACTTAGATGACAGTGACAGCACAAGTCATGTGCTTCAACATAACTATACACTGGGACAATCTGAGAGCTCTGTAAACTAGCGATTAAGTATATTATATAAAGACCTAAACAGTCCTTGTTCCGCTGAAAAGCAGTTAAGGCTAGGGGAGAAGAACACACCCTTGTTTAATGACGTTTTCAAACGGGAAAGCTCTTGTAACCGTATGGCTAGTTAACGTAAGCTAACTAGCTTGCCGCTACTAGTAGCATGTGAGCTGTCTTGTTTGCTAACGTTAGCCTGTGTTGGTAACAGCTCCTATCCCTAGCGTGCCTCTCCACCGGCTAATGTTACACGTCAGATACATCATATTTCCACGCGTTAGCTAACTGACTGGCTGGCTGGCTGGCGTTCGCCATTTCCCTGGTTGCTAAAAATACCCCGTCTCCGCCAAGTGTTGATGCTTCCCTCCGGGCCCGCGCGCACAGCTACCCTACATAGGCGTGCCCAACGTTTTTCCTAACCCGGGTAGGAACAGCCAATTAAACTACTTATAACATCTTGTACTTGTTCGAATGTCAGACTAAAGTATCACTTTTTGTTTTTCGCATATGTTTCAATTCACTATTCCCCAAGACGGCGTCTTAAAAAGAATTAAAATAAACTTACCTCTAACCAACACCGAGGTCTGCTTCACGATGGCACAGTGAAGTGTCCGCTTCTCTTCGGAGTCACGCATTCAAAAGCCGTACTAGCCCCGGTGGTTTGTGGGGATTGTAGTCTATTCAATTTTCGACATTTGATTCGTTTCGAGGTCTCACGATTGTATTTAGTTATGGCCATGCTAATAAAGCCATTTGAATTTAGCATATAAATAAATAAATAAAAAGCTAGCGTTGTGTTTTGTCTGATGTAGCATAACATAGTTTAATTTGATTATTTTATCGTCTATGTCATATTGCATACATTTTCTTTTTGTGACATGAAAATATAAATATTGGAAAAAAATTGTTTTGCTGTGGGCCCCCATTCAGCCACTTAGTTGAACGACATTTTGTCGGTCTCTCTAAACTCCACATTGACACTTTGGATAGAATAATGTACATACAGCTTTAACCTCTACAAACCATAGAAATGCAATAAAAGTAGAACAGACTTTTGCCCAATCCCACTGTCCCTCCTACATCCTTAAACCCTGAACTCTCAGGGACTTCACTGACATCACCTGGTTGAGTGTGAGAGGCTGTAAGGGCAGGAAATGGTGTACATACATGAATACACCGGGTGTGTAATATAGTCCTCTGCTCTCATGTGTTTTTATTTTCCATCTATAATCCTTAATGTTTCCATATGAATGTAATATGCTAGGCTGAACCAGTTTTTACGTATCTGGCATTGACATCCCGACGCTATGAGTTGTGGGTAATTCCCTTAGGCAGAGTCTGCAGAAATGCGGACTTATGGAAAGTTGTCATAAAGGGCTCAAAATGTCTGCGAGAGAGCCCTCAAACACACGACGATTTGACAGTGGGACAGCCCTAAACCCTCACGGACTTTGCAGCAACATCCCTCAAAGTCTGTGAGTCCTTGAGTGTGTTGATTGGGTTTGGGCCATTCCCATTCAATTCAATGTAGTAGGATGGTCAGAGCGGCGGCCATTTTTATTATCATTGCCATTGCGACCCTTATAGTGGGCTAACTTTTCCATAAACTAAACCGACTTATGGCATGTCACTGAGGCGAGGTTTTGCAGTAACTATCAAATTGACTTGTGGAGTAGTAACATTAGAAAGAATAGACAAAGTAAATTAGTACATTTTAACAACTTAATGCTTCATCCACCCGTACTTGTCATAGCGTACGAAAGTGTATTGCTATCGCCGGATGACTGACATCCATCCATCCATCCATTTTCCTCCGCTTATCCGGGGTCGGGTCGCGGTGGCAGCAGGCCCAGCAGGCTGACCCAGACTTCCCTCTCACTGGCAACATGTTCCAGCTCATTCTGGGGGATCCCGAGGCGTTCTGGGAGATGTAATCCCTCCAGTGTGTTCTGGGTCTTCCCCGGGGTCTCTTCCCAGTTGGACGTTCCTGGAAAACCTCTAGTGGGAGGCGTCCAGGAGGCATCCTGATTAGATGCTGAACCACCTCAGCTGACTCCTTTCGACGCGAAGGAGTAGCGGCTCGACTCCAAGCTCCCTCCTGATGACCGAGCTCCTGACCCTATCTCTAAGGCTGAGCCCGGCCACCCTGACAACTGACTCTGACTCTGACCCTGATGACTGACAACTTTGTTTAAACTTGAAAGCATGGTGGAATTTACAAGCTTATGTAGGGAACGTAAAGGAGCGTGTTTGGGTTATCAGCATCGAAGAAACGAAATTCTTGACATCAATAGAATTATTGATGTAAGTAACAATTATTAATGATTATTAATAATAACGGGGCACCACCCTGCGAACAGGGACCAACAACCAAACGATAAAACTAAGTCTCATAATTAGAGTTCACTCACAATGTCACTAGTCTGAGTACTATTACACATTCAGAGTGCAAGTGAAGGTTTAAGTTCGAGCACAGACCACATATACAGTTATTATCACAACACGCATGCACAAAGTAATCACAGACAGCTGCTCTTTAAAATACAACAGAGTTTATTAAGTTCTAATACTAATGTTCTAGTCAACTAATATCTAAACTAACAACAACTATACATTCATGAGCACGCTATCTAAAATCAACAGACTATTGAAAAAAGAGGGGTGTGTGTGTGTGTGTGTGTGTGTGTGGGTGGGTATGTGTGAGCAAAGGGGGGGGAAGCGAGGGAACAGCTCAGTGACGTGTGACGTAGTTGGGGTGTGGTGACGTCTCTCATGCGTGAGACCCAAAATGGCGGAGAGCCAACAGGAGATCCGGTGTCTACATGTGCTGGTAGCTGTTCAGCACGTAGCTAGGTTAGCTCAAAGCTATATGTGTGTGTGTTAGTAAAAGAGAAGGGAAAGGAACCCAAACAAAATGAAATAAAACAAGCGATTACGATTCTCTAAGATTGCTCTCTCAGCCAGGGGAGAGAACAGCGACTTTTTGTCTCAGTCGGCGGTTCTGACCTCCTGAACTGATGAGAAGCAGCTTCGACCTCACTAGGCGGCTCGCTCAACACAGATCACAGTAGCATGGAATACACGCTACTTCTACATCACCCCAACGATCTCAGCGATCGTTAGTGTCTGCGATTATTAAGCATACACCACGTTATAAAAATTAACAGTACTTTAAGCACGTAAACAAGATAAAATAAACACAAATGAACTCTCTCTAACTCTGCCCAGACTCTATTTTGCCTGTTTGGTGAATGTGGCCAGCGAATATAACTGTGAAACCTAGGATTTTGGTTAAAAAGAGGAACAACGTTGCGGCGTGCCTCCTGTTACCCCGGAGGGATCGGTGGAAAAAGCATTGAGATGGGAGCTGCAGGCAGTTTTGTAGAACAGTGGCTGAACCACAGGGGTCCTGGGGTGTCTTGGCTCTCGGCCAATGAGATTTCAGCGGTGCATTCAGGTGACTTCAGGAGCCCATAGTTTTTGGGGGGGAGGAAATTCACACCCTAATGTGAAATTCCTTCAGAGGGGGTTTGGTGCTCCTCAAACCACAATCAGGATGAAACATTTGCTTGCAAAAGGGAAGGCCTGGCTCTTTGCTCAACAGCACATGTTGAAGCCATATAGTCAGAGCCCAACACTTACAAGCTAGCTCGCTAACCAGCTGACAGCTGGCTGGTTGAGAAGATGAGAAGAACTCCGTTCCACTCCTTTCTGCTGTGCACCATGACCACAGAGAGCATATATGCACAAACATGCACTTTCTGGACAAATAAAAAAGGGCTATGTGTTACAGATGTTTATGGGTGTCTGGTAATGCGGCTGTGCTGCCTGAAAGCCAACACACCGGTGAAGGAGGGTTCTGCATGCTATTGTATTGGCCGTGATGGAGTGGAGGTGTGGCAAGGAGGACTGGTTCCTCTTTGGCAAGTCATCTAATCACACACTGTGTGATTGATGTGTCATGATCTATCCTGCTCCTTAGTTTCATGTCATTTATTCAGTCATGTTAAACATTTCCTGTTGTATTTTGTTACTCGCTGTTTTATAAAACTTCACTTCTTGCCTTTTGTGTTTTCCCGCCATTTTTGTTTGTTGCCCCTCTCTGATAAGTTCAACCTGTCCCTTGTTATCACCCTTCCTCGTGCATTTATGCTGCGTTCCAGACATCTTGGAGGTCTGAATTTTCCCATTGGAAATTTCCAACTTCCGACGAAGAGTTCAACGTTCACAACGTCAAACGTAAACAAAAGCCATGGTTGACCGGGACAAACTGATGATTGTTTGGCAAGTACAAGCATAATTGAACTCTCAGCAGTGCAGCCTCCATCCATGTTGTTTCTGTCATTTTATACTGTTATACTGCAGAGAAAGTATCTATCAGAGATTGTTGAACGTAACCACCTGTTAACATGTCGTCATGCAAAACACACACGCCTTTTAGCTGATGGGTTACCATATATATTGTGTGACGTCAGACAACGGCTTCTTGGGGAAGTTGGGGGGAAACTGACTTACCAAGAGTTCCCAAGTAGGAACTCAGACTTGTGAAATAAACCAAATGGGTGGGAGTAGCGTTCCATTTTAGTTTTTGTAGTAGGAGTACAGAAATGATCGAGCCTTAAGTTTTTGGACTCAGCCCTAATCAGGCGTCTTTGGTTACCACTGCTTCTTTTCGGAACCGACTTACCGTGTACCGAACCTCTTTTTGCAAGTGAAGACTTTTTTTGGATCTAATTCTTCTCTGAATCATGTTTTTGTGTGTAGTTCCTTTGGTGTTTCTCCAGCCATCACAGTGCAAATACACCTGACAAGGACAAAGTCTGAAAACATAAAAAAGCAAGGCCTACGTAACACAGGGTGTTAACGAGGGACAGGTGATTGCAGGGCTAATAACAGACAGGTGGAACTAATTAGAGAGGGGCAGACAAAGTACAAATGGCGGGAAAACACACAAAAGGCAGGAATCAGAATTAGCTTTGTTGGCCATGTTACGCTTACGCATACAATGAATTTGACTCCAGCTTTTCGAAGCTAAGTGATCTGGAACGAGAGGAGAGATGAGTCACGAAATAAAACGGGAAACATAAAAAAAAGTCAGAATAAATGGCATGAAACAAAGGAAAAGCATAAGCTAGGTGCGGGGCAGATCATGACACTATTTGTGCGTTCCATTACTCACACTATCATACTTGAATTTGGCATGTTAGAAAAATATTTACGGTAGTGTGTCCCAATATGTCAAATGCAGTATGCCAAAAATACGGTCGCATTTTGCAGTGTGCAAGCCTTTCTGGCTATTCTGACCCACAGTCCTTAGCGTGCAAAGGCTCTTAGGGTGGCAATGTCATTCTGTTGGTTGTCAAACCATCACTTAATTCCAGAATGAAAGCTCAAAAATTCATTGGGTGGCCGGACACACTTCAAATGAATGATAATGTTGCTCTGTGCCCGCTGGATGTGTGAATAACCAACGAATAATCAAGTTTGAAGGCGATGATATGTCAGTGTTGTGTACACAACATATTTCTGCTGCCCCTAAGTGGCAAAAAAGCAGTTATTTCAGGTTTTAAAAATATGATAAATTGAATTAATAAACAATAAAACATTATTATTTGGTTCAGTGTGCTCCGAGGTTTTGCTACTGAAGCCCTAAACACCTCGTTCCGAAACTCCACAGCTTAGGTTTCGTACAATATAGCGGCCATGTGTCTTGTTAGAATCTTTTCTCATACTATTTTTGATTTGGTTGTGAGACATTTTTCTGTGTTATGTCTGGGGTTAGATGTGTGAAGAGGTTTTGTAAGCGTGTACTTTAATTTTCAGCCTTTTTTTCCAAAAGCGGTGCAGCTCGTAAAGCTTGCCTCAGAGTGAAGTCTGTCACTTTAAGAAATTACATTTGAAGTTATAGATAAAAAAAAAAACCTGTCACAATGTATATAAAAACGTCTAAATCCTCTGCATGCATTTTGCATTGTAGCGGCGAAGAAAATGAGACTATCTTTTGGCAACTTGACATGGCAACACTTTTAGGGGAAAAGACTGCAGGACATTTTCAAACACTCAACAAGAAACTGTAAAATTTGCATTTACAGATTACTGTCCATGGCTGAAAAGAGTTTATCTGGGGTGGCCACTTTATCAAAAACAGCACACATTCATTTATCTCTTTCTCCAGACCACGTACTTCAAGGGCTTTTGAGGCCGGCCACTTGCAACACTTTCTTGATGCAGATGCACCATCTGCACTGCTATCTGCTCTCAAGCTGTAAGAACTGCTACACACCAGAATGAACAGTGTGGCCTGTCGGTGTTTCACAGGTTGTGGTGAAAGTAAGTAAGCATGTAAATACATGCAGTACACAGCATGTGAATTATATCAGCTATACTCTAATATATCTTAATTTAAATGCCATCTTTGTAGAAGTACAAATTTTCTGCCTCCGCTCCTGTGTTTACTCGTTACTTGACCCACTGACGTTGTGTTTTCTTCTTGTTTTCTTGGACATCGCATTGACTTACATTCATTTCCTGGAGACCAACCATGACCGCTTCCAACCAAACCCTTACCCTAACCTTACACCGACTCTTCACCCTGAATTTTGATGATTTACGTTCATTTTGTCCTCATAAGGAAGGCGAGTCCTCACAATGTAACTGTGTAAACAAATTGATGTCCCCGCAAGACATGAAAAACACGCGCACCCACCCACCAACACACACTCACAGTCAGGGATCAAATGTATAGCTATTAGTAACAGGTAAAGGTTTTCATGAAAAATTACAAATATATTGGAAATGAACATGTTGTAACGAATAGCTTATGCGTGCAAGAAACATACAAACAAAAAACCATCCGACCGACCATTATACATTCATAGTGATTTATTTACTTTTTGACAAGTTGCAACCCACTCTCTAAGGCACCCAGTTATAATAACGTCATAGGGTCAGGGTCAGTCAAATCACATTTCCTCAAACAAATCTACATTGTGAGGCTTCTGTTGCAGCTCCCACTACAATGGAGGTTAATGACAGTTTTATTTTAAATCAGCAAAAGCAGACAGTGATATTGCAACATAACTGTACGTGCATTTGCAGTTATTTAAATATCAGAAACTGTTAAAAAAAAAGTGTTGTGGGGACAATCAATTGTCTGTGATTCAAGAATTGAGGTTGCATACAGCATGGTTTTCTGACATGACCTTAAGCCGGCAAGTTGCCCCACCTTCTTCACAAATAATCCATAAAATGTATTCGACAAGATTATATCAGTCGCTGGCTGGACAGGGATTTGATGCAGCATTTTCCTCTGATTCTTCTACAGCTGGAGGTAAGGCTCTCGCACCGGATTCTGCTAGCTGTTGGAGCATTAAAGTCAAGAGATAAAATCTTAGACAATGTGCAGAAGCCCATTCAAACTCAAAAATACAGTTAATTCAGAAAGTATTCCGACCCCATCACTTTTTGCACATTGTGATAGGTTGCAGCTTTACGTCATGAGACCGTATATGTATATCTAGGTGTGTTCCTTTCCAAATCAGCTGAATTTACGACAGGTGGACTCCAAATACGAAACATCTCAAAGATGATCCAGAGAAATGGGAGACACCTGAGCAAGTTTAAAATAAGGAAAGCGCCACAGCAAAGAGTCTGAATGTCAATGTGATGTTTCTTTTTTTTCCTTTATAAGAAAGAAGTTCTAAGATATTGTTTTTGCTTTGCCTTTATGAGGTATGGAGTTTATATGCTGAAGGAAAAAACGGATTCAAACGCACAAGGCTGCGGCATTGCAAAATGGGAAAATAAGTGCTGGGGTATGAACATCTTCTGAATGCACTGTATATTGTCAATTGCTTCAATGATCATACTTTTTGTAAATATTTAAGTGGAATTCAATGTTTACACCCAATAAGCGCACAAAGGTCTTAGAGGGGCTGCAGATGCAGGCCGAAGATCACAGTTTGTGAGATAGATAAATTCCAATCAGCCTGAGCAGACAGTGAAACCTCTGGTGGTACATACCAGGCTGTGGAGTCTCTGAGAGGAGATGGTGTCGTCGCTGTTGTCTGGTTCGCGTTGAGCCGAGTCCACAAGTTCTTCTATTTCCTGATCTGACTTCAGAGGGAACGCTGTTCTCAGGGCCGTCCTGTACAAACATGCATGAACACAAAAGACTCTCTTTTGACAGAGGAAAACCGAAACAGAGAAAAAAACTCTTTTTTTCTGCTAAAGGATGTATTTGTGACGTTTTCTTCTGAATTGAGGTTCTAATGATAGAGGGTGTTATTCGTCGTTGTTAATCTATGTAAATAAAACTTCCGTGACTGCAATTGTGTGTGTGCTTCTGTTTGCATATATTTTTTTATCACTTAAACTCCTGGACGGTGAGTGTGCCGCTCTTAGGGGCATCGGAGTTGATCTGGTCTTCGAGGTGGTCGGACTGAATCTGGCTTTGCCCATGAAACAAACTCTTCTCCATCTGAAAAACAATCAAACAGCTTTTACGAGAAACAGTCCCAACATTTTGGAAAAAATGCTTATTTTTCCTTTATTTAGAGCCAGGCTGTAGTGTTCCTGTTTCTAGCCTTTATGCTAAGCTAAGGTAAACTAAGCTAGCTGTGTCCCCTTACATTTAGTGTAAAATAGCATGGTTCTTTTGGTTCTTTTTTGGGGCTGCCAAAAAACGAATTTGTTTCAAATTTGGAGAAACAACTCTGTACCTGTTGATCACAAGCATCCCTTTTGAATATCTGGTGTTACCTGCACAGTGACAGGGTCGTGCGTCTCAATCCGCACGCTGGCCCTGCTGTGGAGCTCCAGCAGGGTGTCATACTCACTCTTCAACTGGTCAAAGTCACCCTGCAGCGTCTTCAACTGGACACCGCAGACAATACAAAAACGAAACCACGGTGGAGACAGTTAACATTCAGAAATCATGCATTCTGTGTATGTGTACATGCAGGTGTGTTCAGTGTGTACAGTATATATTTCTACATGTGGCCACCTGTAGGAGGTTCTGTTTGTGTGTTTGTTCCAGGGTGTCCCAGTTGCGTCTTGGCACGACATCCCAGTACTCCGCCTTCATCCCGTTGAGCTCCTCCTGGGCTTCAGTCAGGTCTTTCCGACACACCTTCAGAGCGAGCTGCAGCTCCACAGAGTCCTTAGCCCCTTCTTTCAATATGGAAACAAATTCCAGAACAAAATATTATATTGTTATATATTACATTTGAAAATTGACTGTATAGCTTAGGTATTTAGATGAGCCTCTTATTTTGTTAAATTCCAAACATGAAAGGTATCGTTCATGTTAGCGCTAATAATTTTTTGGGCAATGTGCCTTTGTGAATTGCTCTCTTGCAGAGAGTTAGATGACAAGATTGATACCGTGTTTGGACGGTATTATGAAGAGACAGCAGGCGGACTATTTCTTGGGATGCAGTGACTTCAAGTCAAGAAATAGTCCAGCACTACTACCACACCTCGTCATTTTTTTTCAACTCATTTTTGTATGGATAAAACTGACTCAATAAAATGTGTTGATTCGTGAGCTTCACAGGTGCCAGGTGTGGCTTTTAACTTTGGACAAAGCCAGGCTAGCTGTTTCCCCCACTTTCCAGTCTTTAAGCTAAGCTAAGCTAAATGACTGCTGCTTCTCAGCAAAAAAGTTTTTTTAAAGAACAAAATGACTCAAAATGATGAACTGATTGTTAAAATAGTTTCTGATTCACTTTCAGTTAATGGACGAACTGAATCATCGAGGAACCGCTCCAGCTCTACCTGTGTTTTCATCTGAAGGATGCTCCCCCTTCACAGAGCCTCTTGTTACATCATTGAGCTGCCAGATCAGCAACTGGCGGGCATCGCGCTCCTCCCGGTACTGCAGGTACTGGTTGGACAGTTCAGACTGCAGACGGTCCACCTGGAAAGGAATGGAAGATATAGTGGCCTTATTATCTGAACCAAAAGCTTTGGGGGGGGGGGGTAAAGGGACCTCTCCTGTGACCCTAAATAACTTTTTCATATTTCCATACACATGTTTGAGAGTCATGTTTGGTCATGGCCTTGACGTCCCTCTGCAGTTGTTGCTTCTCCCTTTTCAAGGCTCCAATCTCCGCCTGCTCCTCTGCCCAGCGAGCTTGAATCCTTCTGTCGCATTCCTCCGTCACCAGCCTCAGATGGGATCGCAGCGGCTCCAGTTCTCGGTTTTTATCCTGCTGACATGCTGAGCAGATGGAAAATGCATCAAAATGATCTGTCGTGAAACTCTAGGGCTGAAACAATTACTTGGTCAAATGAAAAGTAAGTGATTGAGCGATCTGGAGACATCAATCCCCTCAGTATCTGAGAAGCTGGGATGGGCACTTGCCATTATGTTCAAGGTTTTACAGGCTAAATAACTGAAGGATACACCGAAAAATAATAGAGCTGGTTGCTTCATCAACAATAAAAAGTGTTATCAAATTTCAATTAAACTAATTAAAAAAGTTATCACTTCAGATCGTAAGAGTCTTAAAATTGTGAAATTGGCATTTTGCAATATTTTTGCCAATGACTCATGAACTATAACTTTAAATAGAAAATGTGTCCCGTGGTTGTGAGTCACTTTGTATTTTGATGCAGACTCAAAATTCTCAAACATTTTCTGTCATTTAAATAACAAATTAGACGATTGTGCATTAGAGTAATGCTCTCTCTGTTTTTCTGAAAGATTTCGTTTTTTCTGTACATTTCAGGTGTCATTTTATAGTGTCTCAGTTTTTTCTTGCTGAATTTCTTAAATGTAACTCAGATGGCTGCCTGGTAGTAACTTCACCGCATCCAATCGAGTTCTTCTTAAGAAATGAAAATGATCATAGAGGTACAGACCCAAAGTGTTTTCATATTCCTTTTTGATGGCAGAAAGAATCGGTTGGTAGGTTTTGAACTCTTTGATGAAACAACCAAAGACATCACGGTAGACCTGTGGCCAGATTGAAATATGTGAGTACCCCCTCTAACAATGTTTTTATGGTAATTCCTCTGGTTTTATTGTAGAAAAACAGAAAAAAACAGCACCTGTAGTTTCAGTTCCTGAAATTTTGGCTCATAAGAGCTGATAGTATGTAGCTCCTTGGTCATGTAGTTCTCCAGGTGCATCAGGAGTTGAGGCTTTCTCCCTGGGCTTGAATAAATGTAACTGCTACCTGTCCAGCAGAACTACACACACACACACACACACACACACACACACACACACACACACACACACACGCAGCTTTGATAGTGACTCAATCATCTTCGCAGCCAGCATGTAACATGTACCGGTAACTACTTGATAATCATTCATTTAACTGAAGTGGGATTTTCATGAGTGAAATTCTGCCAGGTGTTATGAACCTCTACCTTTGTCCCTGCAGGTTGGACAGAAACAGCACCGGCACGTTCTCCTTCTTGTCCTTCCACTGATGTCTGATGAGTGTCATTTTGTCGTCGACTATGGTCATATGTAAGTCTAAAAAAAAAGAACAGATCGAAGATACATTGCACATCGTAGTTAATGCTAACTCTAGTAGCTCTACTATGTATGACGAGCTAGTAAATTACAATAATGGAATAGCCATAATATTTTCACCATATGAAAAACTTTGACAAGGTTTCGAGGTTACAAGGGTTTTCATTTGTCATTGTAGGACAGGGTTGTACCACGACATTTAAATTGTAGTCCCAATTTGCTACATATCGAAAACAAACAACACCAAAACAAACTATATTATATTTTTGGATATTTTAATGACTTGCCTTTGTTTTTGTGACGGTATTAAAGGTGGGAATTTTACATCTTTAAGTGGTGACATCTCTAGCGACTCTATGGAGGCTCAATAACAACGTAACTACCTCTTGTCCTGTTGATGTTGCTGAATTTGGTACGTTTAGTTGTTAGCTCAAGGTTGGCTTTAGCATCACAGAGGACGGAGTTGTAACATGGTTTCCATGGCAACGAGGACGGCCCACGCAGCAAGACCCACATAGTAGACCGCGGTGCGCCTAACTAGATTTCAAATAAGACGGAAACCTTCCGATTAAATAGAGAGCACGGACACACTGTCTAACCACTGGAAACTGCAACTTTCCCGTGAACACGTTTGTACAAGCCTTCAACTCTGACTATTTCCAATGACAAAAAAATGTATGAATAAATAAAAAAACGTTTAACCGATTTCATAAACATAAATATCACATATTAACTGCATCTTCCTAAATGCCTTATTATAATAGGCTTATAAAAGCATAGACATAAGAAAACATGACAAAATCACTTGAATAGAAACTCGTGAGGAATATTTCGAGAAACAAATACACTTTTTCTGTTGTTCTGGAGATAATATTAATTTTGTAAATTGGTTTGCATGCACAGCAAATACTTTTATGTTCCCCCTTCTCGTATGGATACATTTAGGGATCAAGTTGAAATTACATAACGTTAATGTTCTTAAAAACGGTCTTTAAATGTAACAGCTGGAAAAACTACATTTCCTAGCTACCTTTCTCTGTGAAAGCCCTTAACCAGGATAACAGTGGTGGAGCTGTGTAGTCATTTCCAGAGACAGTTGTCGTTGAAGCCAACGTGCAGAGGAACTACAGTACCCAGACGGCACCGCTCCAGCCTACAGTACGTTCTGCTGCTTATCCGGGGATGTCACACCGCTGCTATTTTCTCCCCTCAGTCCCTCTCACTCTCAGCCCACAGCTCAAGCGGACTGACACGGGGTTTTGGATAGAAAGAAACGAACAATAAGATAACAAAACAGGGGCCAGGATGGCAGAGCTCGGAGCGGGAAGCCTGCCGTTGGGAGATCCTGCTTTTAATTACCAGGAACACGAGCTGAACGAGCGGCTGAAGCGGCTCTACCCGGCTGTGAACGAGGAAGAGACCCCTTTACCCCGATCATGGAGCCCCAAGGATAAGTACAGCTACATTGGGCTGTCACAGAACAACCTGCGGGTCCATTACAAAGGTTAGCGAGCTAGTCTGAGCTGGTGGTCACAACAGTTAAGAGGGTCTCAGCTCAAATCTGTCATTCTGCTGTTGCGGGGGGGGGGTCTCTCTCTCAGTCATACACTCACTCATAGTATGCGATTATGTTGATTGTGTGTGTGTGTGTGTGTGTACTCCTGGTAAATCTAGTCTGAGCTGCCTCTCCTGTAACCTTGCTTTGTTTAACAGATGAGCAGAGGAATGCCCAAACGGGTGACTGTGAACTCGCTCACCCTGACAGTTTGTCTTATTGGCACCACGCTCAAATTCACCTTCAACAACAAGACTCTCCTTTTGTTTATTTGCCGTTTGTGACGTTATTTGTCGGTAGTAAACTGTATCTGACGTTCCCCACAGTTCGTACTGTAACGGGCCATTGGCAGCACTAACTACGCACTGAGCTTAGCGAACTAATGGTATTTAACAAACAGGAGCTAGCGAACAGCGAGCTATCGCTGAATACAGGAGTTAGCCCTGTGGCTAACCAGCTAGTGTTAGCTAACCTAGCTGTTCCTTGTGCCTGATGTTGTATTCGTCTAAAACAGAAGGGTACGCTGGCTACAAGATGGACACAAGCCAAACTTGTTGTTAACACATTACAATGTAGCTAGCCCTGTGAGCAATGCTGCAATTGTTTAGTTTTTGACAGCAGCAAGCAACAAAAAAAATTGAATAAAAAATGGCTTTGTTGTGTTTCTCGCGTGATTTCAGTGACTGTGTTCTAGAAGTCTTTTCCAGAATTCGTAAATCCTTTTTTTTCCGCCTGGAAGCAACCGGTCCAACTCTATTCAGGACTGTATGTGCCCTGAGCTCAACAACAGTCTCACGTCCAACCTCCAGCAGGCAGCCAGCTCGCTTTCAACAGCTGCTGTGAGGGAGGAGGCCTCTGCGCATTAGGCCCAATGTACGGATCTCGTAATACATCTGTGGTATCGGCAGATTTAGGCATTTCCACAACAACAGCAACTTCAACGTTACTCATCAGACGGTTCGATCAACCATTTATTCGGATGTCTAAAAACCGTCAGTATGTCCTGCCAGGCCTATCAGCTGGATTAATAAAAAACTAAATGTATGTAAATATATCCAGCTCCTAAATCAAAACAAGGTGACTCTATGTGAAGTCCTGTTCACAGTCGTTTGCCTGCGCTGTTATTTTTCGTCAGGCCAGCCCCCCCTCCACTAGCTAGCCCTGCATTTAAGGCGAGGAAAAATCCCCACGGAGGCATCGCGAGGCCACTGTGGGCCCTGTTGGCTGTTTACATCAGTGGAACATGCAGAGGATGCAGGCAGGCTGTGTAACCCATTTTGGACAGCTTATTTGGCACAGATGTAGTGACGGCTCTGCTGTTTGTGAAAAGCAGGGAAGGCCTCTTTTTTTGGTGTTTGTTAAAATCAAGACTTTGTCAGATAAAACCCACAGATTATTTGATGCATAATGGATCAGATCCCCACTGTTGATATAGACAGTGGTCAAATTTAATATAAGCCCACATTCGGTTTTATCAGTGGAGTAGATTTCGGACGCTGCTTTTATTGATTCGTTTTGAAAATGTGAAAATGTGTGCCTCCCATTATAATCAATATTGAGATCCTAGCATTGTGTCTCGAATTACCCATGCAGTTGTCACAGCTGTGGCATTGGCACAGAATGATGAATGGGGCCCATGTATGTCTGCAGATAAGACGTGTCATGTCATGTTAGGGTTGTTTATGTAGGTCATTGAGTCTTTATGTCTATGAGAAATGCCCATATTAAGTGACACAGCACAATTGTTCAGGGATGATGTATAAATAAGTCTATTCTGGAGTGTGCAGGATGATTCCTCTCCTGGTAGTTTCAGCTCCTGTTCTGTTCCCTCACCCTTGTGGTTTGAATGCTATTTTGACCAGTGTGCCAATTTTCTCTGTTCAAGGCCACACCGTGTCTACGTAGTCCTGCTGTGCACAGACAGATTCATTTATCCAGTCTCAATAGATGGGTACATAAATAAACACTGCAACACATAAGCAAACATGTTGACTTAGTGGCTATGAAAACACCAATGAGCGATGTCTTTTTTTTCATTGACATAAACTGTAGCTCTCTGGCCGTTCTCTGCTTTATTATGCTTTATTATGATGTAGGAGCAAATGTTATTACCGTAGTTAGAATTGCCTGAATTAAACATCACCAGAAGGGAACATATCAAGCAACAGAAATGGGCTTGGAGCAACTTAAAAGTTTGATGGCCTGGACCAGTTTCTAGTTTGTGATATTAGCGAACCTTGCTTATCATGTCATGTTGCTAATCATTTAATCGATTTCAAGCTGAAAACCCATTCTAATATCTGGGAACCAGACAAATTAGTTTGGACAGATGTCCAGTAGCCTGGCCAATCCCAACCGTTTATCGGACACAGGGCGTGTTTGAGACGATTGCTGTGCAGCGCTGTTAAGGCAATTTAAAAAAACAACCAAGATGGCTGCTGATGTGAAGCTTTTCTGTTGAAGCCGCAATGGCGTCAGTTTCATTGAACTGGACGGTATGTTTTTGCTAAGAGAAGAAAAGTCACCCGCGCTTCTCAAGCTTAGTGTTTACCGAACTTCCAACAGGATTTGGCAAAAGTTTCATACACCAACTCATGATATACCAGCTGATCTCTGCCCTTTTCCCCCACCTGTTTTGCCTCATGCCCCACCCTAATATGCTTTGAATGGCTGGTACTGCTGTGCTATGATTGGTCATCTTCACTGGTCCCTGGTTCAGCGCTACGTCACATGTTGCGTTGATCTGATTGGTTGAAGCTCTCCAATTGCGTCCAGAGGCATTTTGTTCTTTGCCGCTGATAACGCCCCCTGGAAATGGAAAGGTAACTGAGAGGAAACAAGAGGAATTGTTCTGGCGATGTCATGCTAATTCTAATAAGCTGCATGATGATTTTAGATGAGTTTGGACCGACGGTAGCAACCTTTAGTATAGTACAAGTCTTTAGTAGGAGCAGAGGCGTTGCGCCCTTCTGTTGCCTATTCAACATGCACAACATTGTCGCTGGATGATAGACGCAGCAGCAACCACACGCTGTTGGCCGGGTGTTGATATAACTGTCGATCAAAGGCATTGCAATGCAATAAGTGAAGTACTTAAAGCTGCTCAAATCAGTATTTTTTTTATATTGACAATCATTTGACTGTAATGTATGTAGTGGTTAGCGCTGTCTCCTCACAGCTAGAGGGGCCCGGGTTCGATCCCGGGCTGCCAGGCCCCTCAGTGTGGAGTTTGCATGTTCTCCCTGTGTCAGCATGTTTTTCAGCTGGGATTGGTTCCAGCCCCCCACCCCCTGTATAGGATAAGAGGTTACAGATAATGAATAGCTTCTTATAGACTCACTGTTTCCTACCTGCCCAGAACCAAATGGCTGACTAGCAACTAGCTGGTAAACTGGACGGGAGCATTTAGCAGCTAAAGAGCCAGATATCCATGACCCAAAACAGATCTAAAGATAGACACAACCTAACATTATTGGTAAAGTTGCTCTGCCGCATGTGTAAATAATAAATTGTTTGTGAACAACTTCTTAAGGTCAATGATATGCACACGTTTGGATTACAACTTGTTGCGCTGCCCCCAAGGCTCCCACAAAAATCAATGAATGCAGCTTAAGCTCCTGCACTTGTGGCAGCACTTCACTCCAAATCTGTCGGGGATAATTCCGCTTCTTACGACACGAACCATGAGATGCTGACCCTCATCCGAACCACTCTGATGCAAAATCTCCCCAAGTGACGTAGGTCACAGCCTGACAAAGCTACAGCAACTGACAACTACATCTACTGGAAAAAAATCTGACATGAAATCTTTAGATCTACAAAGAAGGTTGGACATCCGCCAATCCTTGGCTGTGCCTTAAAAATCTGTCCTTGTGAAAAAAATAAAAAATCACAAACAGAATGACCAAGCACAATAGTCATCTACTGAGAAAGTGCTTGACAAGGTGCCAAGAGTGAAGACAAAGCTTCTGGTCCAGTTATAAAACGACCTAATTGCTCATAGGAGCAGCCCCAGTGGCCCATAATCCCAGAGCTGTCCCTTCAGGGACACCTTGGAATCGTTCAAGTTCTACTTTCACACAGACTCAAAAAGAAACGGTACTGCAGAAACAAAAAGCAATATTCCAGCACTGCTAGAAGTTAGAAATCGTTGCCTTTCTTTTAAACTATGGGTGTTTCCCAAAGTCAAGGAGAGAGCCCTCAACGGCTGAATTTCAAGAACGCTAGCTCACCGAATACCGCTGAAGGACTGTTCCAATGTCACGGACCCTTTGACTTCTACCGAGCGCTGAGTCCTCGTTAAGAGAATTCCAAGGATGCATGTGTGTATCCTCCGCGCTCCTAAAACACCCAATATTAAATGCCTTTCCTGTCCAAACGAAACCACAGTTAGTGATTGTTTTAAGTAAAAAGACTGGGCTGACCAAAACGGGTTTGATGAGTCATATTTGGTTTCTGTTGAGTATGAATGAAGTTTGCTTTACTTCAGCGAGTTATAATTACTATGTTTTTATTAATGGAGTCTGGTAGGTTTGAGGAGGGCATAATGGCTGTTTCTTTTGCATCTAACATGGGGAATTAAGAGTTTGTATTAAGGCTTTATTTTGACCAAACCAGAGTTGGGGATTGTATTAATAGTAGAATGAGATGGCCAAGACAGTTGTGATGAGTTTTATTTGGTTTCTGTTGAGTTTGAATGAAGCGTTTTTTACAATAGACGAGGTACATTTCCGTTTTGAAAGGGCCCCACACATTCACACAGGTGTGTTCAGCGATTCTGGCTGATTCCAATCTTGTACTCAGGTTTATGTTTGGCAGATCTTTGATGGGGATCCGATGAGGTATCTAAAGTCCACGTACTACTATTACGGAGGGCATTTGTGGTTCAGCAGCAGATTTTATTATCTTCTCATAGTGGATGGTTCAATGCCCGACTCTGCCTGCCCACGTAGCGCTGTGTCCTTGAACCCCGATTGCTCCCAGTCAGGAAGCCACCACCTTGAGTTCTACCCCCATAGGTGCGTGCTAAGCACTGTGGGTGAAAGCGCTTTATGCAGTTCATTTTCATGATTTATTAATTAGCCAGGGTTGGTAATCTTGAGAAACTAGCAAGAGTACGCTAGATTTCAAAAGTATCCACGGTTAAAACCCAGTCCAGTGTTGCCAACTCTTTTCCAATAAAAGTAGCAGCTCGAGCTCCAAAAGTTGCTAATCTAACAAGAAAGTTGCCAAGACGGCAACACTGACAAGCCCGTCCCTTCAGGCCTCCTTCCAAAGACACTCCTCCAAAATTATCGTGATGAACATAAACAACGAACATGACTATTGTCAGCACTCGCAGCTGTTAATCTAGCAGCTTGAGCCAGACTCCGTTAACGAGTAATGAGTGTAGACGGGCAGAATACGTGCAGGTAGACGGGCAGGTAGCCTGACTAAAACGATTAGATGGGCTGTTACAGTCCTGCGACAGCCACAGATATCAGATATTTTTATGATTAATTGAGTCATGTCAGGATGATTGAGAATTTCAACAAAATATCAAAACAAAATTTGAAGAAAGATTACCAACCCTGCCTTTTAAGTTGTATGATAAAATATTTTGTACCACACCCATGCAGTCATGAGAGGTCTAATCAGGGAAAACAGTGTGTAGGGTCTTCAAATGGTTAAAAACTTATTTTCATAGTTTTGGCCGTAATGCCTTTCTGTAATAATAATCTCTCTTTGCAACAGAATATTATTAGCCATCTATATCAACCACCAGTTACAGTCAGACTGGATAGATGGCATACCGTTGGCTTACGTGTTCAGATTGGCTACCCTCCATTTTCTATTGTACGGTGGAAGTGGGTTTCGGTGAGAGCTGTATAGACTCAACCGTTTGCACCAGCACGTTACGAGCAGTGTATTTTGGTGTATTTGTCAGTTGTTGTTGGTGTTTTTTGTGTGGCATACCTACTGCGTTTCGGGCCAAACAATTCTTAATATCTTGCACTGTAAGTGCCGACCATACTCGTGAACACAAACAGGCAATATGTTACCCTGCACTGCACGGCCAGGCCTGAGTATTAACTTTGTCACAAATTAATCTCGAGTAATTTTGCAACTACACATTACAGTAGTGCTTTTTACTCTTCTGCTGCTGCTGGCGGGAAGAGGAAGAGGGCAATGTGGCGCTGTGGCCTTTGTTGCACTTGCTGTAATTGAACCGATGGATTTTGCACTTTCCCCCCTGCTTGTGAACAAGCCCAGAACCCGGGATGGGATTACTGGTGTCCTAGTAAGCAATTACGGCCTCACTGTGCTGCGGGGGTGAGAGCGGGACATTAACCTTTCGATCCTTGACCTCTAGTGGAGAGGTTCAATGTCGCATAACAGCTGAGAGCCTGCTTTCTCAAGAGGACAGTTTATTTCAGTTAAGTAGTTAGAATTTTCACGGAACGGTTGCAATTTGGAGTACTGGTGTAGCAGTAGCTAGTTTTGTTGTAGTTTGAGGTTCATGTCTCTAAAACACCTGAACAGAGTTTCTCCTCATCACCTGACGATGTGAACAATCCTAAATGATGTCAACTTTTTTTTTCGCTTTTTGGATTGTCATTTAAGGGAAGGTGTTGTTGAAAGTAGCATGTCTCCTACCCATCTATCTGCAGCAGTAGGGAGACCTACTGGACGACTCATTTTCACAAGGAGCAGCTAAAAATAAACGCCACGAATGTTGTTGCGACCATCGGACCAGACAATCGCGCGCGCACATACACGCACACACGTGTCAAGCATATGTTTATATTGTGTGTATTGTTAACGTTCTGCAAATTCGAATGCACTTTAATTAAATATGATGACGGTTTTTGGTTGCATTAAATCGATCTCCTGTAAGCGCTGTACTCGGTGTGACGAGTGTAAATGTTACATCAAATTCCCCCCAAGAAGTTAAGTATGGCATAGTTAAATATAGAACACAACACTAAGCTCCGTTTCAGTCAACTAGCACATTTGATCATAACTTTGTCCTGTATGTTCCCAGCCGACACACACATACACACACACACACACACACACACACACGGCAACAGCCTCAAGGTGTCTGCTGACAGCCAGCTGCTGCTTCGTTTAAGGTTACAGCCTATCTACATTTCATACACGCCCGCACACACACACACACACACACACACACACACACGGAGCTTACAATGACTTTATCAGAAGAGGCGGAGTCAGTCACTGGTGTGATTTGCATGTAACAGAAAGAGATGCACATGTTTACTGTAGAGCCTAGATGGCAGTTACACAACATGCTGCTGAACACTGTAGTCTCTCTCGCCCCCCCCTCTCTCTGTCTCTCTCTCATATGACCCGAGGGATTGCATAAGCAGCCATCTGAATAAAGAATGACAGATAGTAAAGACTGTTTGTGCTTGAATCTAATTGGTCCAGAGACGATACATTTACCACTGATTGTATGTAAAGTCTATAATCTGTACGCAAAATCCATGTCGCTTATAATGCGATTGTAGAAAAGTCACTTTAGCAAAAGTATGGGGTACTAGGAGTCCTCTGTGCCCTTATGACTCATCACTAGAAGTCATTGCAGGTCCCGGTGCATCAAGTCAAAGTGTTAGATGAGACTGTCTGATCTGTGGATTGATATGATGTATGACAAAGAGGAGCTTGTTCGTGAAACAACAAGGCTCAGCGATGGAAAAATAAAAGCTCTTGATAGATTACATTTACCAACACTAGAACATCAGATGAGATAAGCTCAGATGAGCAAATCAGTGGAAAACCAAAGGCATTATCAGATTTGTGTCATTATGTGTTTTATTGTCAAGTTAAGTTCACGGCACACAAGAGTTTTGAAATGTAAAAAAATATGCATAAAATGTCCTTTTAGCGAATAGGGATGTAGTCTATTTTCTTTTTAAAAAGAGGCAGAAATTCCATTATTTTCTAAATTGTCCACTGCTACACATGAGGAAGAGTTTGACTGTGTAAATCTGCAGTCAGATTTGCGAGACGCAACAATTTTAAAGATGCTAAACACTCAAAAAGAGTTGCTACAAGATTATATCATATCATGAGACAACAAAGATTTTTGTTTTTTCACGAGCAGTCTGCTTTCCCTCCGCTGGTTTTGGAATTAAACTCAGCCAACAACCGAACATGTTTGGGGAAACTATCTTGTCTGCTACAGAATCAGCAGTCACAGTTCCAACGTTATTCTAAAGATCCATTTTGCAAGTGAAGGAAAACTGTTAATGGCAGGTTAATGCCACTTTGTCAACTCTTACATGAAATGATGTCGCCATGTGGTTCACGTACACCTTTTAATTCTCCTCTTGCAGGCCACGGTAAGAACCACAAGGATGCAGCCTCGGTGCGAGCCACACACCCGATCCCTGCCGCCTGTGGGATCTACTACTTTGAGGTCAAGATTGTCAGCAAAGGTCGAGACGGGTAAGTAGATACGACTCTGTTCAAGCACGATAGACTGTTTAAGGTTGGTGCAAGGGTGATGTATTTTTGTAGGCCAACCCGGAAGTTAGCATCGCACTTGTTCCCTCGACAAGAAGGCCGGTGGATACTGTCTGTCTGGAGTTCTGTGGTTTTATTTTCCTCCCTAATGTGTCAAACATCACTTTATCAGAGTGTACTTTCTTTGTTTCCTGTGGTTGTTTTGGTAAGGTCAGTCAGCCCGGGGTCACCGTGATGACTCGTGAATTTGTGAACTTGCTCCAGCAGCCTCAGGGTTCCCACGGTACCTGGAAAACATGGAATTTATTTTTTCATTTTCCAGGTTTGGAAAAGTCATGGAAACTGAGCAAAAGTTAACATTTACATGGAAATTGAAACAGTTGTCCTGGAAAATTTTATTGGATGATGTGTAAAATAGTAATAAAATGAAACTATTGAGCACAGAATTAAGATGAGTTTATAAAAACCCTTTACATGTGAACAGCTTTTACTGTAGATAGAAATGGATGATCCCATGTTTCAGAGCAGGGATTCCCAAAGTGGGGTGCGCGAGCTGCCTCTAGGGGGTGCGCGAGAGGAAAAATGTAATGGTGGTCTAATGGTGCAGTCCTGTCTCCTAAAAATTACGTTCCCCAAAAACTAAAATGCATTCTCAATTACGTTTCACTAAAAACGTATTTTCTCCCTGATTACGTTTGTGTTTGACGTATGACAAATACTCCTGGATTTTACACGCGGGCCTTTGTGGAGGTATTGTACCGCGTAACATTCCTCGTTGGTCGGCCTGGATGAGCGCGTTTCTGCTGGAGACAGGCGGCGTGTTGTGGTAGTATTCTGACCGCGTAATAGGGAGAAGGAGAGGCGGTGGTGGTGTTAAAATGTTGATTAGAAACGTATTTGTAATACGTCAATGTAATAAGTCAAACACAAACGTAATCAGGGAGAAAATACGTTTTTGGTCAAACGTAATTGAGAATGCATTTTAGTTTTGGGGCAACGTAATTTTTAGGAGACAGTCGGTGCAGTGAGGTTCTGGCTGTCTGGGTCTACAAAACACGTTTGTTGTTCATCTACAGCTTGTTGCATTATTTCATGCATTGATATTGTCAATAAGACATAATCTCTAAGCATTTACAATGTAGACTTGACTGGCACATCTTTTAAATCAAGTAAGTAGTCAGGTGTCCTAGGGGGTTGTGTGTGTGTGAGGGGAGGGGGGGGGGCGGAAAGCTTCAGGGGCCTATAGATAATCACTTAATATGGTACCTGGAAAATCAGGAGGTGGCATGGAAATTTTGTTCAAGGCAAGCGTGGGAACCCTAAGCCTTTCCCTCACCTTGACTCTTCATTAAAAACCAGCAATCTTGATATGACTGTTCCAAGTCCATTGCCAAACACTCACAACCTCTATCAGAGCAGCTTCAGCCTCGTTGCCAATATCGGCATCAGCTGTCCTGTTCTCCAAACGGTTTATTGCCACGACAGAAAGACAGTGGTGGACATTGAAACTCATCTTCTGTGTCGGCGAAAATAGGGACGTTACAACCCAAAAGTGGTTCCCTGGCCCATCAGATCTGAGGGCCATAACCAGACTGTCGAGGTTCTGTGTAGACGCACCAGAATTATTCAAATTCATTTGGCCCAGTTATTTCTAGAAACATGAATTATAAATGTACATAAAAAAAACAGCAGAGAAGCAATGTCGAATTTTAATTGTGTTTTAGTGGTTCTTAATGATACATTTTTTGAAACTATTATTAGAAAAAAAAATCTTAGTGGTAGTCTGCAGGCACTAGTGCAACCCCCCCCCCCAAAAAACCTCTTGTTCACATCTGGTTTCGCAGATTGATCACGCTATTGCTTGTACTCGTATTTTGACCCGATTACACTCTGCTAACCGAATGTTTACCCCTTGATTAAACCAATCCAGGCATTGTTTGCTCCAAGATAGCAGCCAGAATAGGTGACATCATGCCCTGCTCCTGAGTTAACTGAAAACTGAATTCAATTGTACAGAAAGCCACATTAATGCCCCTTAGCTTAAGCATCCGCTGGCCTTGTTGTGGTTGTTGCTCTGTAACTGCAAGTCTGCAATTACTTTGCCAGGTGCTCATTCCTGGCTTTAAAAACTCACTTTTTGACTTGTACTCCTTCTCCTGGGAACCAAAACTCTCCTCCATCCTCCCCAGCAATAGTCTCAGGTTGCATAATATACTGTTAACACTCCCCAGTTCTAGTTGAGCACCTCAGTGCGAACAGAACAAACCAGTGGTATGAAAGACAACTGCGGTGTGGGAGTGTCTGTATGTGTAACTGCTACCTTTTTGGGGCGACCGTGGCTTACTGGGTAGAGAGGGTTGTCCGCCAACCCGAAGGTCACCGGTTCGATCCTCGGCTGCACCGTGTCCTGTGTCGAAGTGTCCCTGAGCAAGACACTGTACCCCTAACTGCTCCCCGGGCGCCTGTCATTGGCAGCCCACTGCTCCCTATATGTACAGGGATGGGTCAAATGCAGAGAGTAGTTTCCCCACCGTGGGACTAATAAAGGAATGTTTCTTCTTCTTCTTCTACCTCAGCTGTAAATGGAAAGCCTTTCAAAGCATCTTAGCGACTTGAGTTAAAATACCAGACAGCACCGGTGTGACTGTCTGGAGTGATTGGACACTTCCATTTGAAGAATTGGTCAAAGGCTCAGTATAATTTATTTAGTTTGACCGAAACTATGATTGTAATCTGATTAGGGCTGCACCAACGAATCGATAAAATCGATAATAATCGATTGTTAAAATAGTTTTCATTATCGATTATCAAATTTCATTATCGATTCGTTGTCGTGCGATTATTACGCCACTCAATAAGTCGCAGTTTGAGAAAAAAAAGGGAAAAAAGAGCGGAGCACAGCAGTTGTTGTGAAGTGGAGCTTCTAATGACGACCAGGACACGTCTGGTTTTGAACGGAACACTTTACTTCCTGAAAACTGCAGTTTAACAACTGTTACAGTGAGCTGGCCGCGCTCTTGCACCCGACATATACGTTAGGTTTTCACTTATCGTTATCATTGTTGTCGTGAATAAGCACGTATCGTGCTACTTCCTGTCTCTTCACAGTAAAATCACTTCCGTTTTCATGCTCTTCACAATAAAACTAAATATGCGATCAAACAATTTACAACAGAGGAAAGAGCATCGGGGAGACCCTTAACGTTGTTCTGAAACATGGCGGAGGCAGAGAAATCAGTACGACCTCAGTCGTCCAAGGTGTGGGAGCATTTCACACTTAATAAATTGAAAGTGTGTTCATTGCAAGATATGCAAAAGCGACATGATATGGCACGGGAACACCACGGTGATGATTCAGTTTGTGAGTGTAGTGTAGAGAACAAGTTCTGACGTTCAAACAAATCCTGTTAAGTTTTCTGATTTGTATTTTTCTTTATTTTTTTATAAATTATTTATTGTTCTGACAGCTCAGGTCCCTTTAAACAAAAATATACATATTTTTGTGGACGTGTATGTTTTTTGTGTCAGTCCATTTTTGTTTTGTTTTTTAATTATTACTTTAACAGCTCAGGGATGTTCAAGGAGCAACCTGTTTGTGCACTTTCTGAAGATCAGTTCTGTTTTTGAATAAAGGGTTGGAAATGAATGCTTTTAAAAAATTTTTTTTTTTATATCCGATTAATCGAAAAAATAATCACCAGATTAATCGATTATTAAAATAATCGTTAGTAGCAGCCCTAAATCTGATAGAAAGCAAAGTCTCTGTGTTCTGATGATTCTATCCTATTAGAATATCTCTCGGTGCTTCAATCGCTTGAGTGATGACTTAATGATCTCATCACCCGGGTAATCCTTATCAATTTTGTGCAGAAATTCATGGTCTCCAGAGGATGAGGCCTGCTGACTTTGGTCTTATCCTGACCTTTTGTCTAGCACCAACAGCAGTTCAAATTATTTACTAATCGAGTGAAATATCTCAACAACCACAACATTTTGTAAAAACGTTCATTGTCCGCAGAAGATAAACCCTTCTTAAGTGATTCCAAGACTTTTCCTCAAGCACCACCAGAAGAAATATCAATTATTTCGTGAAATGCCATCAAACAACTGTTTGATGGATTGCAGTGAAATGCGGTGCAGACATTTATTTCCCCCCTCAGGGTGAATTGTAATATCTGTTGTGATCCCTTAACTTTTCATTTAAGGCCAACATAGAAAATGTTCAACTGATGTTAGCTTTTAGCTCAAAGTACAGCCTGTCAGAGCTGATGGCATAGCAGAGGACACTTTGTCTTGTTTTATAACGCCAGACCGAATAATGAAATCGCCCCGAGACAAACAGTTTTCTGGCGCGATACTGACTTATTCCTGTCACTCTGCGTCACGGTTCTCTCTCAACTTATTCAACAACTTCCTTAAAAACATCTTCCAGTTGACTGATGTGTCACCACGTGTCTCTTCCTCCTCTTACATCCTAGATGTCACTGAGGAATAAGCAGGAAACTTGTGAATAGGGCCGTCCATTCGGCTCGGACAAGAAATAAGTCATTGCTGGGATTTGAGCGATGACATCGGCATGTATCAAAGCGAGCCGAGACTGTGCCAGACACATTCAACTGACAATATTGATGACTCGTTCAATTGGGCAAAACGTTTTTTAAATTTTTTTTCTTACGCTGTGCGTAAGCTTTCTTACACGGAAAGGATGCAGCCCAGACGCTTATCCTCGTGTGACGGACTTATGACGTCACCGCTGGCCCTTAAGCTCTTCATCGCTCGCTGTCACTTTTGATGTGACGATTCTCCCTTTGAGTGAGCTCACTCTGCCATAACTAGTTCACACGTTGGGGAAAAAGAAAGGAGATCAGAGACGGTGTGTTCAAAGTTACCTCTGCCTGACGCTGATCTGAATATATTTCAGTTCACCCAACCTAAGCGTTGATACTCTGGGGTGGTCACGGATATGTTTAAATGTCGGTGCATGCTGAGTAAAATCAACTAAAGTTTGAATTTTTCCTTCTCTTGTTGTGTGCAGGTACATGGGCATCGGCCTGTCTGCCCAGGGAGTCAACATGAACAGACTGCCTGGTGAGTAACATGTGCATGATGTCACCATAACATGACCAGCGTGGGGGATAGATAGAAAGCTAGATAGGCATTTGTCAGATAGATCAATGCTGACATTAATTTAAGGATGTTACAGTGGGCAAGAAGGGTAGATCTCAATATTAATTGATGAAAGGATGGTGGGACAACAGGAAGGAGTTAGTATATAAGTATTCCCAACGGAGCATATGGCGAGTACTTAATCACGCCAATGTCCAGCGATAACTTTGGCTCGCTGAGCCGGAGCCAGCATTTCAAACACTTAGCGGTCGGATCGGACCATTGCGTTGGCAAGCCGGGGAGAGAAAAAAAACACGTCATGCAGCTTTCTTTTCTTCTTTTGTTCGGATTTGGTTACACACAGGACAGGACTCTGGAGGGGTTGGCCAAAACATGACCCTGAACTTTCCTAATTGCTTATTGGCCCACCTACCCAGCCCTTCGACCCCATTGGCTAAGATTACAATCGAGCATTGACGGTGCTGTTCGGTGGTTGGTTTACTTCAGCCTTTACATCACTGAATAGGGAGGTATTATTTAGCAATGTAAACACTGAAAGAGGGTTCATTGTTAGAACACTTGGTCATTGTCTTCATCCCGGCCGTGGACATGTTTGGTGCCGGAGTACTAGTGGGGAGAGATGGTGTGGACGGACGATATCTCCTCGTGTGGAGGCGAGATACAGATGTGGATGAAAGGAATGAGGACAGTGACAAGA